>NC_058080.1:98852995-99162619 GCF_014858855.1 Bufo gargarizans
GGACTTGATTAACTGATCGATCTGCAGCTGTGGATCATTGAGCTGCTGATCCTCAATTGCTCACTGTTTTTAGGCTGCACAGACCGTTTGTCAGTCTCATTTTTCTGGGGTGATCGGCGGCCATTTTGTGTCTTGTGGTGCGCCAGCACAAGCTGCGACCAAGTGCATTTAACCCTCAATGGTGTGGTTGTTTTTTGGCTAAAGCCTACATCAGGGTGAAGCTGTCACACCAAGTGCATTTAACCAGCAATAGTCTGTTCATTTTTTGGCCATATACAAAATCAGGGGCAAGCTGCGCCTGTCACCAAGTGCATTTAACCCTCAATGGTGTGGTTGTTTTTTGGCTAAAGCCTACATCAGGGTGAAGCTGTCACACCAAGTGCATTTAACCAGCAATAGTCTGTTCATTTTTTGGCCATATACAAAATCAGGGGCAAGCTGCGCCTGTCACCAAGTGCATTTAACCCTCAATGGTGTGGTTGTTTTTTGGCTAAAGCCTACATCAGGGTGAAGCTGTCACACCAAGTGCATTTAACCAGCAATAGTCTGTTCATTTTTTGGCCATATACAAAATCAGGGGCAAGCTGCGCCTGTCACCAAGTGCATTTAACCCTCAATGGTGTGGTTGTTTTTTGGCTAAAGCCTACATCAGGGTGAAGCTGTCACACCAAGTGCATTTAACCAGCAATAGTCTGTTCATTTTTTGGCCATATACAAAATCAGGGGCAAGCTGCGCCTGTCACCAAGTGCATTTAACCCTCAATGGTGTGGTTGTTTTTTGGCTAAAGCCTACATCAGGGTGAAGCTGTCACACCAAGTGCATTTAACCAGCAATAGTCTGTTCATTTTTTGGCCATATACAAAATCAGGGGCAAGCTGCGCCTGTCACCAAGTGCATTTAACCCTCAATGGTGTGGTTGTTTTTTGGCTAAAGCCTACATCAGGGTGAAGCTGTCACACCAAGTGCATTTAACCAGCAATAGTCTGTTTATTTTTTGGCCATATCCCAGTCTAATTCTGTCACTAAATCCATACCGGTCACCCAGCGCCTAAATACTAGGCCTCAAATTTATATCCAGCTAAATCTGTCCCTAGTGCTGTAGCTGGGCGAGTTATTTAGTGTCCGTTCAAGCACATTTCTTGTTCTGGGTTGAAATACAATTCCCAATTTAGCAATTTCATAATTTAGTGGTTCCTGCTATATCAGAGCTATTTGAAATCTATCCCAAAAAGGGTATATAATATTGAAGGTGCACATTGGGTCATTCAGAATAACTTCACACACACCCGCTACTGTGTATTTCCAAGTCTAATTCTGTCACTAAACCCATACCTGTCACCCAGCGCCTAAATACTAGGCCTCAAATTTATATCCAGCTAAATCTGTCCCTAGTGCTGTAGCTGGGCGAGTTATTTAGTGTCCGTTCAAGCACATTTCTTGTTCTGGGTTGAAATACAATTCCCAATTTAGCAATTTCATAATTTAGTGGTTCCTGCTATATCAGAGCTATTTGAAATCTATCCCAAAAAGGGTATATAATATTGAAGGTGCACATTGGGTCATTCAGAATAACTTCACACACACCCGCTACTGTGTATTTCCAAGTCTAATTCTGTCACTAAACCCATACCTGTCACCCAGCGCCTAAATACTAGGCCTCAAATTTATATCCAGCTAAATCTGTCCCTAGTGCTGTAGCTGGGCGAGTTATTTAGTGTCCGTTCAAGCACATTTCTTGTTCTGGGTTGAAATACAATTCCCAATTTAGCAATTTCATAATTTAGTGGTTCCTGCTATATCAGAGCTATTTGAAATCTATCCCAAAAAGGGTATATAATATTGAAGGTGCACATTGGGTCATTCAGAATAACTTCACACACACCCGCTACTGTGTATTTCCAAGTCTAATTCTGTCACTAAACCCATACCTGTCACCCAGCGCCTAAATACTAGGCCTCAAATTTAAATCCCTCTAAATCTCTCGTTACCCACCGCTGTACTGTTGTTGCTGGGCAAGATATTTAGTGTCCGTCAAAGCACATTTTTTGTTCTGGGTTGAAGTACAATTCCCAATTTAGCAATTTCATAATTTAGTGGTTTCTGCTATATCAGAGCTATTTGAAATCTATCCCTAAAAGGGTATATAATATTGAAGGTGCACATAGGGTCATTCAGAATAACTTCACACACACGCTTCTGTGCATTTCCAAGTCTAATTCTGTCACTAAATCCATACCGGTGACCCAGCGCCTAAATACTAGGCCTCAAATTTAAATCCCTCTAAATCTCTCGTTACCCACCGCTGTACTGTTGTTGCTGGGCAAGATATTTAGTGTCTGTCAAAGCACATTTTTTGTTCTGGGTTGAAGTACAATTCCCAATTTAGCAATTTCATAATTTAGTGGTTTCTGCTATATCAGAGCTATTTGAAATCTATCCCTAAAAGGGTATATAATATTGAAGGTGCACATAGGGTCATTCAGAATAACTTCACACACACCCGCTACTGTGTATTTCCAAGTCTAATTCTGTCACTAAACCCATACCTGTCACCCAGCGCCTAAATACTAGGCCTCAAATTTAAATCCCTCTAAATCTCTCGTTACCGTTGTCCTGTTGTAGCTGGGAAAGTTATTTAGTGCCCGTCAAAGCACATTTTTTGTTCTGGGTTGAAGTACAATTCCCAATTTAGCAATTTCATAATTTAGTGGTTCCTGCTATATCAGAGCTATTTGAAATCTATCCCAAAAAGGGTATATAATATTCAAGGTGCACATAGGGTCATTCAGAATAACTTCACACACACGCTTCTGTGCATTTCCAAGTCTAATTCTGTCACTAAATCCATACCGGTCACCCAGCGCCTAAATACTAGGCCTCAAATTTATATCCCGCTGAATTTGAATACAATACATTGGGCCAAATAATATATTTGTTGTTGTGGTGAACCATAACAATGAGAAAAACATCTAGTAAGGGACGCGGACGTGGACATGGTCGTGGTGGTGTTAGTGGACCCTCTGGTGCTGGGAGAGGACGTGGCCGTTCTGCCACATCCACACGTCCTAGTGTACCAACTACCTCAGGTCCCAGTAGCCGCCAGAATTTACAGCGATATATGGTGGGGCCCAATGCCGTTCTAAGGATGGTAAGGCCTGAGCAGGTACAGGCATTAGTCAATTGGGTGGCCGACAGTGGATCCAGCACGTTCACATTATCTCCCACCCAGTCTTCTGCAGAAAGCGCACAGATGGCGCCTGAAAACCAACCCCATCAGTCTGTCACATCACCCCCATGCATACCAGGGAAACTGTCTCAGCCTCAAGTTATGCAGCAGTCTCTTATGCTGTTTGAAGACTCCGCTGGCAGGGTTTCCCAAGGGCATCCACCTAGCCCTTCCCCAGCGGTGAAAGACATAGAATGCACTGACGCACAACCACTTATGTTTCCTGATGATGAGGACATGGGAATACCACCTCAGCATGTCTCTGATGATGACGAAACACAGGTGCCAACTGCTGCGTCTTTCTGCAGTGTGCAGACTGAACAGGAGGTCAGGGATCAAGACTGGGTGGAAGACGATGCAGGGGACGATGAGGTCCTAGACCCCACATGGAATGAAGGTCGTGCCACTGACTTTCACAGTTCGGAGGAAGAGGCAGTGGTGAGACCGAGCCAACAGCGTAGCAAAAGAGGGAGCAGTGGGCAAAAGCAGAACACCCGCCGCCAAGAGACTCCGCCTGCTACTGACCGCCGCCATCTGGGACCGAGCACCCCAAAGGCAGCTTCAAGGAGTTCCCTGGCATGGCACTTCTTCAAACAATGTGCTGACGACAAGACCCGAGTGGTTTGCACGCTGTGCCATCAGAGCCTGAAGCGAGGCATTAACGTTCTGAACCTGAGCACAACCTGCATGACCAGGCACCTGCATGCAAAGCATGAACTGCAGTGGAGTAAACACCTTAAAACCAAGGAAGTCACTCAGGCTCCCCCTGCTACCTCTTCTGCTGCTGCCGCCTCGGCCTATTCTGCTGCTGCCGCCTCGGCCTCTTCCTCCGCCTCTGGAGGAACATTGGCACCTGCCGCCCAGCAAACAGGGGATGTACCACCAACACCACCACCACCACCTCCGTCACCAAGCGTCTCAACCATGTCACACGCCAGCGTTCAGCTCTCCATCTCACAAACATTTGATAGAAAGCGTAAATTCCCACCTAGCCACCCTCGATCCCTGGCCCTGAATGCCAGCATTTCTAAACTACTGGCCTATGAAATGCTGTCATTTAGGCTGGTGGACACAGACAGCTTCAAACAGCTCATGTCGCTTGCTGTCCCACAGTATGTTGTTCCCAGCCGCCACTACTTCTCCAAGAGAGCCGTGCCTTCCCTGCACAACCAAGTATCCGATAAAATCAAGTGTGCACTGCGCAACGCCATCTGTGGCAAGGTCCACCTAACCACAGATACGTGGACCAGTAAGCACGGCCAGGGACGCTATATCTCCCTAACTGCACACTGGGTAAATGTAGTGGCAGCTGGGCCCCAGGCGGAGAGCTGTTTGGCGCACGTCCTTCCGCCGCCAAGGATCGCAGGGCAACATTCTTTGCCTCCTGTTGCCACCTCCTCCTTCTCGGCTTCCTCCTCCTCTTCTTCCACCTGCTCATCCAGTCAGCCACACACCTTCACCACCAACTTCAGCACAGCCCGGGGTAAACGTCAGCAGGCCATTCTGAAACTCATATGTTTGGGGGACAGGCCCCACACCGCACAGGAGTTGTGGCGGGGTATTGAACAACAGACCGACGAGTGGTTGCTGCCGGTGAGCCTCAAGCCCGGCCTGGTGGTGTGTGATAATGGGCGAAATCTCGTTGCAGCTCTGGGACTAGCCAATTTGACGCACATCCCTTGCTTGGCGCATGTGCTGAATTTGGTGGTGCAGAAGTTCATTCACAACTACCCCGACATGTCAGAGCTGCTGCATAAAGTGCGGGCCGTCTGTTCGCGCTTCCGGCGTTCACATCCTGCTGCTGCTCGCCTGTCTGCGCTACAGCGTAACTTCGGCCTTCCCGCTCACCGCCTCATATGCGACGTGCCCACCAGGTGGAACTCCACCTTGCACATGCTGGACAGACTGTGCGAGCAGCAGCAGGCCATAGTGGAGTTTCAGCTGCAGCACGCACGGGTCAGTCGCACTACAGAACAGCACCACTTCACCACCAATGACTGGGCCTCCATGCGAGACCTGTGTGCCCTGTTGCGCTGTTTCGAGTACTCCACCAACATGGCCAGTGGCGATGACACCGTTATCAGCGTTACAATACCACTTCTATGTCTCCTTGAGAAAACACTTAGGGCGATGATGGAAGAGGAGGTGGCCCAGGAGGAGGAGGAGGAGGAGGAGGAGGAAGAGGGGTCATTTTTAGCACTTTCTGGCCAGTCTCTTCGAAGTGACTCAGAGGGAGGTTTTTGGCAACAGCAGAGGCCAGGTACAAATGAGGCCAGACAGGGCCCACTACTGGAGGACGAGGAGGACGAGGATGAGGAGGAGGTGGAGGAGGATGAGGATGAAGCATGGTCACAGCGGGGTGGCACCCAACGCAGCTCGGGTCCATCACTGGTGCGTGGCTGGGGGGAAAGGCAGGACGATGACGATACGCCTCCCACAGAGGATAGCTTGTCCTTACCCCTGGGCAGCCTGGCACACATGAGCGACTACATGCTGCAGTGCCTGCGCAACGACAGCAGAGTTGCCCACATTTTAACCTGTGCGGACTACTGGGTTGCCACCCTGCTGGATCCACGCTACAAAGACAATGTGCCCACCTTACTTCCTGCACTGGAGCGTGATAGGAAGATGCGCGAGTACAAGCGCACGTTGGTAGACGCGCTACTGAGAGCATTCCCAAATGTCACAGGGGAACAAGTGGAAGCCCAAGGCCAAGGCAGAGGAGGAGCAAGAGGTCGCCAAGGCAGCTGTGTCACGGCCAGCTCCTCTGAGGGCAGGGTTAGCATGGCAGAGATGTGGAAAACTTTTGTCAACACGCCACAGCTAACTGCACCACCACCTGATACGCAACGTGTTAGCAGGAGGCAACATTTCACTAACATGGTGGAACAGTACGTGTGCACACCCCTCCACGTACTGACTGATGGTTCGGCCCCATTCAACTTCTGGGTCTCTAAATTGTCCACGTGGCCAGAGCTAGCCTTTTATGCCTTGGAGGTGCTGGCCTGCCCGGCAGCCAGCGTTTTGTCTGAACGTGTATTCAGCACGGCAGGGGGCGTCATTACAGACAAACGCAGCCGCCTGTCTACAGCCAATGTGGACAAGCTGACGTTCATAAAAATGAACCAGGCATGGATCCCACAGGCCCTGTCCGTCCCTTGTCCAGATTAGACATTAACTACCTCCCCATAACCATATATTATTGGACTCCAGGGCACTTCCTCATTCAATCCTATTTTTATTTTCATTTTACCATTATATTGCGAGGCTACCCAAAGTTGAATGAACCTCTCCTCTGCCTGTGTGCTAGGCCTAAATATATGCCAATGGACTGTTGCAGTGGTGGCTGACGTGAAGCCTCATTCTCTGCTATGACATGCAGACTGATTCTCTGCTGTCATGAAGCCAGATTGTCTGTTACGGGACCTCTCTGCTCTGCCTGTGTGCTAGGCCTAAATATATGCCAATGGACTGTTGCAGTGGTGGGTGACGTGAAGCCTCATTCTCTGCTATGACATGCAGACTGATTCTCTGCTGACATGAAGCCAGATTGTCTGTTACGGGACCTCTCTGCTCTGCCTGTGTGCTAGGCCTAAATATATGCCAATGGACTGTTGCAGTGGTGGCTGACGTGAAGCCTCATTCTCTGCTATGACATGCAGACTGATTCTCTGCTGACATGAAGCCAGATCCTCTGTTACGGGAGCTCTCTCCTCTGCCTGGGTGCTGGGCCTAAATTTATGACAATGGACTGTTGCAGTGGTGGCTGACGTGAAGCCTGATTCTCTGCTATGACATGCAGACTGATTCTCTGCTGTCATGAAGCCAGATTGTCTGTTACGGGACCTCTCTGCTCTGCCTGTGTGCTAGGCCTAAATATATGCCAATGGACTGTTGCAGTGGTGGGTGACGTGAAGCCTGATTCTCTGCTATGATATGAAGACTGATTCTCTGCTGACATGAAGCCAGATTGTCTGTTACGGGACCTTTCTCCTCTGCCTGGGTTCTGGGCCTAAATTTATGAAAATTGACTGTTGCAGTGGTGGGTGACGTGAAGCCTGATTCTCTGCTATGATATGAAGACTGATTCTCTGCTGACATGAAGCCAGATTGTCTGTTACGGGACCTTTCTCCTCTGCCTGGGTTCTGGGCCTAAATTTATGAAAATTGACTCTTACAGTGGTGGGTGACGTGAAGCCTGATTCTCTGCTATGATATGAAGACTGATTCTCTGCTGACATGAAGCCAGATTCTCTGTTACGGGACCTCTCTCCTCTGCCTGGGTGCTGGGCCTAAATTTATGACAATGGACTGTTGCAGTGGTGGCTGACGTGAAGCCTGATTCTCTGCTATGACATGCAGACTGATTCTCTGCTGTCATGAAGCCAGATTGTCTGTTACGGGACCTCTCTGCTCTGCCTGTGTGCTAGGCCTAAATATATGCCAATGGACTGTTGCAGTGGTGGGTGACGTGAAGCCTGATTCTCTGCTATGATATGAAGACTGATTCTCTGCTGACATGAAGCCAGATTGTCTGTTACGGGACCTTTCTCCTCTGCCTGGGTTCTGGGCCTAAATTTATGAAAATTGACTCTTACAGTGGTGGGTGACGTGAAGCCTGATTCTCTGCTATGATATGAAGACTGATTCTCTGCTGACATGAAGCCAGATTGTCTGTTACGGGACCTCTCTCCTCTGCCTGGGTGCTGGGCCTAAATTTATGACAATGGACTGTTGCAGTGGTGGCTGACGTGAAGCCTGATTCTCTGCTATGACATGCAGACTGATTCTCTGCTGACATGAAGCCAGATCCTCTGTTACGGGACCTCTCTCCTCTGCCTGTGTGTGTGCTGGGCCTAAATATATGCCAATGGACTGTTGCAGTGGTGGCTGACGTGAAGCCTCATTCTCTGCTATGACATGCAGACTAATTCTCTGCTGACATGAAGACAGATTCTCTGTTACGGGACCTCCCTCCTCTGCCTGGGTGCTGGGCCTAAATATATGCCAATGGACTGTTGCAGTGGTGGCTGACGTGAAGCCTCATTCTCTGCTATGACATGCAGACTGATTCTCTGCTGACATGAAGCCAGATTGTCTGTTACGGGACCTCTCTCCTCTGCCTGGGTGCTGGGTAGTGTTGAGAGCGAATATTCGAAAAGCAAATTTTTTTCGCGAATATCGCAACTTCGCGATTTCGCGAATATTTCGAATATAGTGCTATATATTCGTAAAAACGAATATTCGTTTTTTGTTTTTCCCCCCCCCCCACAAAATTACAGTACACATATAATTGATTGTTTCCCAAAGGTCCAACAGCTCAGATCTTACTCACATTGCCTAGAAAGTGATTGAGGCGCGAATCTTCGTAAGGCGATTTTATTAGCGCACATGCGAATATCGGCACGTCCCAGAACAGAGGCAAAGGGCTTTGCATTCATACATTAGTGAATTGAGTTGCGAATCTTCGTAAGGCGATTTTATTAGCGCACATGCGAATATCTACACTTGTCCCAGAACAGAGGCAAAGGGCTTTGCATTCATACATTAGTGATTGAATTGAGCTGCGAATCTTCGTAAGGCGATTTTATTAGCGCACATGCGAATATCGGCACGTCCCAGAACAGAGGCAAAGGGCTTTGCATTCATACATTAGTGAATTGAGTTGCGAATCTTCGTAAGGCGATTTTATTAGCGCACATGCGAATATCTACACTTGTCCCAGAACAGAGGCAAAGGGCTTTGCATTCATACATTAGTGATTGAATTGAGCTGCGAATCTTCGTAAGGCGATTTTATTAACGCAAATGCAAATATCTACACTTGTCCCCAGAACAGAGAGGCAAAGGCCTGTGCATTCATATAGTATAGCACCATATTCGCGAATACGTAGAACTTCGTAAAATTCGATTTACGAATATTCGTATTTTTTATTTTACTTTCCACCTTACAGATTACATTGATCTGTACTCTGTCAACTACTGTCATCACCCCCCACTGTATCTCGATTGATTCCCAAAAGTCTCACATTCCCTAGAAAGTGATTGAGGTGCGAATCTTCGTAAGGCGATTTTATTAGCGCACATGCGAATATCTACACTTGTCCCAGAACAGAGGCAAAGGGCATTGCATTCATACATTAGTGATTGAATTGAGTTGCGAATCTTCGTAAGGCGATTTCATTAGCGCACATGTGAATTTTGCATAGCATATGTATTATGCGATAATTCGAATTATCGCATATGCGAAATAATAACGAATTTGAATAATCGCGAATATTTTACGAATATTCTTTCGAATATTCACAAAATTTCGCGAATTCGAATATGGGACATGCCGCTCAACACTAGTGCTGGGCCTAAATTTATGACAATGGACTGTTGCAGTGGTGGGTGACGTGAAGCCTGATTCTCTGCTATGACATGCAGACTGATTCTCTGCTGACATGAAGCCAGATTGTCTGTTACGGGACCTCTCTCCTCTGCCTGGGTGCTGGGCCTAAATATATGCCAATGGACTGTTGCAGTGGTGGCTGACGTGAAGCCTCATTCTCTGCTATGACATGCAGACTAATTCTCTGCTGACATGAAGACAGATTCTCTGTTACGGGACCTCTCTCCTCTGCCTGGGTGCCGGGGCCTAAATATCTGAGAATGGACTGTTCCAGTGGTGGGTGACGGGAAGCCAGATTCTCTGCTATGGAACCTCTCTCCAATTGATTTTGGTTAATTTTTATTTATTTAATTTTTATTTTAATTCATTTCCCTATCCACATTTGTTTGCAGGGGATTTACCTACATGTTGCTGCCTTTTGCAGCCCTCTAGCTCTTTCCTGGGCTGTTTTACAGCCTTTTTAGTGCCGAAAAGTTCGGGTCCCCATTGACTTCAATGGGGTTCGGGTTCGGGACGAAGTTCGGATCGGGTTCGGATCCCGAACCCGAACATTTCCGGGATGTTCGGCCGAACTTCTCGAACCCGAACATCCAGGTGTTCGCTCAACTCTAGCAATGACCATATGGCCTAGATTGGTACAATCTTTAACTATTCTTTCTGTTTAGAAATGTTGTGGCCAAATGTTGTGTCCATACAGCTTCACTGTTTAAATGAATAACCCAGGTAAAATCCTCAGTCAAATAAACACCAAGATATTTAAAACTACATTCTTTATCTATCTCAACCGCATAAATAAATAACAAAGTATGTTGGGGTCATCTACCTGGTCTTTGTCATCGCCCTCCAGCTCCTCATGTAGCTCCTGCTACATGTCCTGCTCCTCTCCTGTTGGATGAGTGCATGCATACTGTTGTCTCTTTGAAATTTCCTTGGTGATTGCTGGCAAAACATGGACATGTCGCGGACCACTGGCAACACGTGTTCCACCCGTATGTCATCATCGCTATTTGCACGCCTAAAGGAGAACGCAGGGGACCTCTCCTCCATATGTGGGCTGGCCTGTAGCTGCTGACTGTCCTCAATAACCTCGTCCAGGCTAAAAGTGGAGCTGAGCCAACAGCATACATTACTTTCCAAGCAGAAGGAGCAGTAAAAGAAAGAGGTAGTTGCAGGACAGTTAAAAGCACATTTGTTGTTCCTGGACCATGCCAACTAAGTTTGGTGTCAGAAGAACCCACCAATTCCTGGCTATGTACCTGATGTCACTTGAGATGATGTTTAAGAGTGAATCAACCATTCCAGTGCAGCTGGATTGTTGCTCAAAACACGACCGCTGGATGACAGTAACACGTCTGACCTGCTGCTATGGCTGCTGCTACCACTAACCCTCTGCTGCTACGTGTGCTGACTACAGCAACATTTTTGCCACTGCCCATTCCTTTTGAGAGCCAAGGCAACTGTCTGTTGGCCATAGTGTACAGTAAAGGAATTAGTAATGTAACTTTGTAACTAAGTATGAATGGCACAGCAGGTGAACTAGATAAATGCGCCTATATATTATATATACCACCTGTTGACACCAAGCCTATCACACAGTAAGTTGCTATGTATAACAAAATAAATTAAGTATGAATGGTGCAGCAGGTGAATTAGATAAACACACCAAATAATAGACCTCCTGTTGACACTAAGTCTGATGCACAGAAAGTCTGTGTATAACAAAATAGACTAAGTATGAATGGCACAGCAGATTAACTAGATAACTTCACTTATTGTATATATTAAACCGTCTGTTGACACTGAGTATGACACACAGTAAGCCTATGTATAACAGAACAGATTAAGTATGAAAGACAGAACAGGTGAACTACTGTAGATAAACCCGCCTATACATTAAACTGCCTGTTGAGACTGAATCGGATACACAGTAAGTCTATGTATAGCACAACAGATTAAGTATGAATGGCGCAGCAGGTGAACTAGATAAACGCACCTATATATTAGACCGCCTGTCGACACTAGTAAGTAGTGTTGATCGAGCACCAAAGTGCTCGGGTGTTCAAGTGCTCAGGTCGTACACCTCAGGATGCTCGGGTGCACCTGAGCACAATGGAAGTCAATGGGAGAACCCGAGCATTAAACCAGGCAACCTCTGCTCTGAAGAAGGGAGGGTGTCTGTTTCATAGGAAAAGGTCAGAAATTGATGGAAACACCACCAAAATGGTTCGGGAACAGCATGGGGAGGATGTCTGGATGCATATTGGACTTCCAGGTAGCTGCTGGGAACGATGTTGTCTGAGTAGTACGCCACTTTTACAGACTGACAATAATATGCACAAAACCGAAGATAAAATCGATTTTAGAGGAAAATTGTTACAAAACATTCTTTCCTGTATATTTACTTGTATATAAAGTGCAAGTTCTGCCAAAAATTACAAGGAATAGGCACTCTGATACAACCTGTATATCACATAATGGAAGGCCTCATTCACATTGTGGTACAATTGTTCAGGTAGTGGGACTCCTGCACTCATAAAGCCTATGCACTAAGTGAAAGGGCTGCCAAAAATTACAATGTACCGGCACTCCAATACAGCTTTTATGACACATAAAGGAGGGCATCATACACCCTTGAAAAATTATGATTGATTGCCTGCTGGTGACCCTCAAATACATTAGGAGCAAGGGTCTGCTGGTGACCCTCTAAAACATTACAGCAAGGGTCTGCTGCTGAGTAGTGATGAGCGGCAGGGGTCATATTCGAATTCGCAATATTTCGCGAATATTTTTTAGAATATTCGTCGAATATTCGAAAATTTGCGATTTTTTTTACTAGAAAAATCGACAAGGTAATGATTGTGTGATATGCGAATTTCCGTATTCGATTTTTTTATAGCGAATTTTTCAACTTACAACTATTAGACAAAGAAGATTATAGCACTATATTAGCTAAATTGCTCTATAGTCGATTTTTTTTTAATATTCACTATATTGCTATAACAGTTTTTTTGAATATTCGTAATATTCTAAAACAAGAATATATAGCAATATAGCTAATATTCGAAAAAAACCGAATATAGAGCAATTTAGCTAATATAGTGCTATAATCTTTTTTTTATAATTTTTTTCCAATCTGAACTTCAGATGAGAAAAAACTTACAACTATTAGAAAAAGAAGATTATAGCACTATATTAGCTAAATTGCTCTATATCCGTTTTTTTCGTATATCCGCTATATTGCTATAACTTCGTTTTTTCGAATATTCGTAATATTCTAATACAAGAATATATAGCAATATAGCAAATATTCAAAAAAACGAATATAGAGCAAAATTCGCAAACACTACTACTCCTCAAGTCAAGTATATTGCAGCCTTCTTATTGGCCCACAAGCTAGAAGCAGGAAGGGATCATGTGTACTGATGAAAAAAAAAAAAAAGATCGAAAAAAAATACGAAAAAATTTGAATATTCAAATTTTACGAATATATAACTATTCGAAATATTCGCGAATTTTCGAAGTACCTATATTCGAAATTTGAATATTCGTGATCAACACTACTGCTGAGCTGACCATCTAAAACATTGGGGGGTGAGTGCCTGCTGCTGATCTGAGCATCTAAAAAATTATGGGCGAGTGCCTGCTGCTGAGCTGACCATTGAAAAAATTATGGGTGAGTGCCTGCCACTTATGTAACCATTGAAAAAAATTATGAGTGAGGGCCTGCTGGTGAGCTGACCCTGTAAAACATTATGGTTGTGGGCCTGCTGGTGAACTGACCCTCAAAAACATTATATGCAAGGGCCTGCTGGTGAGTTGACCCTCTAAAAAGATTGTAGGTGAGGGCCTTGTGGTGAGCTGACCCTGTAAAACATTATGGTTGAGGGCCTGCTGGTGAGCTGACCCTCAAAAACATTATATGCAAGGGCCTGCAGGTGAGCTGACCCTCTAATAGATTGTAGATGAGGGCCTGCTTGTGAGCTGACCCTCTAAAACATTATATGCGAGGGCCTGCAGGTGAGCTGACCCTTTAAACGATTGTAGGTGAGGGCCTGCTGGTGAGCTGACCCTCTAAAACATTATATGCCAGGGCCTGCAGGTGAGCTGACCCTCTAAATGATTGTAGGTGAGGGCCTGCTGGTGAGCTGACCCTCTACAACATTAGGTGCAAGGACAGACAAATAAGTATGTTGATATGATGGAAGAGGAGGAGGAAGAGGACCAGAAAAAGATTGAATCATATACCCTTTTTTGTGTTGGAAGGGGTGCATGGGAATACAGTGTATTCAGTACATTATAAAAAACACATTTAAAGTGCTTTTATGTTCAGCTGCTTTCCTCTGGTGGAGTAGAAAAGTCAGAGGCAATCAGAAGTCAACCTGTCAGCATTTTCAGTTGACAGGCGGATGCGCTTATTAGTTAATATGCTCCCAGCAGCACTAAATACCCGCTCTGACAAAACGCTGGTGGCAGGGCAGGCCAGCACTTCCAAGGCGTATAGCGCCAGTTCGTACCATGTGTCCAGCTTGGACACCCAGTAGTTTTAAGGCACAGAGGGATCATTGAGGACGCTGACACGGTCTGCTACGTACTCATTCACCATCTTCCAAAATTTTTCCCTCCTTGTGACACTAGGCCACGCATCAGGGTAAGGGTGCTAGCAGGGTGTCATGAAACTGTCCCAGGCTTTGGAGAGTGTTGCCCTGCCTCTGTTGAAACTGCTCTGTGTTACCCTCCCCTCCCCTCCTGGGGTGCCAAAGGAACTACATACTTTGCCGCCAGCGTTGTCAGCTGAAAATTTTTGGAGAATTTTTTCCATAAGGGCCTTCTGGTATTGCACCATTTTGCTCACCCTCTCCAACACAGGAATGAGAGATGAGAAGTTCTCTTTGTAGCAGGGTTCGAGAAGGATGAACAACCAGTAATCGGTTGTGTCCAAAATGCGTAAAACGCGTGGGTGACGGGAAAGGCAGCCTAACATAAAGTCATCCATGTGTGCCAGGGTCCCAACAAGTAAGACTTCCATGGGTACTACCCTCTGTAGCGGAGGCAACCTTCTCCTGCTCCTCCTCATCATCCTCCTCATCATCATCATCCAATTTGCGCTGAGAAGACAAACTGAGGGTGGTCTAGCTATCACCATATGCAATGTCTTTCCCCATTTCCACTTCTTCCACATGCAAAGTGTCGGCCTTAATTGTGAGCAGCTAGTGAGTAGACACAGAAGTGGGATGGTAACGCCGATAATAGCGTTATCACTGCTCACCATCAGAGGTCAGACATCCATTCCCACTCCTCGCTTGTGAATAGCGGAAGCTGACTGGAAAGGCGACGACCATGTTGCAGCTGGTATTCCACTACAGCCCTCTGCTGCTCACAAAGCCTGGTCAACATGGGGAAAGTCGAGTTCCAGAGCATGCTCACTTTGCGCAACAGTCGGTGAACTGGCAATTGTAAGCGCTGCTGCAGCATTGACAGACTGGCGGAAGCTGTCGATGACTTGCGGAAATGGGCACACACGCGGCGCACCTTCACCAGTAACTCAGGCAAATTGTTTGAAGACGTGGGCTAGGCATGGTATGTGTGTGAGCTTGCCGAACTCCAAAGCCGCCATGATGTAACGGCCATTATTAGACACAACCATGCCTGGTTCTAGGTTGAGTGGCCACCCCCTGCCACAGCTTTGCGGCAGTGTGCTGTTTTTCACCTAAGCAGATCAGCTTAAGTACTGCCTATTGACGCTTCCCCACTGCAGTGCTACACTGCTTTCAGCTACAGACTGATGGCTGACTGGTGCTGCAAGAGGATAATTCTGAGGTTGAAGTGGAGGAGGAGGCAGAGGAGGAGAAGTGGGGGTTGGAGAATCTAACGTAAGTTGTGGCGGAATACCCTGATAGAATTAGGGCCTACAATCCTTGGCGTCAGTAGCACCTGTACCATCACAGGGTACGACTCACTACCAGCCTCCACAACGTACACCAAGTGTGGCATCAGGGAAATGTAGCATCCCTGGCTGAAAGCACCTGTCCATCTGTCAGTGATTAAGTGGACCTTCCCAGTAACTGCGTTGGTCAGCGCATGGGTGATGTTACGGGACATATGCTTGTGTAAGGCGGGCAGGGCACACCGTGATAAATAGTGGTGGCTGGGGACTGCGTAACGAGGGACAGCCACCGACATCAGGCTGCAGAATGCCTCAGTGTATTCCACACTTTCCTCAAAAAAGCGCCTGACTGCGGAACACCTACCCCTTGGCAAGGGAGATTTCCGCAAGGGTGTGCTCCATGAAACAGTTGCGGGCCTGTTTGGTGTGGGCCGCCTTTTCCCTTTTGCCACCCCACTGCCTCTTCCAGCCTGTTGCGGTGCTGCGGATCTCTCACCCTCTGTACTGCTGTCCTCGCTTGGCTTGCCACCTTCTCAAGTTGGGTCAGTGATTTCATCCTCCACCACCTCCTCTTCAACTTTCTCACTCTGCTCATCCTCCTGACTTATTCACCTAACAACAACCTCAGTTATTGACAATTGTTTCCCATCCACATCATCAACCTCTTGAGCCACTAATTGCCGTTGACTTATTGGCAACTGTGTCTCATCATCATTATCCACCTCGTGAAACACTAATTGGCATTCCCCACCGTCATCTTCTTGTGACTGTGGATGCTCAAGTGTTTGGGAATCAAGGCACAAGATCTCATGCCCCTCTTCAAGCAGGCTTGTCGAGAGGCCCAAATGAAGAAATAGTGCTGAAAAGAGCTCCTCGGAATATCCAAGTTTGGGATCACTTGTTTGGCAAGACTCTCCATGGTGGGAGGAAGGAGGATCAGGGTAAGGATTCTGTTGACCAGACTCTTGGCTACTGAGACTGGACTTTGTGAAAGACAGGGTGGTGCTTAAACTGATTGGAAGCATTATCTGCTGCAATTCAACCAACCACCTGGTCGCACTGGTGTGACTTCGAGAGTAGTGTCCTGCGCCGCCCTGCAAACTGGGACATGAAGCTAGGTATCGTGGATGATTATTTTTCTTGTGCTCTGGCAGCAGGCACAGTTTCAACGCGCCCAGGGCCACAGCCTCTGCCTGCACCATGAGCATCACGGCCACTTCCCTGTCCCTTACTGCTTGCCTTTTTCAAAAATAAATGTTATATATGCGCATGATCTGTAAGTGTATGCGCAAAAAATATAAAAAAAGGTATTTGGGATGTGGAAACATTGCACAGGAGATATACCGCAGATAATGTGGCTGATTTCAGCAGCGGCTAATATAAAATTACAGGGAATGTTACAGGTATTTGGAATGTGGAAATGTTAGAAAGGAGTAGAGATGGCCTTGCGGTTCGCCCAGCAGTCATTTTGCGGCGAACTTTGCTCGTTCGAGGTTCGCCGAACGGGCGAACATATGGGATGTCCGCCGGTTCCTTATTCTTTTACATTGTGAAGAACTTTGACCCATGACACATCCATCAGGTGGTACAGGAGAGCCAATTGAGACGTTTCAGCACATGGACATACCCCCTACCTTATAAATAAACCTGATCTGGCCGCCATTTTACATTCAGTCTTTTGCCAGTGTAGGGAGAGGTTGCTGTGTGGAGCAGAGACAGACTGTTAGAGACATCAAACGCTAGCTATAGGGCAACAAAAGTATTTTTAAGGTGTGACTTATTGAGGGGTGTAATATACTTATAATTTACTTTCTAACATAGAAAGTATATTATAGTCAATTTGTATTGTGCAGCAGTTGTGTGGGTTTCTGCTGCGATACTGCAGCTACACAGAGTGCCAAACGCTATTGGAACAAATAATTTCTACTGGTGTGATTTACCAGTTGCCCTCCAAAAAAACTGATTGAAGCAGGGGATTTATATACCAATTATATACTTTTTATATAGTGCATTTGGGTAGTGCAGCATTTATTTGCGGTTTTGCTGCGTTACCTCAGCTCACAGAGTGACAAACGCTATTGGAACAAATAATTTCTATTGGTGTGAAATACCAGTTGCCCCCAAAAAAATCTGATTGAAGCAGGGGTGTGATACACCAATAATATAATTTCTATATAGTGCATTTGGGTGGTGCAGCATTTGTTTGCAGATTAGCTGCGTTACCTCAGCTACACAGAGTGACAAAAGACATTGGAACAAATAATTTTTACTGGTGTGATATACCAGTTGCCCCCCCAAAAAACGGATTGAAGCAGGGGTGTTATATACCAATAATATACTTTCTATATAGTGCATTTGGGTAGTGCAATTGCCATGTAGTCTACCTCCAGCCACATACTTGTTCTTTTCTGTACGGTAAATGAATAATTGTTGCAACACCAGTGACAACAACGTGTTATCGAATTTAAACTATTATCATTAGGGTTTTTTTCAAGACGGGGGATTTCTTTAGCCATGTTTTTAATCCAATTTTATATGTTTTGTTCTTTTAAACATATGTATTTGACCTGTTTTTGTACTGACCTGCAGTAAAATTGATATCCATTGACCGTATAATATATCTCCGGCCACATAATTACTTGATCTTTTTTGTCCGTTGAATGCCTAATGTTTGGGGCCTGTAGTCCAGTGGCCTACATAAATTTTTTTATCCATTGACCGCATAATGTACCTTGAGCCACATAATCAGAATTTATTTTATGTCAGGTGAATGCCTAATTTTTAAGGCTCATACGCCTGTGGCCTAAAAAAACATTTTTTTTAGGCTCCAACAGGGCACATTTCAGAGAATTTCCCTTTAAGATGCATAAAAATGTCCCCTGATTAGGATACATATTTTTTGTTGGAATTTTTGTCATTGATCCCCCTCTAGTATTTCACTGTCCATGTTGTAGGACTATTTGTACACTTCTACTAAGTATGTGGTGTCTGCAAATATGAGCAGAAGGTTTTTCAGGTTCACCTGCCATTAAAGTGAATGGGGCCCTCCACGAACTTGCGGTTCGCGAACATTTGATCGCGTTTGCGCGATCTCGTTTGCGAACCGTCCCGGCCGATGTTCGGCCATCACTACACAGGAGAAATACCGCAGATAATGTCGCTGATATCACCAGCGGCTAATATAAAATTACAGGGAATGTCACAGGTATTTGGGATGTGGAAATGTTACATAGGAGAAATACCACAGATAATGTTGCTTATGTCACCAGCGGCTAATATAAAATTACAGGGAATGTCACAGGTATTTGGGATGTGGAAATGTTACACAGGAGAAATACCACAGATAATGTTGCTTATGTCACCAGCGGTTAATAAAAAATTACAGGGAATGTCACAGGTATTTGGGATGTGGAAAAGCTACACGGGAGAAATACCGCAGATAATGTCGCTGATGTCACGAGTGGCTAATAAAAAATTACAGGGAATGTCACAGGTATTTGGGATGTGGAAACGTCACACAGGAGATATACCGCAGATAATGTCAATCCTATCACCAGTGGCTAATAAAAAATGACAGTGAATGTCACAGGTATTTGGGATGTGGAAATGTTGCACAGAAGAAATACCGCAGATAATGTCGCTGATGTCACTAGCGGCTAATATAAAATTTCAGGGAATGTCATAGGTATTTAGGATGTGGAAACATTACACAGGAGAAATGCCGCAGATAACGTCACTGATGTCCCTGGCTAACACTGAGCTGAACACGTGTCATCGGGTTCTATATAGCACCCGATTACGTGTTCCGGCCAGCCAATCACTGTAATGCCAGTAACCAACATGGCTATGGCATTACAGTGAAGGGTGGTACTTACCTGCACGTTTATTAGATGCGTAGCAGCCAACAAACGTGTGGGGAGGAGACTCGAGCACTGGTGTTCGGCCGAGCATGCTCGATCAACACTAAAATTACGGCTATCTATAACAGAACAGATTAAGTTTGAATCACGCAGCAGTTGAACAAGATGTACAGGAGGATTAATACACTAAGCCTGCACTGTCCCTGCACTTTCCCTATGCTTTCCCTACAATCTCGCTACACTGTCCCTGCATTGTCCCTGAACTCTCTCTATCCAATATTCTTAAACATTTTATGAAACACTGTCCCTAGCACTTGCCACGTCTCTCTCTATGCTTAGCTCATGGTAAAACTTCAGAGATCGCAGGGGATGAGGCTTTTATAGGGCTGTGACATCACAGGGGATGTCACAGATTGGCTGGCTACACAGCAATATGGGTGATCTTACTTTTACTTTGTAACACATTCAACCATTTTAGGGAAAACATTTTTTACAAATCGTGAGAAAATTCGGATTTGTTGCAAATTGAATTTTTCCTTAACTTCAGATCGAATTCCAATTTTAGATGTTTTGATTCGCTCAACACTAGTTGCCATCTATATACTTTCTGTATGTAGTGCTTTTATGGACCATGCATTATTTATTGTGAGCTATAGTGACTAATTTTCATAGGTTTGTATTCTATTAGAGTCTAGCCATTTTTTTAAATATATTTGTAAGAAGTTACCGGACTGTGCCCCTATATCTGTATAACATAGTATTCTAAATGTTTTATCAGTAATTGGGTAACACTTTCCATTATGTAACTGACTGAATTAAAGCCTTGCTGTAGCATTCTCAAATCTTTTCATCCTTTTTTTTCTTGCTAATTTAATAAGTAAATTGTTACTGTTGACTGCATACAAGCAGAAATCAATATATCTTCCTTGGGCAATTTTGTCTGTGAAAACGTAAAAAGTAAATCAATAATGAATATTTCATTAACTTATCCTTACTTCATCCTTTTTCTCTTGTGGTAAGCTATTAGTAAAGCTAAAGAATGTAATGGCCTTTTAATATTGCAATGCGCACTCCTCTTGGTGAACTACCTTTTGCATTTCTTGCTGACGTACACTGCTACGATGCTTGGCTGGGCTAGCATCTGACCAGTGCATTATGATCTACATACATTATTCACTTAGGATTTTTGTAGACATACTGTATGCTGTTTAAATGGTAGAAGGCCATTTAATACAGAAATAAACAATTACACTGAACTCTTATGAGTAGTTATTATTATTTTTATTATTTATTATTAAAGCGCCATTCATTCCATAGCGCTGCACATATGAGAAGAGGTATACATACATAATACAAAGTAGTTTGCAAAAGGTCTCAGAAATGGCAATCTGTTACTCATGTTTTTCAAATCAAATGAAAATACCTTTTTAAAACATTGAAATACTTTATGGGAGGGAAATGGGGGAAGCACAACTTTTAATATTTAAAGGGAACCTGTCATCAACTTTATGTTGCCCATAAGAACGGCAGCATAAAGTAGAGAAAGGTGAGTTGATTTTAGATGTCTGTCATTTAAAAGTTTAAAGTAAGTGGTTGCCAACAACCAACATCACAATCATTACAGACTGGGCCTAGAGTTACAGCCACCTGAGAAGAGTTATGGTTACTCATACATTCCTGCTCTTCCTGCCCACCTGCTGATGACTGACCCTCTTCTACCAAGTTTTCTCCTTTTCTCTCTAGGAGAAAACTGCCAATCATCAGCAGATGGGTGAGAGTGCAGGAGATTATGAATAACCATGATTCTTATAAAGTAAATGTGACTCTCTCCAAGGCCTGGGCTGTAAGGACTATAAAGCTGGTTCTAGACAAACACTTACTTTTAACTCATGAGTGACACACCGCTGAAATAAGCATTTCTGTCACTATTTTATGCTTTAAGCATAAAGTTGATGATACGTAGGTACCCTTTAAGAATCATCAGATAATGTTCTCCTTGATGTTTTCCATTGAGGATAGCGATGATGATCTAGATAGATAATTGCAGCATTGTAAAATGTATGAACTAAGACCGTCACATGGTAACATCTGGGCACATTTATTAAGACATTTTGTAGTAAAGCATCTCAGATTGTCTTCAACAGTAACTGAACATAGATGCAACTATAACAGGTCAGTAGAAAATCACCTTTTGCTCTGTCAAATCATTTCTTATTATTCTCTAGGTTTATAGATGCTCAGGAAACTCCAGGATATTCTGTCATGTGAAGAATGACTTCAAGGTGCTTCACCTCTGGGTCACTTGGATTCCTCTCTGGACTTATTCCTCATCTTGCTTCAAGAGGTAGATTCTGCTTTCAGTGATTCCGATGCGGGCATTTATTAACCTTCTGACCGGAGAGGCTTTATGGATTGATAATTGTATTCTATATGAATAAATCTACGGCACGCATATACTTGCCCACATATTTGCAATGATTATGAAATAAAATGAAAGGAAAGCTCGCTTATCCCAAGAGTCAAATGGGAAATTCATGAGCTGTAACAAGGCAACTGGAAAGCATCATTATATAAAAATGTAGGTAATGGCTTAAAATATTTTATGTAGCCTCAAGTGATTGCCAACATTTTAACCATTCAATTTTTAGAACCCAAATTCTAAGCTGATAAAGAGGGTTTTCCAAGCGTTTTACACTCATGACATATCCTCAGTCGGTCAGCTGTTTGAAGAGGCTTCGGCACATTGGTGAGTGCCGTGGCCTCCTTGCAGCTTACCGAACACAGCGCAGTCCATTGGATAGTGGCTGTGCTTGGTATTGCAGATCAGCCCTATTCATTTGATGTCACTGGCATGGGGTAATCTGCAAAGAGGCACCCCAGTCTCTTAAAGCAGCTGATCATTGCCAGGAGTGGACCCCCCACCGATTTGATACTGATGACCAATTCAGAGGATATGTCATCAGTATAAAACACTTGGAAAAACACTTTAAAGTTTAAATGGCCACTGTACTTTGACACAATGTAGGCCTATCTGATTACCAATGCCCAAAATAGAATAGATGTAAGCCATCTCACACACTGAATGCATAGACCAGGGGTAGGCAACCTCCCGCACTCCAACTGTTGTGAAATGACAACTCCCAGGATGCATACTTCCTCTGCTCTTCTCAGAACTCTCACAGAAATGAATGGAACATGCTAGGAATTGTAGTTTCACAACAGCTGGAGTGCTGCAGATTGGAGACCCCTGGCATTGACTAATTGTCTGGGTAGTGTTGAATGGGTCTGTGAAATCACCCACCCCTGTCCCTTCTATACAGCTCTTCATTATCTTCTCAGTTCATTTCAAATTCTATCTTTTACCGCACTCTGCAAAGTAAATGCACTATGACATTTATCCACTGGTTTCTTCACTGGATATAATATAGCACAGACACCGACATGTTTTGGGACTTTACGTGGGGATCTTTTATTAGATAGTGGACACGCATTGGTTGGCACTGCACTCACAGTCCATAGAAGACTATGGGGGTCATTTAAGAACAGATATACACCACTTATGTGGCATATATCTGGTGCAGATTTTGTCACACACCATGTTGCTGCAGAATTTGCACTTCTTTCCCGCTCATGCCGTATCTTAAAAAGGGGCCACGTCATGGGCATCATTTTATATGTCTGATTTAGGCATAGATCACCCCTCGACCACCCCTGTCAATCACTAGTGAAAGGGAAAAAAGTTTTTCCCTTTTACTAGTATTGACGGTTAGGTTTTAGGTTAGTTTAGGCCCCTTTGTTAGGTAGTTAGCGTCGGTTAGCGCCCAGCCCACCGCACCACAGTTACTGATTCGCTGATTAGAGTGGGGGCTGGCGCTGTCGGATTACGTGGTGAGGCATACACCAGCAGCGCAGCCCATCCTGGACCTAGTACCAGCACTGTCGTAGAACATGGTGAAGTGGCGAGCACCAGAAGGGCAGTTGAAGCTGGTACGGTGGCATGTGCATTAGTTCCCCCGTTGCAGCTCCTAGAGTCCCTGAGGTGCCGGCAAAACCTGATTGGCAGCCCCCAACTTCACCCACACCAGTAGTTCCCCCTTTCACCGCCCAGTCTGGAGTTCGGGTTGAGACAGCTCAGATCGGATCGGCACTGGGGTTTTTTGAGCTGTTCTTGACTTAGTCGTGGCAGAAACAAACCGGTATGCCACTCAATTTATAGCCGCCAACCCGGAAAGCTTTTATGCCCAGTCTTTCCGGGGAAAACCCGTCCAAGTTTCCAAATTTAAAACTTTTCTGGGCCTTCTCCTCAACATGGGCCAGACAAAAAAGCATGAATTGCGGTCATATTGGTCCACGAACCCAATTCATCACATGCCCATGTTCTCTGCTGCCATGTCCAGGACACGATTTGAGACCATCCTGCGTTTCCTGCACTTTAGTGACAAAAGCACCTCTCGTCCCAGAGGCCACCTAGCTTTTGACCGGCTCCACAAAATCCGGCCCCTCATAGACCACATTGACACCAAATTTGCAGATTTGTATACCCCTGAGCAAAACATATGCATAGACGAGTCCCTTATACATTTTACCGGGCGCCTTGGCTTCAAACAATACATCCCACGCAAGCGTGCCCGGTATGGGGTCAAATTGTATAAGCTCTGTGAAAGGGCCACAGGCTATACGCACAAATTTCGAGTCTATGAGGGTAAAGATCAGACCCTGGAGTCGGTCGGTGGCCCTGACTACCTAGGGAGCAGTGGGAAGACAGTCTGGGACTTGGTGTCACCCTTATTTGGCAAGGGGTACCATCTTTGTGTGGACAATTTTTACACAAGTGTGCCCCTCTTCAGGCATTTGTTTTTAGAACAGAATGGCTGCTGTGGCACTGCGGGACCTAGACACCAGGGCTTCCCCCAATGGCTCGTAACCACCCGTCTTGCAAGGGGGGAGAGGGCTGCCTTGTGTAACGAAGAACTGCTTGCGGTGAAATGGAGAGACAAGTGTGACGTTTTCATGCTCTCCTCCATTCACACAGACACGACAATCGAAATTGAACGAGCAACTGGAGTCATTGAAAAGCACCTCTGTGTCCACAACTATAATTTGCTCATGGTAAGGGGTGGACTTCAATGACCAGATGTTGGCTCCTTATTTACTTTCCCGCAGGACCAGACGCTGGTATAAGAAGGTGTCTGTATATTTAAGTCAATTGACACTGTATAATAGTTTTGTTCTCTACAGTAAGGCTGGGAGAACAAGATCCTTCCTCAAATTTCAGGGAGAGATCATCGAGAACCTCCTGTATCCAGGAGGTTCCGTGGTCCCAACCACCAGTGTAGTGAGCCGTCTACACGAGCGACATTGCTGGTACCTCAAACCAAGCGCCACCCCGAAAAAAATGTGTCTGTAGCAGGAGTGGAATAAGGCGTGACACCCGCTATTTCTGTCCTGACTGCCTTGACCACCCTTCCCTATGCTTAGGGGAGTGTTTCCAGAAGTACCACACACAGGTACATTATTAGTATAGGGATTGCGTCACACAGGACAGGCACACAGGGCTCTTAGGGCCCTTTCACTCACAGCTGCTGCAAACCTCTCCTTTCACCTGGGACAAAGTGCATAATGTACTTCGCCACATCTCTGGGCAATTTGCACTTTGCACATTGTCCCATGGGGAAGGAGAGGTTTGTCCTATAAAGGTAAAAAAAAAAATCACAGGTAAGCAAAAAAGTTAATGTTCCAAAAGTTCAATAAAGTTTTTCAAAGTTAATGTTCTGTTTCAAATGTTATCTAAAGTTAATGTTAATAAATTTATTGTGTTGCGCCTGTTTTTTTAGTTTTTTTTTTAGTTTTTTTATCTTCTAGGTGGACCAACCGATCGACCAGCTGCAGCACTGATGTGCATTCTGACAAAAGCATTGCGCTGCTGTCAGATTAAACAAAAGTCGGTGTATGCGGCGCTGCAAGACGAGATTTCTCCTCTGCAGTAAAAATGATGCGTTTGCCGAGGCTTATGAGGTGAGGGGCGGTGTT
Source organism: Bufo gargarizans (assembly GCF_014858855.1). NCBI lineage: Eukaryota > Metazoa > Chordata > Amphibia > Anura > Bufonidae > Bufo > Bufo gargarizans. The sequence continues at coordinate 98,878,390 of NC_058080.1, forward strand.
CATATGCTTTGACAAACACTTTGTATATGAAAAAAAGAATTCCGGCAATGGTATATTCATCCACATCGATTGATGTGAATGGAGAAATCGGGTTTGCCAGGGCATAGGAGCTGAGTGGGTTTGGATGTTGGGCGGAGCTCCTATGTCCTGGCAGACGCCTTTCCCCTCCTTATTTTTTTTTTGCACATTTTTTTGGCAGAGATTTTTTATTCCACATTGATCGATGCGAATGAAGAAATCGGTGCTGTTCATTATTTCTTTCAGCCCGGAGGCTGAACGAAAAAATAAAATCTCATTACCCGTATGCTCAATATAAGGAGAATAGCAGAAACTCCTAATGCTGGCCAAAAATGTAATGATTGCGGAGACCCTCAAATGCAAGGGCAGTATAAACACCCCACAAATGACCCCATTTTGGAAAGAAGACACCCCAAGGTATTCGCTGAGGGGCATATTGAGTCCATGAAAGATTGAACTTTTTGTCCCAAGTTAGCGGAAAGGGAGACTTTGTGAGAAAAAAAGAAATAAATCAATTTCCGCTAACTTGTGCCAAAAAAAATCTATGAACTCGCCATGCCCCTCACAGAATACCTTGGGGTGTCTTATTTCCAAAATGGGGTCACATGTGGGGTATTTATACTGCCCTGGCATTTTAGGGGCCCTAAAGCGTGAGAAGAAGTCTGGAATCGAAATGTCTAAAAATGCCCTCCATGTGTGGAATGTCTTCCACACATGTGGTATCGCCGTACTCAGGATAAGTAGGGCAATGTGTTTTTGGGTGTATTTTTACATATACCCATGCTGGGTGAGAGAAATATCTCTGTCAAATGACAACTTTGTATAAAAAAATGGGAAAAGTTGTCTTTTAGAGAGATATTTCTCTCACCCAGCATGGGTATATGTAAAAATACACCCCAAAACACATTGCCCTACTTCTCCTGAGTATGGCGATACCACATGTGTGACACTTTTTTGCAGCCAAGATGCGCAAAGGGGCCCAATTTCCAATAAGTACTTTCAGGACTTCACAGGGCATTTTTACGAATTTGGATTCCAAACTACTTCTCTCGCTTTAGGGCCCCTAAAATGCCAGGGCAGTATAAATACCACACATGTGACTCCATTTTGGAAAGAAGACACCCCAAGGTATTCCGTGAGGGGTATGGTTAGTTCATGTAAAATTTTATTTTTTGTCACAAGTTAGTGGAATATGAGACTTTATTTTTTTTTTTTTTTTTTTTTTCTTACAATCATTTTCCGCTAACTTGTGATAAAAACTTCCATGAACTCACTATGCCCATCAGCGAATACCGGAGAGTGTCTACTTTCCGAAATGGGGTCATTTGTGGGGTGTTTCTACTGTCTGGGCATTGTAGAACCTCAGGAAACATGGCAGGTGCTCAGAAAATCAGAGCTGCTTCAAAATGCAGAAATTCACATTTTTGTACCATAGTTTGTAAACGCTATAACTTTTGCGCAAACCAATAAATATACACTTATTGCCTTTTTTTATCAAAGACATGTAGAACAATAAATTTAGAGAAAAATGTATATAGAAATGCAGTTTTATTTGAAAAATTTTACAACTGAAAGTGAAAAATGTCATTTTTTTGCAAAGATTTCGGTCAATTTCGATTAATAGCAAAAAAAAAAAAAATGTCAGCAGCAATGAAATACCATCAAATGAAATCTCTATTAGTGAGAAAAAAATGGAGGTAAAATTCATTTGGGTGGTAAGTTGTATGACCGAGCAATAAACCGTGAAAGTAGTGTAGTGCAGAATTGTAAAAAGTGGTCTGGTCATTAAGGGGGTTTAAGCTAGGGGAGCTGAGGTGGTTAAGCCCACCATGTAAAACGCCAGTCTTTATAAATGTGCCATTATGTAGGATACACAGGTCTCCTCTCACCTGGTCGCCTCAGGACATGATTCTGATTGGACAGTGAGCACTAGAGCTGCATACACATTCAATAGCTATTGGCCGAACGGATTTTAGTGATTTGTCTGTTTTGGACCTTAGTGACCATGCAATTTTTCTTCATTGTTTAATCCTCCCATTCCAAGAGCTATAAGTTTTTATTAATTTTTCTGTTGATATAGCCATATGATCGCTTGTTTTTACAGAACAAGTTGTATTTTTTAATGGCACCCTTTTGGGGTATACATAACCTACCGATTAATGACCGTATGGCTTTTCCAGTGTTTTGCGGCCTGTTTTTCATGGATCCGTTGCTCCATTTTTTTGTTTCCGTTGTGTTTTCATTTCTGTTCAGTTTTTCTGTTCCGTTTTTCCATATGGCATTTACAGTATACAGTAATTACATAGAAAAAATTGGGCTGGGCATAACATTTTCAATAGATGGTTCTGCAAAAACAGAACGGATACAGAGGACATACGGATGCATTTCCGTACGTGTTCAGTTTTTTTTGCGGACCTATTGACTTGAATGGAGCCACAGAACGTGATTTGCGGGCAATAATAGGACATGTTCTATCTTTCAACGGAACATAAAAACGGAAAAACGGAAACGGAATGCATACGGAGTACATTCCTTTTTTATTTTTTTTGCAAAACCATTGAAATGAATGGTTCCGTATACGGACCGTATACAGAACGCAAAAAACTGAAAAAAAAAAAAGTTGTGTGAAAGAGGCCGAACTTTTATTAACTCCTTCAGGAAAAAAAACTGCAATACTGCCTCTGTTTTTACATTATAAATTGTTGCAACATTAGTTTTTTTTGGCCTAAATAACATTTATTGTATGGGTCAGTATAATTACAGCTATACCAAATACACATAGTTTTTTTTACTATTTTTGCACAATAAGAAAAAAAAAGAAATAAAAATAAAATGTTCTGCATTGCCATATCCCAACGCCCTGTGCCTGAGGATGATGGAATCTGTGTGGGGCAACTTGTAGTTTTCATTGGTATCATTTTAGAGTCCGTAACACTTTTTGATCACTTCTTATTCCCTTTACATGATAATTGTATAGTGTGGGTCATTACGTACGTGGCAATAGCAAATATGTAGAGGGGTTTTTTAATAATTAAAAATCCATTTTTCTACAGAAATATTAATGGATGTAATATTAATTTACCTTTAACCCACTCTCAACCTCCAAATATTATACTTATTAAAGGGAGTATTAAAGGATATTATTTTTAAAAAAATGCCACAGAGCAGAAACCTGTACATAATAAAGAAAAACATTACTTACCCTTTAAATGTTCCATCACACAAAATACAACACGAAAAGTAATTTAACATCTGAAATAAATAGATAACTAATAGCCATTTAACTTGCCCATGGCAAAAGCAAGGAACAGAAACCAGCGCTTTGAAAATGCTTTTGATAGGTCGTAGCAACATACTGAATGTTTTGATTGGTGGGGGTCTGAGTAAGGAGAACCCCATTGATCACAAGAATGAACAGAGAAAAGTGCTTAGTTAGCACATTCTTTCTCCTCATGCAGGAGAGGGAATTGAGATGGGCCCCTAGACTTATATTAAGTATGCCTCCTGCAGCGAGGAGATAGAGCACAATACACCTGGGCTTCTCTCTCCAAGTTCAAGCTTCTGGTCGGGGTCTCACCACTCAGAGCCCCAATGATCAAAACCTATGATATGTTGCTATGACATATCAAAAATGTTTTCAACGTCCAGTGACACTAAGTTTATTATTTAAGATAATAGTTGAATAACAGCTTTTTCCAGTCAAGGTTTCATAGAACAATGCACATAGACCCTGCTTCTGATTTCTGCAAGGTGACTTTTGCAGATGCCTTTTATTTAAAAAATTCCAAGTCTAAACAAGGAGATAAGATCAAGGTGTTTATATCTCAATGGTTTTATCCTTTATCCTCCTGTCTATTATTTGTTCTTTTACATTATTTGAAACTATGGTGAGTGGAAAACCAGAACCACATGTTCAAACTGTAAAATTGTTTTTGCTTTGTTTTTTTTTACAAAAAAACGATCAATTCTTTTTCACGTTAAGAGGTTTTTTACACAAATTCTACTTTTATCACAAAAGTGGATTTGTCACCTTATATAAGGAAGCACAATATGAGGACAGATACATTTTCCTATTAGGCCAAACAGCTGAAAAAATGGTTATGCTGTTTGGCTAATAGGAGCAATTAAAGAATATGTCAGCCATACCAGGAGCGCACCGTATATGGCGGACCTTTGGCTTAGGATGAGGATGCCTTGGGATCACATGGATAGCCACCTGATGTGAGTCTATTATGATTATGATTTATGTGGAGCAAGGGTGATTTTAATTTTAGATTAATTATGGGAACCCCCCCGATTGACTGGGGGAGGCACCTATCACATTGCACCTATGGTTATTTAAGGATGCTTATCAGGGGGAGAAAACAGAACCGGATTGCACATCCACAATGCTATGCTTTGATCTAAATAAACTCGCTTTTCAGCGCTATATTAAAGTGTACAGCCCCCCATACTTCATGCTGTACAAGAGGCATTAGTGTACATTTTGATCAAAAGGCATAAGCCCACTCACCACGCCAAGGTCGCCTCTTTGAGTGGGACCTACTCTGACAAAAAGGCGCAGTGACAATGCAGTGACAAAGCGGCACTGCCCTAGTAGGGGGCGGCACCCAGGAGTCAAACAGCACCTCTGATAGCAATGAACATGTTGTGTTAGACAACTGTTCACATGGTGCAGTCCTGCGTGGTGGCCTTTGTGTTTGTGGCGCTGTGCTGGTGGGTTGGTGGGACCCAGTGCTATGGGTGGCATTGCCAGACAGCAGAGGTGCTGTTTGACTCCGGGGTCCTGCCGCCTACTAGGGCAGTGCCGCTTTGTCACCGCATTGTTGATGCGCCTTTTTGTCAGAGTAGGTCCCACTCAAAGAGGCGACCTTGGCGTGGTGAGTGGGCTTATGCCTTTTGATTAAAATGTACACTAATGCCTCTTGTATAAATAAATCACCCAGATCAATGGCAGCAACTTAGCAGTAGGAAACATAGTCCAGTAACAAACCGAGGAAGGCAATAGGAGGTCACCAGAAGTACCAGGAGTCACAATAATAGCAACGTCTAAAGCAAGACAAGATCAGACACATAGTGTCACCGCCAGTTCTGTGAGAAGGTCTGGCAGACGTTCTTCTCTACCTCTTGCATGACGTTCTTTGTTTTGGTTTCACTTTGTCATCTCCTTTCCTTCTCCCAGGTGTCACCTATTTAGACTAATTGTCTCCCTTTATATTCCCTCCCATACTGCCTCACTTTGTGGTTTATACTACTTCCTGGATGAGGTGTTCACTGCTGGAGGCTGCTGCTGCTGTTTCCTCAGATAAGTCTTTTTCCTTTATTTGTGTTTCCTTGCTGGCTTGATTCTAGGTGACCCTGACTCCGTCTGTATTAAAAGTTCAGGGAGCCGGTGGTCGTGTCCCCTCACTATTATAGGGTTTTCAGGTGTCACACAGTATTAGGTACGTGGGCATACAATCATCTAACATGGAGACCCTTGCATGGGCATAGCAGTCAGGGAGAGCTCTAGGGGTTTTATAGGGCTCACCCATATGCTCTTTAGTTTGGGATCAAGCCAGTCGGATGTTTATTTATAAGTAGCAGCTTTCTGCAACATCATCCGTGACACATAGGAGCACAAGTGTCAGCAATCCAAGGCTGGCATAGTAACAAGCCAGAAACAAAAACATGGAATTCCATGTTTCAGGAATTATGCATAAAATAGGTCAGAGGGAAGTCCAAGGGTCAGCAACAATGAGACAGAGTGAGACTTGTGCAATACCTAAAATCAGGCAAATACTGCAGACCAGGAAATGGTTTAAAACCTGTCACCAATTCCATCATCCTCAGGCACAGGCTGCTTTGGCAACCCTGTGCCACAGTGCAGGAGAGCTGTAACACAGTCTGGTGCACAAAGGAAGTATAGAAGAGCTGGCTGAATACTGGATGCATGAGTAACATAATGCTCATCTTGCACCTTAGCTTATGTGATTGCTTATGAAATTACATTTGATATCATCTTTGGGGCATCAGCTGCCTTGGCAACCCTTTGCCATAGTGCATGAGAGCCAGAAAGGCTTTGGTGCAGGAAGGAGATGGCCCAAGTCTTGAATGTATGACTAGCATGCTGTTCATATAGTTAGCAGCTTAGGTGATTGCATAAGAATTAGCATTTTACATAATAAAAGACTGTCTGAATAGTCATATATAGATGTAACTACGCAACAAATAGTAGATTTATCATAATTATAACATTAAATAAACATTTTTTTTATTTTAATTAATGAATAAAATGTGAAATGTTGAGTGCCAAATTCTGAAATAATTGGAGTCCCACGCTCTAAGACTAAAAGACTGCAAGCCTAGAATACTCTGATTCATTTGAATAAACATTGTCCAATAAACCTATTCTCAATGGATGAATGTGATACAAGTTCATGAGAACAGCAAGAGGTTCCGTCTTGAGTTCTTTGCCTAGATTGTAAGTGACATACCTCCATATTAAATGTGTATCAAGCTTAATTATTGTGTGCATCATTTGTATTAGGATTTACTGTACTCATGATGGAGTGACATGGCAAACAATGATATTAATTATATATTCTTGCACCCCACTGATTCTCAATTAAATATTGTCTGCATTTTGCATGAGCAGTTACGATTGTCACAAACAAGCTGTGTGGTAAAGCAATAATATTTCTTTAAAAACATGTTAGTAGTTAGAGCAATTTTTCAACACGGACAAACAGGGACAATAGTGGCCTAACAGTGTGGGTATGGGGACCAACAGCAGAAGCAGTATCAGGGACAGTAGTGGGCCCAAGACAGACTGGGGAGGAGGGGGGGGGCAACAGTAGTGGCTTACAGCCCAAGATGGTGACAGATCACAGTAGTAGCAAAACCCAACAATAGCAGAGTAATAACAAGGCCCAGTGGTATGCATATCTTTAAAAAAATAAAATAAAATTAACAAGTACATATTAGTAGGCCAAATCCGAGGCAGCAGCAAGGTGGCAGCATCAGAATAATGTCAGCAGCATGTGGGCAGAAGTAACAGCCCAATATTCCAGTGTGACAGCGCACTACACTATGATCATTAGTGGCAGAATGATCTATTTTGTAGCATCAGGCATCGGTGTCTTGAAATCCTGGTTGATCCATGCCTGATTTATCTTTATGAAGGGTAGTCTCTTAACATTATGGGAGGAAAGGTGAGTTCTCCTTGGGGCAAGTATGCCCCCCACAGAACTGAACAGCCGTATTGATGCCACACCATTGGCCGGGCAGGAAACCATGCCCAGGGCAATCTTGGCCACATTTCAAGTTTGCATGCCGAGTAGTGTTGACCGAGCACCAAAGTGCTCGGGTGCTCGAGTAGAACACTTTGCGATGCTCGGGTGCTCTACAGAGCACCCAAGCACAATAGAAGTCAATGGGAGAAACCGAGCATTAAACCAGGCACCCCCTGCTCTGAAGAGGAGAGGGTTCTTTGTCCCACTGAGGTCTATGCAGAAGATGGCTATACAGTGAGGAAATCCCCCAGTGTGAGTTTGTGGCTTAGGAGTCCCGGTTCTGACTCCATATATAGCTATGTCAATATATGGAGTCAGTGCTTGGGGACACCTAGTGTATTTAATTCTAATTTAGCCTCTATTTCTGAAAAGTTTCTGATGGGATTTGAACTCACAACCTTCTAAATTAGAGGCAAGGACTTTAACCACTCAGTTACAAAGCTGAATGATAAACTATGTTAGAAAAACCTCATAGTAGTTTGTCATGTAGTAAGTATTCCTATACAGCAGAAGTATCATTTCATATTTCAGTGCAGGTTAACATATAGCTGTATATCGTAGTGGTTAAAGTTCTTGTCTCTAATGTAGAAGGTTGTGAGATCCAATTCTGGCAGAAGCATTTCACAAATAGAGGCTGAATTAAATGTATGTATTTTATATTTTTTTAGTAATTGTAAAAAATGTATGGCACAAATACATACATTACAGACTAAGGGTCCATTCACACGTCCGTTGTTTCTTTCCTGATCTGTTCCGTTTTTTGCTGAACAGATCTGGACCAGATCTGGACCCATTCATTTTCAATGGGTCCTGAAAAAAAATCTGACATTGTGCTGTCCGTTTTTTTTCAGGAGCCATTGAAAATGAATGGGTCCAGATCTGGTCCAGATCTGTTCAGCAAAAAACGGAACAGATCAGGAAACAAACAACGGACGTGTGAATGGACCCTAAAAGTTTGGACACACCTTCTCATTCAAAGAGTTTTCTTTATTTTCATGACTATGAAAATTGTAGATTCACACTGAAGGCATCAAAACTATGAATTAACACATGTGGAATTATATACATAACAAAAAAAGTGTGAAACAACTGAAAATATGTCATATTCTAGGTTCTTCAAAGTAGCCACCTTTTGCTTTGATTACTGCTTTGCACAATCTCGGCATTCTCTTGATGAGCTTCAAGAGGTAGTCACCTGAAATGGTTTTCACTTCACAGGTGTGCCCTGTCAGGTTTAATAAGTGGGATTTCTTGCCTTTTAAATAGGTTTGGGACCATCAGTTGCGTTGTGGAGAAGTCAGGTGGATACACAGCTGATAGTCCTACTGAATAGACTGTTAGAATTTGTATTATGGCAAGAAAAAAGCAGCTAAGTAAAGAAAAACGAGTGGCCATCGTTACTTTAAGAAATGAAGGTCAGTCAGTCCGAAAAATTGGGAAAACTTTGAAAGTGTCCCCAAGTGCATTCACAAAAACCATCAAGCACTACAAAGAAACTGGCTCACATGCGGACTGCCCCAGGAAAGGAAGACCAAGAGTCACCTCTGCTGCGGAGGATAAGTTCATCTGAGTCACCAGCCTCAGAAATCGCAGGTTAACAGCAGCTCAGATTAGAGACCAGGTCAATACCACACAGAGTTCTTGCAGCAGACACATCTCTAGAACATCTGTTAAGAGGAGACTGTGTGAATCAGGCCTTCATGGTAGAATATCTGCTAGGAAACCACTGCTAAGGACAGGCAACTAGCAGAAGAGACTTGTTTGGGCTAAAGAACACAAGGAATGGACATTAGACCAGTGGAAATCTGTGCTTTGGTCTGATGAGTCCAAATTTGAGATCTTTGGTTCCAACCACCGTGTCTTTGTGCGACGCAGAAAAGGTGAACGGATGGACTCTACATGCCTGGTTCCCACAGTGAAGCATGGAGGAGGAGGTGTGATGGTGTGGGGGTGCTTTGCTGGTGACACTGTTGGGGATTTATTCAAAATTGAAGGCATACTGAACCAGCATGGCTACCACAGCATCTTGCAGCGGCATGCTATTCCTTCCGGTTTGCGTTTAGTTGTACCATCATTTATTTTTCAACAGGACAATGACCCCAAACACACCTCCAGACTGTGTAAGGGCTATTTGACCATGAAGGAGAGTGATGGGGTGCTGAGCCAGATGACCTGGCATCCACAGTCACCGGACCTGAACCCAATCGAGATGGTTTGGGGTGAGCTGGACCGCAGAGTGAAGGCAAAAGGGCCAACAAGTGCTAAGCATCTCTGGGAACTCCTTCAAGACTGTTGGAAGACCATTTCAGGTGACTACCTCTTGAAGCGCATCAAGAGAATGCCAAGAGTGTGCAAAGCAGTAATCAAAGCAAAAGGTGGCTACTTTGAAGAACCTAGAATATGACATATTTTCAGTTGTTTCACACTTTTTTGTTATGTATATAATTCCACATGTGTTAATTCATAGTTTTGATGCCTTCAGTGTGAATCTACAATTTTCATAGTCATGAAAATAAAGAAAACTCTTTGAATGAGAAGGTGTGTCCAAACTTTTGGTCTGTACTGTATATAGATAAATCATACTTCTAATATATATATATAAATGCATAATATGTGGAAAACTACTACTGATGTTTTTAGCCATAATATATTTACAAATATTATAATATATAATATATTCTAAATATATAATAATATATGTAAATATATTATGGCTAAAAACTTGCAGAAATACTGGCAGAAATTTTTCAGAAATCGAGGCTAAATTGGATTTAAATACACTGACTCAAGCATCGCACACGAGGTATGCAGCCGAGCATCGCAATGCTCGAGCCGAACTAGTGTTCGGCTGAGCATGCTCGCTCAACACTAATGCCCAGTAGTCTAGGGGGTCCTCGATCTGGGGTGTCAGGGTGAAATCCAAGTATGCTAGTGCCACCACCTGGTTCAGGTTCTGCTCCATGTCCTGCTGCTGGGTGATTTCTTCAGTAGGCAGCTGGAGAAAAGTGCTCACCAGAGACTCAAGAATTAAGTTCCTGCTGATGGAGCTAGTGCTGCTCCTGCCCCCACTCCAGCAGTCATGGCAGTGGCACGTGAGCGTCCCCCTGGTCAGACCTTCGTGAGGATGGGTGATGGTGCTCATAAGCAGCTTACAACCGAATACACAAGTCTCTTTAGTAGTAGACTATTTTTGCCTCCTCAGAAGGTAAAAGAATCCCCCCATTTTTAATCGGTAGCGAGGGTATAGAAATGTGGATAGCCGGTAGTCATCTGCCTGCCGAATCCTGACAGTGCAGCTGTCAGTAAACATACTTGGCTGGTTGCACATTCAGCTTCTGTGCCGTTGGATGAGTGCACGCATACTGCTGTCTTTTGGGAATTGCCTCTGTGATCAATTGCTTTCCAACCAAGTGACGAGGAATATAAGAAGGAGGAGCATCAAGAGCTATAGACGACATTGAAGTCGATGGGAAGGAACAACAGTTTTCTTTCTGCTGACGTTGGCGAGGGTGTGCGGGCCAGTGGGAGATGCTGCTGTAAGAATAAATGTGTGGCATGGTTTTCCCATGCCACTTTATGGTGATGGCTCCATGTATTGACACTGGGCCGTTATGACAATATTAGCACCCAGGCCCACATATCCTGCATATAGCCACGCCAACGTCCCCCAGCGACTTTCTGCCAAGTATGGTATTTTTCTTCCGCCACTGCGTGATGCTTGATTGCTGCTGCTTTTAACAACCCATGCACTGCTAGTGGGTCCCTCACAGGTAGTCTCCTGAGTAGCAGACAGTTTACCACTCCGGCGTTTGGCTGCAGATCTCCCACTGCTTCCACCCTGCTGTCTCACGGGCATGCTGCCACGTTGCTTTCTCACAGGCACGCTTCCACCCTGCTGTCTCACAGGCACTTTGTCTCACTGCTGTCTCACGGGCACGATTCCATCTTGCTGTCTTATGGACACGCTGCCACTGTCACTCCCTGATGATAACGATGCCCCCTCTTCAACCAGCTCCCATGTGCTATTGACTACATCGTCATCTACATTGATTTGTTCCTCATTAATATCAAGCTCACCTGTCTCTTACGTACATTCCTGACCTCTCGCAACATGTGCTCCCACAAGTCTGGGCTGGCCTATAACTGCTGACTGTCCTCAAAAAGCTCATCCTCGCTGAAAAAATGGCCAGAGCTGGCGGCATATCTTATTTGGCTGCCAGAAAGAGCAGCAAGAGCAAGAAGCATATTCAGGACAGGTGAGGGCACAGAAGCAGTTCCTTGGCTATGCCAACTAAGCATGGTGTCAGAGGAACCTACCAATTCCTACCCGTGTGTAGCTATTGTCACCTGAGATGATGCTAAAGAGCTAGTCAACCATTCCATTACAGCTGGATTGTTGATCAAAACATGACCAGAGGTTGACAGTGGCAGTCCTGACCTGTTGCTGCGGCTGCTGCTACCATCAACCCTTTTTCTGCTGCTACTTGTGCCAGCTATACCTACATTTTTGCCACTGCCCATTCCTTTAGAGGGCCCAGGTAACTATCTGTGGGCCAAAGTGTGCAGTAACTGAATCAGTAATGTAACAGATTAAGTATGAATGGTGCAGCAGGTGCGCAAGATAAACACAGAGATACAGTTGCAAGAAAAAGTATGTGAACCCTTTGGAATGATATGGATTTCTGCACAAATTGGTCATAAAATGTGATCTGATCTTCATCTAAGTCACAACAATAGACAATCACAGTCTGCTTAAACTAATAACACACAAATATTTAAATGTTACCATGTTTTTTTATTGAACACACCATGTAAACATTCACAGTGCAGGTGGAAAAAGTATGTGAACCCCTATACTAATGACATCTCCAAGAGCTAATTGGAGTGTGGTGTCAGCCAACTGGAGTCCAATCAATGAGATGAGATTGGAGGTGTTGGTTACAGCTGGCTTGCCCTATAAAAAGCACACTAGTTCTGGGTTTGCTTTTCACAAGAAGCATTGCGTGATGTGAATGAAGCCTCGCACAAAAGAGCTCCCAGAAGACCTACAATTAAGAATTGTTGACTTGCATAAAGCTGGAAAGGGTTATAAAAGTATCTCCAAAAGCCTGGCTGTTCATCAGTCCACGGTAAGACATATTGTCTATAAATGGAGAAAGTTCAGCACTGCTGCTACTCTCCCTAGGAGTGGCCGTCCTGTAAAGATGACTGCAAGAGCACAGCATAGACTGCTCAATGAGGTATAGAAGAATCCTAGAGTGTCAGCTAAAGGCTTACAAAAGTCTCTGCCATATGCCAACATCCCTGTTAGCGAATCTACGATACATAAAACACTAAACAAGAATGGATTTCATGGGAGGATACCACAGAGGAAGCCACTGCTGTCCTCAAAAAAAATTGCTGCACATTTACAGTTTGCACAAGAGTACCTGGATGTTCCACAGCAGTACTGGCAAAATGACAGATGAAACCAAAGTTAAGTTGATTGAAGGAGAAACACACAACACTATGTGTGGAGAAAAAGAGGCACATCACACCAACATCAAAACCTCATCCCAACTGTGAAGTATGGTGGTGAGGGAATCATGGTTTGGGGCTGCTTTGCTGCGTCAGGGCCTTGACGGATTGTTATCATCGAAGGAAAAATGAATTCCCAAGTTTATCAAGATATTTTGCAGGAGAACTTACAGTCATCTGTCCACCAGCTGAAGCTCAACAGAAGATGGGTGTTGCAACAGGACAACAACCCAAAGCATAGCAGTAAATCAACAACAGAATGGCTTAAATAGAAGAAAATACACCTTCTGGAGTGGCCCAGTCAGAGTCCTGACCTCAACTTTATTGAGGTGCTGTGGCATGACCTCAAGAAAGCGATTCACACCACACATCCCAAGAATATTACTGAACTGAAACAGTTCTGTAAAGAGGAATGGTCAATAATTACTCTTGACCGTTGTGCACGTCTGTTCTGCAACTACAGGAAACGTTTGGTTGACGTTATTGCTGCCAAAAGAGGTTCAACCTGTTATTAAATCCAAGGGTTCACATACTTTTTCCACCTGCACTGTGAATGCTTACATGGTGTGTTCAATAAAAACATGGTAACATTTAATTATTTGCGTGTTATTAGTTTAAGCAGACTGTGATTGTCTATTGTTGTGACTTAGATGAAGATCAGATCACATTTTATGACCAATTTGTGCAGAAATCCATATCATTCCAAAGGGTTCACATACTTTTTCTTGCAACTGTACAGGTCCTTCTCAAAAAATTTGCATATTGTGATAAAGTTCATTATTTTCTGTAATGTACTGATAAACATTAGACTTTCATATATTTTAGATTCATTACACACCAACTGAAGTAGTTCAAGCCTTTTATTGTTTTAATATTGATGATTTTGGCATACAGCTCATGAAAACCCAAATTTCCTATCTAAAAAAATTAGCATATTTCATCCGACCAATAAAAGAAGAGTGTTTTTAATACAAAAAAAGTCAACCTTCAAATAATTATGTTCAGTTATGCACTCAATACTTGGTCGGGAATCCTTTTGCAGAAATGACTGCTTCAATGCGGCGTGGCATGGAGGCAATCAGCCTGTGGCACTGCTGAGGTGTTATGGAGGCCCAGGATGCTTCGATAGCGGCCTTAAGCTCATCCAGAGTGTTGGGTCTTGCGTCTCTCAACTTTCTCTTCCCAATATCCCACAGATTCTCTATGGGGTTCAGGTCAGGAGAGTTGGCAGGCCAATTGAGCACAGTAATACCATGGTCAGTAAACCATTTACCAGTGGTTTTGGCACTGTGAGCAGGTGCCAGGTCGTGCTGAAAAATGAAATCTTCATCTCCATAAAGCTTTTCAGCAGATGGAAGCATGAAGTGCTCCAAAATCTCCTGATAGCTAGCAGCATTGACCCTGCCCTTGATAAAACACAGTGGACCAACACCAGCAGCTGACATGGCACCCCAGACCATCACTGACTGTGGGTACTTGACACTGGACTTCAGGCATTTTGGCATTTCCCTCTCCCCAGTCTTCCTCCAGACTCTGGCACCTTGATTTCCGAATGACTTGCAACAGTCCAGTGCTGCTTCTCTGTAGCCCAGGTCAGGCGCTTCTGCCGCTGTTTCTGGTTCAAAAGTGGCTTGACCTGGGGAATGCGGCACCTGTAGCCCATTTCCTGCACACGCCTGTACACGGTGGCTCTGGATGTTTCTACTCCAGACTCAGTCCACTGCTTCCGCAGGTCCCCCAAGGTCTGGAATCGGTCCTTCTCCACAATCTTCCTCAGGGTCCGGTCACCTCTTCTCGTTGTGCAGCGTTTTCTGCCACACTTTTTCCTTCCCACAGACTTCCCACTGAGGTGCTTTGATACAGCACTCTGGGAACAGCCTATTCGTTCAGAAATTTCTTTCTGTGTCTTACCCTCTTGCTTGAGGGTGTCAATGATGGCCTTCTGGACAGCAGTCAGGTTGGCAGTCTTACCCATGATTGCGGTTTTGAGTAATGAACCAGGCTGGGAGTTTTTAAAAGCCTCAGGAATCTTTTGCAGGTGTTTAGAGTTAATTAGTTGATTCAGATGATTAGGTTAATAGCTCGTTTAGAGAACCTTTTCATGATATGCTAATTTTATGAGATAGGAATTTTGGGTTTTCATGAGCTGTATGCCAAAATCATCAATATTAAAACAATAAAAGGCTTGAACTACTTCAGTTGGTGTGTAATGAATCTAAAATATATGAAAGTCTAATGTTTATCAGTACATTACAGAAAATAATGAACTTTATCACAATATGCAAATTTTTTGAGAAGGACCTGTATATTGGACCGAGTATTGAGACTTATGCTACCTTCACACTAGCATTTTCAATTCCGCTATTAAGATCTGCCTGAAGGCTAAAAAGTTTTTTTGTTTTTCCCGGGCACAAGTGAATGTCATATATTAAGCCGGCAAGGTTACGACCCGTGTCCCCGGATAAAATGGAGGCGGTCGTGAAAGCCCTCGTGGAGGCTAACTTGCAGCAGCGGGAGGCTAACAAGCAGCAGCAGCAGGAAACTAACCAGCTGCTATTACAACATGTAATGGCATTGCTAGCGGCTGGAGCGGCCCAAAATGTCCACGATGCCTGAAAAGCTGTCCGTGCGGATTGGCAGATGTGTTTTGGAGGGTTTTGCCATACCCCCTCCAGCACTGGCTCGGCCAGGTGTCTCCTGGTAATGCCTTAAAGATTGTCGATCTGGTGAGCGCTATGAGGCTACAAGAAATCTGCAGGCAGGTTCTTTTTGGAGGGGCCAGTCAAACTCCGGAAATCTCCACCCCAGACCTGGTGGCCTGTGCCAGCCAAACCTGCCCGGGACGTTTTCCCTGCAGACCCAGCCACGGTGGTTTGCTGGCGGTGTCACAAGCCTGGACACATAAGGTCCGACTGTCCCCATCCGGGTGAACCCATGGATACCAACTATGGCTATGCCACTCATTGTATTTCAGGAAGCTGTGTGCCACAGGTACCTCCAAAACTGTAGACAATAGCCACCTGTGACAGGTGGAAGTGGGGGACAGTCTGGCGGTGGCACTGCTGGATTCAGGGAGCCTGGTGTCCCTGGTAAGAGATGCCCTGGTGCGGCATGTCGAGTATACTGGCCGAAGGGTCTGCGTTGTGTGCGTTCATGGGGACTTAAAGGACTATCCCACCACCCTGGTATCTATATCCATGGTGGCCGGCAGATGGACTCATGAGGTGGCCGTCGCCACAAAATTACCATATGAACTAATAATTGGGAGAGAAACGAAAGTTACCTTATACCCGTGAGACAGATGTGACCCTAGCAGAGTGGCCCGGCTCAGGGGGGAGACCAGAACCCTGGGAACCTGAGTCCGAAGGGCCAGTGGTGGGGTGACCGCCACATTGGTGGAAGAGGGAGAGACAACCCCGCTAAGTGTGATGGTGGGAGACATGGAGGACTTGCCGCCAGATCCGGAGCTAGCCGACCTCAATGTCTCCGGGGATAATTTTGGTACTGCAGAACATCAGTACCCAAACCTATCTCGAGCCTGGGAAAATGTATTAGGCCCCTTGCAGATGAGCATGTCCGGACAAGTGATGCGTGAAAATCACTGCTCATCTGAACAGCCCCATTAAAGTGCGGGTGCAATGTGTTCACCTTACACTTTGCACCTGCGTGGAATTCTCACCTATGTGAAAAGGGCCTTAATAATAGATAGGGAACCACAACAACTGGGGGCAGAGTCTGTGTTTCCCCGTTTTGTGGTTCATTAAGAGATGTTGTATTGAGTAAACCAGCTGTGAGGTGAATCCATTGAACAGTTAATGGTGCCCCAGGCTTATCGCAAACTCGTGTTAGAGTTAGCCCACCAGCATGTTCTCTGGGGTCATCTGGGAATGCAAAAAACGCAGGACCGGATTCTACAGCGTTTTTTCTGGTCCAGTGTGTTCAGAGATGTAGAAGAATATTGTAAGTCTTGCTCAACCTGCCAGATAATTAGCCCCTGGCCACATTTCCATAGTCCCCTGGTAGCCCTCCTGATTATCGAGGTCCCGTTCAAGCGAATTGCTATAGATCTCATAGGCCCGGTACTGAAGTCTTCTAGAGGACACCAACACATCTTGGTTGTCCTCGACTACGCCACTCGGTAACCGGAGGCGGTGCCACTGCGGCATACATCAGCCAAACTCATAGCTAAGTAGTTAATGGAGATGTTTTCTCGCGTGGGTCTGCCTAAGGAGGTTCTGACTGACTAAAGGACCCCGTTTATACTGTATGTCCAAGGTCATGAGAGAACTCTGTAAGTTGCTCCACATAAAACAGCTACGGACGTCCGTGTATCATCCGCAAATGGATGGCCTAGTAGAGAGGTTTATTCATACATTAAAAAATATGCTAAAAAGAGTGGTCTCTAAGGATAGGAGGGACTGGGACCTTCTTCTGTCCCATCTCATGTTCGCAGTGTGGGAGGTGCCCCAGGCCTCTACTGGGTTCTCGCCCTTCGAACTGCTATACGTCAGACACCCTCGAGGTCTGTTGGATGCGGCCAAAGAGGTGTGGGTACAACAACCCACACCGCACAGAAGTGTTGTTGAATATGTCACCCAGATGCAAGGATGGATGGAAACAGTTTTACCTCTGGTTATGGGGAATATGGAGGCAGCTCAGCGAGCCCGGAGTAGGATCTATAATCGGCAATCTCGGGTCCGCACCTTTAACCTGGGTGATCAAGTATTGGTTCTGGTACCAACCGCAGACAGTAAGTTCCTAGCTAGGTGGAAGGGGCCCTATGAGGTGCTTGAAAAAATTGGAGAGGTAGATTACAAGGTACACCAGCCAGGGAGGCAAAAGCCGGGGCAGGTGTACCATGTGAATCTGCTCACACCCTGGGAAACCTGTACGGAAGACAGCCCACGACCAAGGATCCTAAGGGAAGCAGTTTCGGACCCTAGGGAAGCGGCTGCCGGAGTAAAAATTGCTGACAGCCTCTCCTCTAAACAGGCTCAGGATCCCAGAGAGTTAATTAGTCGGAACTCAGATGTGTTCTTGGACCTCCCTGGACGCACTTCCATAGTCCGACATGACATTATCACTGAGCCTCAGGCAAAAGTCTGGTTAAAACCATACCAGGTACCCGAGACTCAGCGACAAGGCATCGCGGAGGAAGTACAGCTAATGCTCCAGCTCCAAAAAGTTAATGGGCCAGTCCGATAGTCTTAATACCCAAGCCGGACGAGACATTGCAGTTCTGTAACGACTTCCACAAACTGAATGAGGTGTCCAAGTTTGACACATATCCCATGCCCCGAGTGGATGAAGAAGTTGGGCCAAGCCCGGTATTTTTCTGTGTTGGACCTCACCAAAGGTTACTGGAAGGTACCCTTGATGGAGGCTGCAAAGGAAATAATGGCTTTCATCACGCCAGAGGGACTGTATCAGTAAAAGGTATTTCCCTTTGGTCTACATGGCGCTCCCGCCACTTTTCAAAGGCTAATGGACATTGTACTCCATCCACATCATCAGTACACTTCGGCGTACCTGAACAATATCGTTATCCACAGCACTGACTCGGAAAGTCACCTACCTAAAGTACAGGCTGTAGTGGACTCCCTTCGGAAGGCTGGCTTAACCGCTAACCCCAAAAAGTGCGCGATAGGGTTAGAAGAGACTAAGTACCTGGGGTATGTAATTGAGTGTGGAATGATCAAACCTCAGGTGAACAAAATTGAGGCAATTAGGAATTGTCCCCAACCTGTCACTACTCGGCAAGTAAAGTCGTTCCTGGGTATGGTGGGGTACTTTAGGTATGTCCCCAATTTTACTACAGTCACCGCACCATTGACAAGCCTTTTAAAGGGACGCAAGTCAGTGACGGTTCAGTTGCATGAGCAGGCGGAAAAGGCTTTCTCCGCTTTGAAGTCTGCCCTGTGTGGGACCCCGGTATTGGTGACGCCTGACTTCAAGAGGGAGTTTGTGGTACAGACCGATGCCTCTGAAGTAGGCCTCAGAGCTGTACTCTCTCAGGACATCAATGGGGAGGAACATCCTGTTGTTTTCTTGAGCCAAAAGCTTACCCCAGCCGAGACTAGGTACAGTATAGTGGAGAGAGAGTGCCTGGCCATCTAATAGGCACTCGAGTCTCTCTGCTATTACCTGTTGGAGAGAAAGTTCCGTCTGGTGGCCGACCATTCCCCTCTCAAGTAGATGAGCCAGGCCAAAGAGAGGAATACTCGGGTCACCAGGTGGTTCTTGTCATTACAAAACTTTTAATTTTCTGTAGAACATAGGCCAGGCAGGTTACAGGAAAACGCAGATGCCCTGTCTCGGGTACACTGTCTGGTGGGTGTTCACCCCCCAGGGTTGAACAAAGGGGGGGGGGGGTATTTAGGAAGGTGCAAGGGGCCGTCATTGATGGAAGGTATGTGTCACTGAGATTCATGGCCTCGGTGAGGTAAGAGGCGGTAGTTTTAAGTGTCAGCGGCAGCTAGTGCTGACTGACACTGTATTTGTTAGTATTGCTGTAAAGCCGATCTGGGACGGCTCTCACTGGGAGTAGCCAAAGTGCTGGGTCGGTGGCTTCTCCCCACGCTCCAGGCCGGATCTTTTTGGCTTATATAAAATCCAGCCAGCAGTCTCAGCTGGGTGTGATTTATCCTCCATTTTAAAGAGAAGCTGGGGAGTCTCTGTGTTTTGGGACCTGTGAATTTGTGCCGTGCTAAAGGGCTGAGAGTTTCATGTCGGGAAACAGGCCCCTAAAGCCTGCTGTGGACTGCCGGTGGAAAACTGCTAACCAGGTGACGATTTTGTTCTATGGACATTGCATGGTGTGAACAAACACCAAGACTGTGAACGGTCATTTTGTTTTTCCTTATAGAAACATAGAATGTGTCGGCAGATAAGAACCATTTGGCCCATCTAGTCTGCCCAATATACTGAATACTATGAATAGCCCCTGGCCCTATCTTATATGAAGGATGGCCTTATGCCTATCCCATGCATGCTTAAACTCCTTCACTGTATTTGCAGCTACCACTTCTGCAGGAAGGCTATTCCATGCATCCACTACTCTCTCAGTAAAGTAATACTTCCTGACTTGACTTTTAAACCTTTGCCCCTCTAATATAAAACTGTGTCCTCTTGTAGCAGTTTTTCTTCTTTTAAATATTCTCTCCTCTTTTACCGTGTTGATTCCCTTTTAGAGATGTCCCGAACTATTCGCCGGCGAACAGTTCCCGGCGAACATAGCTTGTTCGCGTTCGCCGCGGCGGGCGAACATATGCGATGTTCGGTCCGCCCACTATACATCAATCAGCATACCCTCCCTCCCAGACCCTCCCACCGCCTATCAAAAAGCAAGGACAGCATCCATCTTAGATTCATTCTGAAGCTGCAGTCTCACAAATTTGACTAAGTTGTAATCGCAATGCGATTAATACAGGTTATATTAATCGCATTTAAAATTCAACTTAGAGCTGGGTTCCTAATAGTTGTATTGCTAGAATATAACGAAGATTGAAAATATAGTGCTATATTCGTTATATTCAGCAATTCTAGCAATACAACCATTAGGAACTTAGCTCTAAGTTGAATTCGCAATGCGATTAATGCAGGTTTTATTAATCGCATTGCGAATTCAACTTATCACACTCTGCGTCAACTACGTAATTTTCCATGGGAGTTTTGCCATGGATCCCCCTCCGGCATACCACAGTCCAGGTGTAAGTCCCCTTGAAACAACTTTTCCATCACTATTGTGACCAGAAAGAGTCCCTGTGGGTTTTACAATTTCGCCTGCCTATTGAAGTCTATGGCGGTACGCCCGGTTCGCCAGTTCGTGAACAGTTGCGGAAGTTTGCCGTTCGCGAACTGAAAATTTAATGTTCGCGACATCTCTATTCCCTTTATGTATTTAAAAGTTTCCATCATATCCCCTCTGTCTCGTCTTTCTTCCGAGCTATACATGTTAAGGTCCTTTAACCTTTCCTGCTAAGTTTTATCCTGCAATCCATGTACTAGTTTAGTAGCTCTTCTCTGAACTCTCTCCAAAGTATCAATATCCTTCTGGAGATATGGTCTCCAGTACTGAGCACAATACTCCAAATGAGGTATCACTAGTGCTCTGTAGAGCGGCATGAGCACCTCCCTCTTTCTACTGGTAATGCCTCTCCCTATACACCCAAGCATTCTGCTAGCATTTCCTGCTGCTCTATGACATTGTCTGCCTACCTTTAAGTCTTCTGAAATAATGACACCTAAATCCCTTTCCTCAGATACTGTATCACTGATTTTATATTCTGCTCTTGGGTTTTTATGCCCCAGGTGCATTATCTTGCACTTATCAACATTAAAATGTAGTTGCCATATTTTTGACCATTCCTCTAGTTTTCCTAAATCCTTTTCCATTTGGTGTATCCCTCCAGGAACATCAACCCTGTTACAAATCTTTAAGTCATCAGCAAAAAGTTTGTATTGTTGTATACTTAAAATGTTAGACTTTATTGGTATACCTTAAAATATAGAACGAGAGTGATATACGTTATAAGAAATGCATCAAGCAAATAATGGGCATACTATAGACATACACAAACGCTAGCTGCTAGGTTCAAGGCGATGTGCCGTCCCGGGCACTGAATTATCTGTGAGAGGGTGGAATTATTTAGGGCTGAATTAGGAGTAGCTGGGGACCTTGGAGTAGCTGTGCAGGATGAGCATACAATAAGGCTCTGAATTTTACTGCAGACAGCACCCTGGCCCATGTCTCTCCTGGTTACAATTCCCCTCCCCCGCCCCTCTCTTAGTGCTCGGTTTCTGCTGATTTATTTGTGGTAGCATCACATCAGAACTCTGGTGGATGCTCCACAATTGATAGGGGTTTATCTACTTTGTAAGCATTTGTCCGGCAGATATGTTCACCCCATGTACCCCATACAAGTGAAGGGGTGTAATATATGACTGGCCGGAGCTAGTGCCTTTTCTGGCAGTTTTTGCTATACAAGGGATAACCCCTATTGTGAATACTAGTCCCTTTAGGACATCACTCTCGTTCTATATTTTAAGGTATACCAATAAAGTCTAACATTTTAAGTATACAACAATACAAACGTTCAGTAGTTCAGTGATCAGTATTTAGAGGTGAACGTAATCTAAACATATCTTATTCAGTGAATTGTCATCAGCAAAAAGACACACCTTACCATCTAGGCCTTCTGCAATTTCGCTGATAAAGATATTAAACAATATGGGTCCCAGAACAGATCCCTGAGGTACCCCACTGGTAACAAGACCATGGTCTGAATATACTCCATTGACTACAACCCTCTGTTGCCTGTCCCCCAGCCACTGCCTAATCCATTCAACAATATGGGAGTCCAAGCCCAAAGACTGCACTTTATTGATAAGCCTTCTATGTGGGACAGTATCAAAAGCCTTACTAAAGTCTAGATAAGCGATGTCTACTGCACCTCCGCCATCTATTATTTTAGTCACCCAATCAAAAAAATCAATAAGATTAGTTGGACATGATCTCCCTGTGTGAATAAACACCGAACTGTTTAAGTTAAAGACTTTGTGATTGCCTCTATACTGCGTCCGCTAGCCTGTCTACCAGAGCAAAACCCCACAATATATATATATTAACAGATTAAGTATGAATGACGCAGCAGGTGAACAAGATAAACGTGGCAATATATTAGGCCGCCTGTTAAGACTGAGTCTATATATTCATTAGCAGATTAAGAATGAATGCTACGCAGCGTTATATTAGACCGCCTAATTCTAACTTATATTTACTGTTTTCCTACTTTACTGTTCATCCCCATTTAAACATGTGCTCCATGGACAATGCCACTAAATGTGTCCTGTGCAATGTGTACGTGCTTTGAAGAGCCTTTTGAGGGTGAATACAATTGCACTAGATGCAATCATGTTGCATGTTTGGAAGCCCAGATCTTGGATCTAAATAAGCAGGGGCATTGCAGACCTGGAGAGGGTTTTTGACCTCACTGTGCAGGCACTGACTGGAGTCAGTAAAATG
The DNA here is from genome assembly GCF_014858855.1 of Bufo gargarizans. Taxonomy (NCBI): domain Eukaryota; kingdom Metazoa; phylum Chordata; class Amphibia; order Anura; family Bufonidae; genus Bufo; species Bufo gargarizans. Next base: position 98,901,223 of record NC_058080.1, read on the forward strand.
GAGGTGGGAGGAGGAGGGCAAGATCAGGAATATCAGGTCAGCAGTTGGGTTAATGTAAGAAGAAGGGGTAGAAGGAAAAGTGCCAGGGAGGCTAGTCCTGAGCTGCTACGCCTTAGTAAACATGCCTTTTTGATTGATATTCGGGATGAAAGCCCAGGGCCAGCAACACTGCAGCACCGCATTTCTCCTAGCAAACAGTCGGATGACCACTGGAAGGATAGGAAAAGGAGTGCAGCAAAGATCAGGCAGATGCTGGTGCTAGGGGACTCTATTATAAGGCGGACAGACAGGGTCATCTGTCACTGAGACTGTGAATGCCGAACAGTGTGTTGTCTGCCGGGTAGTCGGGTTCGGCAAATTGCGGATCGGATTGACAGAATGCTGGGTGGGGCTGGGGAAGACCCGGCGGTCATGGTACACATTGGCACCAATGACAAAGTCAGTGGGAGATGGAAGGTCCTTAAAAACGATTTTAGGGAACTAAGTGAGAAGCTTAAGTCCAGGACCTCCAAGGTAGTGTTTTTTTTAGAAATACTACCAGTGCCACAAGCGTCACCAGAGAGACAACGGGAGCTTAGGGAGTTAAATAAGTGGCTCAGAAGCTGGTGCAGGAAGGAAGGGTTTGGGTTCATGGAGAACTGGGCCGACTTCTCAGTCGGTTACAGGCTCTACAGTAGGGACAGGCTGCACCTTAATGGGGGGGGGGGGGTGCAGCTGCAATGGGGGAAGAAATGGTTAGATGGCTGGAGGAGCTTTTAAACTATGATCTGGGGGCAAGGTGGGAGGTTATACTGATAAGGGGGTAGAAAGTGTAGATAGAGAGTGGGTTATAGAAGGTGACAGTGGGGATTTAGTGGGGGGCTGGGGTTAGCAAGGAAAATAGGGAGAAGACTGGGCATAACTATACATTTATGAAAAATGGAACTGCTGGTAACAAGAACCTGTTACATACAAAAATCAAACAAGGTAACCAAAGAAAATCCCGGATATTCACTTTACAGGTAATAGTAATTTAAAATGTATTTTCACAAATGCCAGAAGTCTAGCTAGAAAAATGGGGGAGCTGGAGCCAATGGTACTAGAAAAACACATAGATGTAGTTGGTGTGACATGGTTGGACTCTTCACATAACTGGGCTGTTAATATTGAGGGTTTTACACTATTTACACTACGTGCAGAATTATTAGGCAAATTAGTATTTTGACCACATCATCCTCTTTATGTATGTTGTCTTACTCCAAGCTGTATAGGCTCGAAAGCCTACTACCAATTAAGCATATTAGGTGATGTGCATCTCTGTAATGAGAAGGGGTGTGGTCTAATGACATCAACACCCTATATCAGGTGTGCATAATTATTAGGCAACTTCCTTTCCTTTGGCAAAATGGGTCAAAAGAAGGACTTGACAGGCTCAGAAAAGTCAAAAATAGTGAGATATCTTGCAGAGGAATGCAGCACTCTTAAAATTGCAAAGCTTCTGAAGTGTGATCATCGAACAATCAAGCGTTTCATTCAAAATAGTCAACAGGGTCGCAAGAAGCGTGTGGAAAAACCAAGGCGCAAAATAACTGCCCATGAACTGAGAAAAGTCAAGCGTGCAGCTGCCAAGATGCCACTTGCCACCAGTTTGGCCATATTTCAGAGCTGCAACATCATTGGAGTGCCCAAAAGCACAAGGTGTGCAATACTCAGAGACATGGCCAAGGTAAGAAAGGCTGAAAGACGACCACCACTGAACAAGACACACAAGCTGAAACGTCAAGACTGGGCCAAGAAATATCTCAAGACTGATTTTTCAAAGGTTTTATGGACTGATGAAATGAGAGTGAGTCTTGATGGGCCCGTGGCTGGATTGGTAAATGGCAGAGAGCTCCAGTCCGACTCAGATGCCAGCAAGGTGGAGGTGGAGTACTGGTTTGGGCTGGTATCATCAAAGATGAGCTTGTGGGGCCTTTTGGGGTTGAGGATGGAGTCAAGCTCAACTCCCAGTCCTACTGCCAGTTTCTGGAAGACACCTTCTTCAAGCAGTGGTACAGGAAGAAGTCTGCAAGGTAAGAAAATGCTCCATCACACACAATGCTCCATCACACGCGTCCAAGTACTCCACAGCGTGGCTGGCAAGAAAGGGTATAAAAGAAGAAAATCTAATGACATGGCCTCCTTGTTCACCTGATCTGAACCCCATTGAGAACCTGTGGTCCATCATCAAATGTGAGATTTACAAGGAGGGAAAACAGTACACCTCTCTGAACAGTGTCTGGGAGGCTGTGGTTGCTGCTGCACGCAATGTTGATGGTGAACAGATCAAAACACTGACAGAATCCATGGATGGCAGGCTTTTGAGTGTCCTTGCAAAGAAAGGTGGCTATATTGGTCACTGATTTGTTTTTGTTTTGTTTTTGAATGTCAGAAATGTATATTTGTGAATGTTGAGATGTTATATTGGTTTCACTGGTAAAAATAAATAATTGAAATGGGTATATATTTGTTTTTTGTTAAGTTGCCTAATAATTATGCACAGTAATAGTCACCTGCACACACAGATATCCCCCTAAAATAGCTAAAACTAAAAACAAACTAAAAACTACTTCCAAAAATATTCAGCTTTGATATTAATGAGTTTTTTGGGTTCATTGAGAATATGGTTGTTGTTCAATAATAAAATTAATCCTCAAAAATACAACTTGCCTAATAATTCTGCACTCCCTGTAGGAAAGACCAGGTCAATAGAAAAGGTGGTGGTGTGTGCCTGTATGTGAGAAGTTATCTGAGGACAAGTGTGAAAGAGGCAATTGTGGGTGCGGATGGTGAGGATGTGGAAACCTTATGGGTGGAAGTTCAAAGGGATATAAACACTGAAAAAATAATACTTGGTGTAATCTATAGACCCCTAACATCACAGATAAGATAGAAACACAACTGTATAACCAAATAAAGCGGGCGGCACAGGCTGGTACAGTGGTCATAATGGGAGATTTTAATTTCCCAAATATTGACTGGGGTCACGGTTCTGCCTCAACCACAAAGGGGAAAAAAATCCTTAACTTGCTGCAGGACCACTTTACGGGCCAGTTTGTAGAAGCTCCCACTAGGGGCGATGCTCTGTTGATATGGTAATTTCTAATGATGCAGAGCTTGTTGGTAATGTTACTGTTCGAGAAACACTAGGTAATAGTGACCACAATATAATTATATTTCCCCTAAACTATAAAAAGAAAACTCTGTCAGGCAGAGCAAAGACACTGAATTTCAAAAAGGCTAATTTCCCTGGGTTGAGGGCAGCATTTCAGGCCATAAACTGGGAGTAGCTACTGTCACAAAATAATAATGAAGATAAATGGGAGAGCTTCAAATCCACATTGAGTAATTGCACTAAAAAATGTATCCCTTTAGATAACAAGTATAAACGGCTAAAATTAAACCCCCCATGGCTTACAGCTACTGTAAAAAGGGCAATAAAAGACAAAAAGAGAGCATTTAAAAAATACAAATCTGAGTGGTCAGCTGTAGCATTTGAAGATTACAAAGGGCTTAATAAAATCAGTAAAAAGGATATAAAATTAGCAAAAATACAAAACGAACAGCAGGTAGCAAAAGAGAGCAAAGCAAATCCCCAAAAATTATTTAAATATATAAATGCTAGAAAACCTAGGTCTGAGCAGGTAGGTCCACTAAATAATGTTAAAGAGGGGGTAGTCACTGTAGATAAGGAAAAGGCAGAGTTACTAAATGTTTTTTTTAGCTCTGCATATACAAAAGAAGAGAAAGGAGCTGATATCTGTGGCACCGGGGCTGTTAGTACATCCAGTGATATACTCAATTGGCTATCTGTAGATATGGTCCAAGACAAGTTAAATAGGGTAAATGTGAACAAGGCTCCGGGTCCAGATGGATTACACCCAAGAGTGCTTAAAGAGCTCAGTTCAGTCATTGCTCTGCCACTGTTTATAATTTTTTAAGATTCTCTAGGTACTAGTACAGTGCCAAGTGATTGACGCAAGGCAAATGTGGTGCCCATATTCAAAAAAGGATCAAGGTCCTCAACAGCTAATTATAGACCAGTTAGTTTAACTTCTGCTGTGGGAAAAATGTTTGAAAGACTCTTAAGGGACTATATACAGGAGTATGTGAATATAAATAATATTATAAGTGATAACTAGCATGGGTTTACCAAAGACAGAAGTTGTCAGACTAACTTACTTTGTTTCTATGAGGAGGCGAGTAGTAACCTGGACAGAGGGGAGGTGTGGATGTAGTGTTTCTGGATTTTGCATAGGCTTTTGATACTGTCCCTCATAGACTCCTAATATGTAAAGTAAGGTCTATAGGCTTGGAAAGTATAGTTTGTAATTGGATTAAAAACTGGCTGAAGGACTGTGTCCAGAAATTTGTGGTCAATGATTCCTATTCAGAATGGTCCCAGGTTATAAGTAGTGTACCCCAAGCTTCAGTGCTGGGCCCTTTATTATTAAATTTATTTATTAACGATATCAAGGACGGGATTAATAACACCATATGTATTTTTGAAGATGACATTAAGCTGTGTAGAACTGTACAGTCTATGGAAGATGTCCATAAACTACAAGCTGACTTGAACACTCTGAGTGATTGGGAATCAACTTGGCAAATGAGGTTCAATGTGGACAAATGTAAAGTTATGCATCTTGGTAGTAATAATCTCTGTGCTTCATACGTCCTAGGTGATGTATCTTTCGGAGAGTCACTTATAGAGAATGATTTGGGTGTCCTTGTGGATGGTAGATTAAATAACAGCATACAATGTCAATCAGCTGCTTCTAAGGCCACCAGGATACTGTATTGTCATGCATTAAACGAGGCATGGACTCGAGGGGCAGAGATGTAATATTACCACTTTACAAAGCATCGGTGCAGCCTCATCTGGAATATGCAGTTCAGTTCTGGGCCCCATTCCATAGAAATGATGCACTGCAGCTGGAAAAAGTGCAAAGGAGAGCGACTAAACTAATAAGGGGAATGTAGGGTCTTAGTTTTGAAGAAAGATTAAAATAATTGAATTTATTTAGTCTTGAGAAGAGACGTCTAAAGGGGAACATGATTAACCTATACAAATATATAAATGGGCCATACAAAAAATACAGTGAATAGCTATTCCATGTAAAATGCGCTCAAAAGACAAGGGGGCACTACCTCCGATTAGAGAGGAAAAAGTTCAGTCTCCGGAAGCGACAAAGCTTCTTTACTGTAAGAACGGTGAAGCTGTGGAATAGACTTCCTCAGAATGTGGTCACAGCAGGAACAGTAAACAGTTTCAAAAAGGGTTTAGACTAGGGATGAGCGAACCCGAACTGTATAGTTCGGGTTCGTACCGAATTTTGGGGTGTCCGTGACACGGACCCGAACCCGGACATTTTCGTAAAAGTCCGGGTTCGGGTTCGGTGTTCGTCGCTTTCTTGGCGCTTTTTGAAAGGCTGCAAAGCAGCCAATCAACAAGCGTCATACTACTTGCCCCAAGAGGCCGTCACAGCCATGCCTACTATTGCCATGGCTGTGATTGGCCAGTGCAGCATGTGACCCAGCCTCTATTTAAGCTGGAGTCACATAGCGCCGCCCGTCACTCTGCTCTGATCAGTATAGGGAGAGGTTGCAGCTGCGACGTTAGGGCGAGATTAGGCAGTGATTAACTCCTCCAAAAGACTTCATTCAGAGATCGATATGCAGCTGTGGATGATTGAACTGCTGCTATTGAATTGCTCACTGTTTTTAGGCTGCCCAGAGCGCTTTTCAGTCACTTTTTTCTGCGGTGATCGGCAGCCATTTTGTGTCTTGTGGTGCGCCAGCCCAAGCTGCCACCAAGTGCATTTAACCCTCAATAGTGTGGTTATTTTTTGGCTAAATCCTACATCAGGGTCAAGCTGTCACACCAAGTGCATTTAACCATCAATAGTCTGTTTATTATTTGGCCATATAGTACATCAGGGGCAAGCTGTCACCAAGTGCATTTAACCCTCAATGGTGTGGTTGTTTTTTGGCTAAATCCTACATCAGGGTCAAGCTGTCACACCAAGTGCATTTAACCATCAATAGTCTGGTTATTTTTTGGCTATATACTACATCAGGGGCAAGCTGTCACCAAGTGCATTTAACCCTCAATGGTGTGGTTGTTTTTTGGCTAAATCCTACATCAGGGTCAAGCTGTCACACCAAGTGCATTTAACCATGAATAGTCTGGTTATTTTTTGGCCATATACTACATCAGGGGCAAGCTGTCACCAAGTGCATTTAACCCTCAATAGTGTGGTTGGTCAAGCTGTCACACCAAGTGCATTTAACCATCAATAGTGTGGTTATTTTTTGGCCATATCCCAGTCTAATTCTGTCAGTAAACGTATACCTGTCACCCAGCGCCTAAATAATAGGCCTCAAATTTATATCCAGCTAAATCTGTCGTTACTGCTGTGGCTGGTCAAGTTATTTAGTGTCCGTCAAAGCACAGTTTTTGTTCTGGGTTGAAATACAATTCCCAATTTAGCAATTTCCTAATTTAGTGGTTTCTACTGTATCAGAGCTATTTTAAATCTATCCCTAAAAGGGTATATAAGATTCAAGGTGCACATAGGGTCATTCTGAATAACTTCACACACACGCTACTGTGCATTTCCAAGTCTAATTCTGTCAGTAAACCTATACCTGTCACCCAGCGCCTAAATACTAGGCCTCAAATTTATATCCAGCTAAATCTGTAATTACTGCTGTGGCTGGTCAAGTTATTTAGTGTCCGTCAAAGCACATTTTTTGTTCTGGGTTGAAATACAATTCCCAATTTAGCAATTTCCTAATTTAGTGGTTTCTGCTGTATCAGAGCTACTTTAAATCTATCCCTAAAAGGGTATAGAAGATTCAAGGTGCACATAGGGTCATTCTTAATAACTTCACACACACGCTACTGTGCATTTCCAAGTCTAATTCTGTCAGTAAACCTATATCTTTCACCTAGCGCCTAAATACTAGGCCTCAAATTTATATTCAGCTAAATCTGTCGTTACCGCTGTGGCTGGTCAAGTTATTTAGTGTCCGTCAAAGCACAGTTTTTGTTCTGGGTTGAAATACAATTCCCAATTTAGAAATTTCCTAATTTAGTGGTTTCTGCTGTATAAGAGCTACTTTAAATCTATCCCTAAAAGGGTATATAAGATTCAAGGTCCACTTAGGGTCATTATGAATAACTTCACACACACGCTACTGTGCATTTCCAAGTCTAATTCTGTCAGTAAACCTATACCTGTCACCCAGCGCCTAAATACTAGGCCTCAAATTTATATCCAGCTAAATCTGTCGTTACTGCTGTGGCTGGTCAAGTTATTTAGTGTACGTCAAAGCGCAGTTTTTGTTCTGGGTTGAAATACAATTCCCAATTTAGCAATTTCCTAATTTAGTGGTTTCTGCTGTATCAGAGCTACTTTAAATCTATCCCTAAAAGGGTATAGAAGATTCAAGGTGCAGATAGGGTCATTCTGAATAACTTCACACACACGCTACTGTGCATTTCCAAGTCTAATTCTGTCAGTAAACCTATACCTGTCACCCAGCGCCTAAATACTAGGCCTCAAATTTATATTCAGCTAAATCTGTCGTTACTGCTGTGCCTGTATTAGTGTAATACGGTACCTAAATAGATAGCCAGATAGTGTTAGGTGTCTGTAAAAAAAGGCCTGAATTTGAATTCAATACATTGGGCCAAATAATATTTTTCTTATTGTGGTGAACGGTAACAATGAGGAAAACATCTAGTAAGGGACGTGGACGCGGACATGGTCGTGGTGGTGTTAGTGGACCCTCTGGTGCTGGGAGAGGACGTGGCCGTTCTGCCACAGCCACACGCCCTAGTGTACCAACTACCTCAGGTACCAGTAGCCGCCATAATTTACAGCGATATTTGGTGGGGCCCAATGCCGTTCTAAGGATGGTAAGGCCTGAGCAGGTACAGGCATTAGTCAATTGGGTGGCCGACAGTGGATCCAGCACGTTCACATTATCTCCCACCCAGTCTTCTGCAGAAAGCGCACAGATGGCTCCTGACAACCAAGCCCATCAGTCTGTCACATCACCCCCATGCATACCAGGGAAACTGTCTGAGCCTCAAGTTATGCAGCAGTCTCTTATGCTGTTTGAAGACTCCGCTGGCAGGGTTTCCCAAGGGCATCCACCCAGCCCTTCCCCAGCGGTGGAAGACATAGAATGCACTGACGCACAACCACTTATGTTTCCTGATGATGAGGACATGGGAATACCACCTCAGCATGTCTCTGATGATGACGAAACACAGGTGCCAACTGCTGCGTCTTTCTGCAGTGTGCAGACTGAACAGGAGGTCAGGGATCAAGACTGGGTGGAAGACGATGCAGGGGACGATGAGGTCCTAGACCCCACATGGAATGAAGGTCGTGCCACTGACTTTCACAGTTCGGAGGAAGAGGCAGTGGTGAGACCGAGCCAACAGCATAGCAAAAGAGGGAGCAGTGGGCAAAAGCAGAACACCCGCCGCCAATAGACTCCGCCTGCTACTGACCGCCGCCATCTGGGACCGAGCACCCCAAAGGCAGCTTCAAGGAGTTCCCTGTCATGGCACTTCTTCAAACAATGTGCTGACGACAAGACCCGAGTGGTTTGCACGCTGTGCCATCAGAGCCTGAAGCGAGGCATTAACGTTCTGAACCTTAGCACAACCTGCATGACCAGGCACCTGCATGCAAAGCATGAACTGCAGTGGAGTAAGCACCTTAAAAACAAGGAAGTCACTCAGGCTCCCCCTGCTATCTCTTCTGCTGCTGCCGCCTCGGCCTCTTCTGCTGCTGCCGCCTCGGCCTCTTCTGCTGCTGCCGCCTCGGCCTCTTCTGCTGCTGCCGCCTCGGCCTCTTCCTCCGCCTCTGGAGGAACGTTGGCACCTGCCGCCCAGCAAACAGGGGATGTACCACCAACACCACCACCTCCGTCACCAAGCATCTCAACCATGTCACACGGCAGCGTTCAGCTCTCCATCTCACAAACATTTGAGAGAAAGCATAAATTCCCACCTAGCCACCCTCGATCCCTGGCCCTGAATGCCAGCATTTCTAAACTACTGGCCTATGAAATGCTGTCATTTAGGCTGGTGGACACAGACAGCTTCAAACAGCTCATGTCGCTTGCTGTTCCACAGTATGTTGTTCCTAGCCGGCACTACTTCTCCAAGAGAGCCGTGCCTTCCCTGCACAACCAAGTATCCGATAAAATCAAGTGTGCACTGCGCAACGCCATCTGTGGCAAGGTCCACCTAACCACAGATACGTGGACCAGTAAGCACGGCCAGGGACGCTATATCTCCCTAACTGCACACTGGGTAAATGTAGTGGCAGCTGGGCCCCAGGCGGAGAGCTGTTTGGCGCACGTCCTTCCGCTGCCAAGGATCGCAGGGCAACATTCTTTGCCTCCTGTTGCCACCTCCTCCTACTCAGCTTCCTCCTCCTCTTCTTCCACCTGCTCATCCAGTCAGCCACACACCTTCACCACCAACTTCAGCACAGCCCGGGGTAAACGTCAGCAGGCCATTCTGAAACTCATATGTTTGGGGGACAGGCCCCACACCGCACAGAAGTTGTGGCGAGGTATAGAACAACAGACCGACGAGTGGTTGCTGCCGGTGAGCCTCAAGCCCGGCCTGGTGGTGTGCGATAATGGGCGAAATCTCGTTGCAGCTCTGGGACTAGCCGGTTTGACGCACATCCCTTGCTTGGCGCATGTGCTGAATTTGGTGGTGCAGAAGTTCATTCACAACTACCCCGACATGTCAGAGCTGCTGCATAAAGTGCGGGCCGTCTGTTCGCGCTTCCGGTGTTCACATTCTGCCGCTGCTCCACCAACATGGCCAGTGGCGATGACGCCGTTATCAGCGTTACAATACCACTTCTATGTCTCCTTGAGAAAACACTTAGGGCGATGATGGAAGAGGAGGTGGCCCAGGAGGAGGAGGAAGAGGGGTCATTTTTAGCACTTTCAGGCCAGTGTCTTAGAAGTGACTCAGAGGGAGGTTTTTTGCAACAGCAGAGGCCAGGTACAAATGTGGCCAGCCAGGGCCCACTACTGGAGGACGAGGAGGACGAGGATGAGGAGGAGGTGGAGGAGGATGAGGATGAAGCATGGTCACAGCGGGGTGGCACCCAATGCAGCTCGGGCCCATCACTGGTGCGTGGCTGGGGGGAAACGCAGGACGATGACGATACGCCTCCCACAGAGGACAGCTTGTCCTTACCCCTGGGCAGCCTGGCACACATGAGCGACTACAGGCTGCAGTGCCTGCGCAACGAGAGCAGAGTTGCCCACATTTTAACGTGTGCGGACTACTGGGTTGCCACCCTGCTGGATCCACGGTACAAAGACAATGTGCCCACCTTACTTTCTGCACTGGAGCGTGATAGGAAGATGCGCGAGTACAAGCGCACGTTGGTAGACGCGCTACTGAGAGCATTCCCAAATGTCACAGGGGAACAAGTGGAAGCCCAAGGCCAAGGCAGAGGAGGAGCAAGAGGTCGCCAAGGCAGCTGTGTCACGGCCAGCTCCTCTGAGGGCAGGGTTAGCATGGCATAGATGTGGAAAAGTTTTGTCAACACGCCACAGCTAACTGCACCACCACCTGATACGCAACGTGTTAGCAGGAGGCAACATTTCACTAACATGGTGGAACAGTACGTGTGCACACCCCTCCACGTACTGACTGATGGTTCGGCCCCATTCAACTTCTGGGTCTCTAAATTGTCCACGTGGCCAGAGCTAGCCTTTTATGCCTTGGAGGTGCTGGCCTGCCCGGCGGCCAGCGTTTTGTCTGAACGTGTATTCAGCACGGCAGGGGGCGTCATTACAGACAAACGCAGCCGCCTGTCTATAGCCAATGTGGACAAGCTGACGTTCATAAAAATTATAATATATATAGCTTTGAAAGGAAAGATGTGTCCTGGTTATATCAGAAAATCCTTAAAAATTCAATAGAAATTTGATGTTTAAGTATTCGACAATGCGAAAAAAAAATATTCAACTATGCGAAGATAATTTTCGGATGTGTGAGGGTAATTTTCGAATAGATGTTCAAATGAATAACCAGACTGAAGTTCTTCAGTCTGGTTATTCATTTGAACATCTATTCGAAAATTACCCTCACACATCCGAAAATTATCTTCGCATAGTTGAATATTTTTTTTCGCATTGTCGAATACTTAAACATCAAATTTCTATTGAATTTTTAAGGATTTTCTGATATAACCAGGACACATCTTTCCTTTCAAAGCTATATATATTATCCTTTTGTATGCCAACGCTATTTAACCATTTATGCTCCTAATTCATATAATTTTACACTGTATTTCTAAAGTGTATTTTTAACATGCATTTTTTATGAGCTACTTTTATTGTAATTTTGTTTTGAATTTTAGTTCTATATATTGGTGTAATAAATCTAACAATTCTTGAATAATTTCTGTGTGGTCCATTGGGAGAGTGCTCAGCCTTTCTATATACATTATTTATCTTTTTGACTGGGTGAGTCATCAGGCTTAGCAGCACCCATCCATAGTTATAGGCGAAAGAGAGACACCATACTCTATATACTGTTCATAAAAATGAACCAGGCATGGATCCCACAGGACCTGTCCATCCCTTGTGCAGATTAGACATTAACTACCTCCCCTTAACCATATATTATTGTACTCCAGGGCACTTCCTCATTCAATCCTATTTTTATTTTCATTTTACCATTATATTGCGAGGCAACCCAAAGTTGAATGAACCTCTCCTCTGCCTGGGTGCCTGGGCCTAAATATATGACAATGGACTGTTACAGTGGTGGCTGACGTGAAGCCTGATTCTCTGCTATGACATGCAGACTTATTCTCTGCTGACATGAAGCCAGATTCTCTGTAACGGGACCTCTCTCCTCTACCTGGGTGCGTGGGCCTAAATATATGACAATGGACTGTTACAGTGGTGGCTGACGTGAAGCTTGATTCTCTGCTATGACATGCAGACTGATTCTCTGCTGACATGAAGCCAGATTCTCTGTTACGGGACCTCTCTCCTCTGCCTGGGCCTAAATATATGACAATGGACTGTTACAGTGGTGGCTGACGTGAAGCCTGATTCTCTGCTATGACATGCAGACTGATTCTCTGCTGACATGAAGCCAGATTCTCTGTTACGGGACCTCTCTCCTCTGCCTGGGTGCGTGGGCCTAAATATATGACAATGGACTGTTACAGTGGTGGCTGACGTGAAGCCTGATTCTCTGCTATGACATGCAGACTGATTCTCTGCTGACATGAAGCCAGATTCTCTGTTACGGGACCTCTCTCCTCTGCCTGGGTGCCTGGGCCTAAATATATGACAATGGACTGTTCCAGTGTTGGCTGACGTGAAGCCTGATTCTCTCCTATGACATGCAAACTGATTCTCTGCTGACATGAAGCCAGATTCTCTGTTACGGGACCTCTCTCCTCTGCCTGGGTGCCTGGGCCTAAATATCTGACAATGGACTGTTACAGTGGTGGGTGACGTGAAGCCAGATTGATATTGGTTAATTTTAATTTATTTTATTTTTATTCATTTCCCTATCCACATTTGTTTGCAGGGGATTAACCTACATGCTGCTGCCTTTTGCAACCTTCTAGCTCTTTCCTGGGCTGTTTTACAGCCTTTTTAGTGCCGAAAAGTTCGGGTCCCCATTGACTTCAATGGGGTTCGGGTTCAGGACGAAGTTCGGGTCGGGTTCGGATCCCGAACCCGAACATTTCCGGGAAGTTCGGCCGAACTTCTCGAACCCGAACATCCAGGTGTTCGCTCAACTCTAGTTTAGACGAATTCTTAAAAGTAAAACACATTAATGCTTATAAAAACGGAGAAATCTGAGTCTCAATTCCTTTTGGGATTCACATGCCCACCTACCCCTTGGTTGAACTTGATGAATGGATGTCTTTTTTCAACCGTATTGACTATGTAACTATATAGTACATCACAACCTCTTTCTAACAAAGCTAGAACCTGTCCTGTACATGGATCTTCCCATTCATTGCTCTCCTCGATTTACAAACCGGATTCCCAAAAAGTTGGGACACTATACAAATCGTGAATAAAAACTGAATGCAGTGATGTGAAGGTCTCATGTTTAGAAATAGGAATGCTCTCCCATTCTTGTCTAATACAGGCCTCTAACTGTTCAATCGTCTTGGGCCTTCTTTGTTGCACCTTCCTCTTTATGATGCGCCAAATGTTCTCTATAGGTGAAAGATCTGGACTGCAGACTGGCCATTTCAGTACCCGGATCCTTCTCCTACGCAGCCATGGTGTTGTGATTGATGCAGAATGTGGTCTGGCATTATCTTGTTGAAAAATGCAGGGTCTTCCCTGAAAGAGATGATGTCTGGATGGGAGCATATGTTGTTCTAGAACCTGAATATATTTTTCTGCATTGATGGTGCCTTTCCAGACATGCAAGCTGCCCATGCCACACGCACTCATGTAACCCCATACTATCAGAGATGCAGGCTTCTGAACTGAGCGTTGATAACAACTTGGGTTGTCCTTGTCCTCTTTGGTCCGGATGACATGGCGTCCCAGATTTCCAAAAAGAACTTTGAATCGTGACTCGTCTGACCACAGAACAGTCTTCCATTTTGCCACACTCCATTTTAAATGATCCCTGGCCCAGTGAAAACGCCTGAGCTTATGGATCTTGCTTAGAAATAGCTTCTTCTTTGCACTGTAGAGTTTCAGCTGGCAACGGCGGATGGCACGGTGGATTGTGTTCACTGACAATGGTTTCTGGAAGTATTCCTGAGCCCATTCTGTGATTTCCTTTACAGTAGCATTCCTGTTTGTGGTGCAGTGTCGTTTAAGGGCCCGGAGATCACGGGCATCCAGTATGGTTTTACGGCCTTGACCCTTATGCACAGAGATTGTTCCAGATTCTCTGAATCTTTGGATGATGTTATGCACAGTTGATGATGATAGATGCAAAGTCTTTTTCGCTAGGTAACACCTTTCTGATATTGCTCCACTATCTTTCTGCGCAACATTGTGGGAATTAGTGATCCTCTACCTATCTTGGCTTCTGAGAGACACTGCCACTCTGAGAAGCTCTTTTTATACCCAATCATGTTGCCAATTGACCTAATTAGTGTTAATTGGTCTTCCAGCTCTTCGTTATGCTCAAATTTACTTTTTCCAGCCTCTTATTGCTACTTGTCCCAACTTTTTGGGGATTTGTTGACACCGTGAAAATTTGAATCAACGTATTTTTCCTTTAAAATGATACATTTACTCGGATTAAACGTTTGATCTGTCATCTACGTTCTATTACAAATAAAATATTGACATTTGCCATCTCCACATCATTGCATTCAGTTTTTATTCACAATTTGTTTAGTGTCCCAACTTTTTGGGAATCCGGTTTGTATATCAATCTGACAGCTAAAGGGGAGTGTCTAAAGGGGTGTGTGCCTGTGCTCTCCCTATCACAACTCAAGAGGCAGTTGATGGAATGAGCAGGTCAACGAAACAAGAAAAAGAACAAACAGCAGGTGGCGCCATACAGATAAATTTTTTGACTACCTCAGTAACATAGTACATAACATAGTACATAAGGCCGAAAAAATACATTTGTCCATCCAGTTCGGCCTGTCATCCTGCAAGTTGATCCAGAGGAAGGCAAAAAAAACCTGTGAGGTAGAAGCCAATTTTCCTCACTTTAGGGGAGACATGAGAAGGGTTTATGCACTAGGGATACTGTTACAGAAAGCAGTTAAAAAAATGTTTAATTATATGCAATTACAAAAACATTCAGATCCAGATGCTGGTTTGAAAACTGTAGAATATTTTTCATGGGACAACATCTTTAATTATGAATGGCGCAGCAGGTGAACAAGATGCACAGGACAATTACACTCAGCCTACACTGCAGTCTCCCTATGATCTCCCTACAGTCTAAAAAAAACTCTCCCTATGATCTCCATGCACTGTCCCTCTCCAATATTCATTTTTTTAACTGTTTTCTGTAACAGTATCCCTAGTGCATAAACCCTTCTCATGTCTCTCCTTAAAGGGTTTCTACCACTTCGGTGTCACATATTTGGCTGTCAGACACTAGCGATCCGCTAGTGTCTGCTCTGGCCAACCATCCTAATATAATTGCTTTTGGGACGGTGGTTTGGCTAAAAAAACTACTTTTATTAATATGCTAATGAGCCTCTAGGTGCTATGGGGGCGTCATTAGCACCTAGAGGCTCCGTCTACCTTCAGAAACTGCCGCCCCCAGCGCGTCCCTCCAGCCCGCCCATCTCCTCCTGAATGCGATCCTCCTTGTGAGCGCTTGTATTCGGCGCATGCGCAGTAAATGTCTGACAGCTTCCCTGCTCAGACATCTCCACTGCGCCTGTTCCTCGGAGCACTATGGTGTCATCGCGCAGGCGCAGTGGAGATGTCTGAGCAAGGAAGCGGTCAGACATTCACTGCGCATGCGCAGAATACATATGAGGATCGCATTCAGGAGGAGATGGGCGGGCTGGAGGGACGCGCTCGGCGGCGGCAGTTTCTGAAGGTAGACGGAGCCTCTAGGTGCTAATGACGCCCCCATAGCACCTAGAGGCTCATTAGCATATTAATAAAAGTAGTTTTTTTAGCCAAACCACCGCCCCAAAAGCAATTATATTAGGATGGTTGGCCAGAGCAGACACTAGCAGATCGCTAGTGTCTGACAGCCAAATATGTGACACCTAAGTGGTAGAAACCCTTTAAGCTCAGCTTACAGTGAAATGAGTGAGACAGTGCGGGATGAGGCTTTTATAGGGCTGTGACATCACAGAAGATGGCTATCTGTGGATTGGCTGGCTGCATAGCATTATGGGTGATCTTGCATTCCCGGGCTTCTTACTTTACTTTGTAACACATGTAGCTGCCATTTTAGGGGAAAAAAATTGTTACTACAAGGTGCAAGGAAATTCTGATTTGTTGTGAACATAATTTTTCCTAAACTTCAGATCAAATTCCACTTCGGATGCTTCTATTCACTCAGCACTACGGATAATATACAGTACTGCTAATACAATAAAAAAAATGTATCTTTATATTGTTGCTAGCACATTTTCTAATGTAAAACATGGTATTGACCTCTGTGAGCTATAGCAGAAATCTTTTCATTTAGAAAATGTTAAACTAAGTACAAAAATATTTTTCTGTTTTCAATATTTGAAGGCATACGCTATTGTAACATTTCAGGCATTCCTATGAGTCATATCCTTGAAACCCTAACTACAGGCATTCCTCTGATGGCTGGCAGCTTGTCATTGCCAGCTGAACCCCAGGATTATAATTATCAATATGAGCAAGCACTTACCGATGCATTCATGGTCATGGGAGATATTTAATCCTGTAGTAGGGCTATTTATTTCTCTTGAATGACATTTCAAATATAAATTTAAATCAGTTTATTTTACAGAAACCTAAATTGTTTTCCTGTTTTACTTTGAACAAAATAGGTGAAAGCCGTAAGTTAATTTTCTTCATTTTAATAAGCAAGAATAATAAGCATTTAAGCCTGACAGAATAATAAACAGCTTCAGGGAGCCCAGCTAGAAGAGCAATCAGTTTTACTTATTCTCAAGTCTGTGATTTTCAAAAGGTCAGGTCTCAATTGTTCTTTTTTTGTGCAGCTGTTTTCCTTAACATATTACATTGCTACTCTATATTTAGAGATGTCTGTTTATCCAGCTATTATAACTAGGTTATAAAGTGCTGTAAAGCTAAGATGTCCTTTAACAGAAGTTTTAGTGCTTTTCAAAGCCATGTCTTTAATTTATGGAAGTATATTTGTAAAGACATAATGAAAACAGGATTCAATCAGAATGGAAGAACAATAACTTCATATTGTCATAAGAATGGAAGCATTGAAACAAAATGCCACAATCACAGTGGTTTAGCATAGCCTTCTAACACCCGCGGCAAGCTAAGTATTGCGCTCCCTCCCCAACCTGTTGACACGCCCCTTTTTACAGATAATGTAGTAGATCTCACATGCAGTCCTATGTAACACCACAGATAACATAGTGATAACTCTCTGAGTACAGATAGTGAAGTAGATGGGTGGGAGGCCCTAGAAATCAGAACACACTGTGTGATGTGAAATCTGGGGCCGGGCTGCAGCAGTGTGGGCCAAATTCTCAATACCACCCCCAACCCAACTGTGAAACAGATACTTGGGTGGACATTACATACATTGCAACAAAATATACAGCTCTTACATCCAGTGACGTCTTCTCCTAGGTACACTCTTTCCTGAATGTCTCCATTCATGGATAAGACCACTATCATACCTTCTTTTAGCTGCATCACATCTCTGTAGAGATTGATTCCTCACTTTACTATGATCCTTCCTTTCCTGGTGCCTCAATACAATCACCCTGCTGCTATCTGTAATACTGTGCTAGTGCCATACTGATAGTCCCTCAATAATAATATGCTTCCAAACTGTCCTCAGTGGTAATAGTGTTTGCTGCAGTACCCCCAATAGCAACCTCATTAGTAGTAATGCCTTCCTTATTGTACTCAGTAATATTGTCCCCCACAGCACCCCCAATTATAATTATGCTGTCATAGGGCCCCTGGTAGAAATAGGACCTCCTATAGTGCCCCCAGCAGTAACAAGGTCCCTTTATAAGTCACCCCTATGGGAGCCCACAATAGTAATAAAGTCCCCTATAGTGTTTGCAATAGTTCTAATGCCTCCTATAGTGGTATTTATGAAGACCCGCTAAGGTGCCCCATGTAGTTATAATGTAGTCTACCCTGTATTATAATGCCCCCTGTAGTGGCACTAGATAAAGGAACCCCCCTTCCCCGTAGTGCACATGTGTATAATACCCTCTGTATGGATAGTATATATAATACTGATGTGTCCACCCTTACCTTAGCTCAAATTTGGTTAAGAACTCCAGTTTCTCATGAAACCAATTCGGTACAATATTGCAACATTCTAACAAAATACTTGAGAGGCCGCAGCACACAGAACAACCACAGGGCGGCTGCACATAGACACTGTAAGAAAGTACAAGGAATAATCGTGGATGATAGGTACGTATCACTGAAGTTCCTGGCCTCTGTGGAGTAAGAGCTGTTTTTTGTGTCAGCAGCAGTTGCTGTTTGACATCTTGATACTTAGTATGGCTGTAATAGCTGATCCGGGATGGCTCTTACTGGGAGTAGTCAAGGTGCTGGGTGGGTGACTACTCCCCATGTTCCAGGCCGGGTTTTGTCAGGCATAAAAACCAGCCAGCACTGCCAGGTGAGGAGGATTACCTTCGTCTGACAGTGGAGCTCAGGAGGTCTTTGTGCTGTGATCTAAGGGCTGTGTTGGGATCTGTGGTTTAAGCCGGGCTAGAGGGCTCAGACCCCTGTAAGGGCAAACAGGCTGCCTAATGCCTGCTTGTGGACTTGACAAAGCAGAACTTCCATCAGGGTGTGAAGTAACACCCAGGAGAAAAGGTGACTGTTTTGTATATGATCTTTTCATGTGATCGATCACCAAGCAACTTGCCTTTTTGTTTTGCTTTCACGCGTGAATAAACACTGATGTTTTGAACCAAGAACTTGTACTTTGCCTCTGTGCTGCACCCGCTAATCCTAACTACCAGAGCGAATCCCTACATTTGGTGGAGGATGCGTCCAATAGCAGTGAGACTGGCGTGAACGCCGATATATTTTTGGGGTTAGCATTTTTGGGCACAGTTGTATGTCGTACATCAAACCAGCGCTATTACAACCTGTACCCCACGGCAAAATGGAGGCTGTTGTGAAGGCCCTCGTGGAAGCTAATCTACAGCAAAGCGAGACCAACCTGCACAAACAGTCCGTGCAGTGACCCCAAAGATGACACCTGCAGACGACATCGAAACCTACCTGGCGATGTACGAGAAAGTGGCCACCAGGGAAAAGCTGCCCCAAGACCAGTGGGCTGAGGTCATCGCTCTTTTCCTGGCATCAGAGTCCCAGCGCGTAATATTTTGACTTGTCGAACGATAAAGCGGCCGGTTACCCGAAGGTAAACGGTGATATTTTGGCAAGACTGGGGGTAAATGTGTTGGTCCGAGCCCAGTGGATACATCAGTGGGGGTTTAAACTGGCTGAGCGCCCGAGACCCCAGTATTATGACTTACTCCACCTTTTGCAAAAGTGGCTACAGCCTGATGTGTTGAGTCCCATGGCTATGTTGGATAGACTATTGGCTGACATATTCTGGAAGGCACTGCCACCCCCTATCCAGCTCTGTATCAGCCAGGTGTCTCCTGGAAATGCCCTTGAAATGGTGGACCTGGTGTAATGCTATAAGGCCACCAAGAATCTTAAGGGACGTTCTTTTAGAAGGGGGGCAGGTAAACCCCAGAACTCCCCATCCCAGGCCCAACAATATGAGCTGGTGAAACCCAACTGGGAGGTTCCCACTATGGGCAGGACCCAGGTAATCTGCTGACATTGTCAGGAACGTGGCCATATAAGGGCTGAGTGTCCCCATCGGGTTGAGCCCATGGACACTAATTGTGGTTACCGTCAGTCACTGTATGCTATGAAACTGTGTGCCACAGGTACCCCAGAGGCTCTAGAACACTTGTGCCAGGTGGAAGTGGGAGAAAATCAAGTGGAGGCACTGCTGGACTCAGGGAGCTTGGTGACCCTAGTAAGTTCTACCCTAGTGCAGTCCGCTGAGTATACTGGCCGGAAAGTTGGGGTGATGTGCATTCACGGAGACTTAAAAGACTACCCCACAGCGCTGGTGACTCTAACCATGGTAGCCGGCAGGCGGACCCACATCGCTGGTGACTCTAACCATGGTAGCCGGCAGGCGGACCCATGAAGTGGCAGTCGCAACAAACTTGCACTACGAACTCATAATAAGGAGAGACTCTCCGGGTTTCCCGACCCTATGGCCGGTTGTGAGAGTGACTGGTACCCCTGAGTCAGGGGTGAACCCAGATGATTGGCCTTGTTCAGGAAGATGGCCAGAACCCTGGGAACCTGAGGTCGAAGGGCCAGTAGTAGGGGTGAACGCCACCTCGGTGGAAGAGGGGGAGACAACCCTGCGTGGGGTAATGGTGGGAGACGTGGGGGAATTGCCACCAGGACCTGAGTTGGCAGACCTAAACGTCTCTGGGGAGAATTTTGGTACAGCCCAAAGCCGAGACCCAACCCTATACCGGGCTTGGGGGAATGTGGCAATAGTTGATGGGGTACCCCAAGAACCTGGGGCCGAGTCTATGTTTCCCCATTTTGTGGTCAACCAGAATATGCTATATGGGATAAACCAGCTGCTGGGTGAACCCATTGAACAGTTGGTGGTGCTCGGGCTTATCTGGCCCAGTGTGTTTAGAGAGGTGGATGACTTTTGCAAGTCTTGCCCGACCTGCCAAACAACTAGCCCCGAGCACCTGTTCCGCAGTCCCTTAGTACCTCTCCCGATTATCGAGACTCCATTTATAAGAATCACTATGGATCTCATAGGCCCAGTACAGAAGTCTGCTCGAGGGCACCAACATATCTTTTTTGTCCTAGACTACGCCACTCGGTACCCAGAGGTGGTGCCACTGCCACATACATTGGCCAAACTCATAGCAAAGGAGTTAATGGAGATGTTCTCCAGAGTGGGGCTATCTAAAGAAGTTTTGACTGACTAGGGGACCCCTTTTATGTCCAAGGTCATGCGGGAATGCTGTAAGTTGCCGAACATCAAGCAGATACGGACATCCGTCTATCACCCACAAACTGACGGCCTAGTAAGAAAGGTTTAAATTTTTGGTCTGCATGGCGCTCCCACCACTTTCCGAAGGCTAATGGACATTGTGCTGTGACCACATCGTTGGCACACTTAGGCTTACCTGAAGGATATTGTCATCGACAGTACCGACTGGGAAAGTCACCTGCCCAAAGTGCAGGCTGTAGTAGACTCCCTTCAAAAAGCTGGACTAACTGCTAACCCCAAAACATGCGCGAGACAAAATACTTGGGGTATGTTATAAGGCGTGGAGTGATCAAACCCCAAGTAAACAAAATAGAGGCGATAAGAAATTGTCTCTGACCTGTCACCACTAAACAAGTAAAGTAATTCCTAGGAATGATAGGCTATTGCATGAGATTTATTCCCCACTTTGCTACTGTAGCCGCGATATGGACAGGGTTATTGAAGGGACTCAAGTCAATGATGGTTCAATGGAATGACCAGGCAGAAGAGGCTTTCTCCGCTTTGAAGTCGGCCCTGTGTGGGTCCTCGGTTTTGGTGACGTCCGAATTCAAGAGGGAATTCATAGTACAGACAGACTCCTCCGAAGTAGGCCTCGGTGCTGTACTTTCTCAGGCAGTCAACAGGGAGGAGCATCCCGTTGTCTTCCTAAGCCACAAGCTCATCTCAGCCATGACCAGGTACAGTATAGTGGAGAGAGAGTGCCTGGCTATCAAGTGGGCACTCGAGTCTTTCCGCTATTATTTGTTGGGGAGAACATTCCGCCTAGTGATTGACATGCCCGGGTCACCAGGTGGTTCCTGTCCTTACAAAACTTTAAGTTCTCCGTAGAACACAGGGCAGGCCGCTTGCAGGGAAATGCGGATGCCCTATCCCGAGTATACTTATGGCATGTGTTCACCCCCTCAGGGTTGAACAAAGAGAGGAGGTATGTAAGAAAGTACAAGGAATCATTGTGGATGATAGATACGTGTCACCAAGGTTCCTGGCCTCAGTGGATTAAGAGCCGGTTTTTATGTGTCAGCAGCAGTTGCTGTTTGACACCTTGATACTTAGTATGGCTGTAATAGCTGATCCAGGACGGCTCTTACTGGAAGTAGTTAAAGTGCTGGGTGGGTGACTACTCCCCACGTTCCAGGCCGGGTTTTGCCAGGCATAAAAACCAGCCAGCACTGCCAGGTGTGGAAGTTTACCTCTGTCTGACAGTGGAGCTCAGGAGGTCTGTGTGCTGTGATCTGAGGGCTGTGTTGGGATCCGTGGCTTGAGCGGGGCTGGAGGGCTCAGACCCCTGTGAGGGCAAACAGGCTGCATAACTCCTGCCTGTGGACTTGACAAAACAGAACTTCCAACAGGGTGCTAAGTAACATCCAGGAGAAAAGGTGACTGTTTTGTATATGAACTTTTCATGTGTGTGAACGATCACCATGCAACTTGCGTTTTTGTTTTGCATTCACGTGTGAATAAATACTGATGTTTTGAACCAGGAACTATCAGAGCGAATCCCCACAACACATATATCAAAGAGATCTTGTATCATGAAATCATGTTGGCTTGAAAAGCTGGTCATCTCTGGATACACATATGAGGGCTAGTCCATCCCAGAGGCAAGGAAGGACACACGGTTAGGGGCAGATTTACTAATCCTATCTAAAATGTGAACAGTATAAAAAAGTCTAAAAATTTGCCAACTTTATCAAAGTGGCTCAGGCTGCATGAAAGATTTGGTGCATGGCTAGACACTTTTTTCTAACCTTCTATCACCTATTAGTTATCTTAGTTTGAAACAGAACTTGTGCCACATCTTAATTTAAGCATTTTTTCCAACAAAGCCACAGCCCTTTATAGTGAAGCCACACCGCTTGGAAAATGAGGTGATGTGGAATATTCTTTTTGGTTTTCTTGCTTCATAAATATGTCTATATTTTTCCAATTCCACCCCATTTGGAATTTTTTTCATCTTCCCATTACATTGTTTCTAAAAAACAAGCCCTCATATTGCTATGGAAATAAAAAATAAAAAAGTTATAGGTCTGAGAAGGCAGAGAGTAAAAAACAAAAACACAAAAATGGCCAATACAAAGATCTGTCTAATGAACACTTAATACCAAGTACTATAGCTATACGAAAGGGGAAACCTATGTATGGCATAAAGAAAAAATGTGAGCCTTTATTGTTTATAGTCAAAGTGTTACAATCTTTCTGTCCTGCTCTTAGATGATCCCATAGATGCATTGTGCATTACAGTTAAGGGTACTTTCACACTTGCGACAGGACGGATCCGACAGGCTGTTCACCATGTCGGATCCGTCCTGCGGCTATTTCGCCGTGCCGCCGGACCGTCGCTCCATCCCCATTGACTATAATGGGGACGGTGGCGGAGCTCCCTCGCAGCACGGCGGTGCACGGAGAAAGGGCGCCGGACTAAAATTACTGCATGTCAGGCTTTTTAGTCCGGCGGCTTTCTCCGTGCACCGCCGTGCTGCGCTGGAGCTCCGACCCGTCCCCATTATAGTCAATGGGGACGGAGCGGCGGTCCGCGTGCATGGCGAAATAGCCGCAGGACAGATCCGACATGGTGAACAGCCTGTCGGATCCGTCCTGCCGCAAGTGTGAAAGTAGCCTAAGTGAAAGAAATCAGAGGTTCACATTTAATGACTACAAGCAGAGATCCTGTGGAATTGATATAGAAAGTATAGTTAAAAATTATATAACTCTCATTAAGCTTTATTTGCCAAAACAGGATATCTCTTTAGGCTGGAATAAATGCATGTTTTACAAAAGCCAGGCATAGATCTAAAAGGAATGAGCATGATAATGATTCAAAAGCTGCATACGTGATTCCACAGTTTATCTCATTTTGCTGTTGTACATTAATTCATTAGACACATACATAAGCCTTAAAGGAAATTTCACCAAAATGTTTTTTTTCTGCCAGTTAAAACCAGATAGTAGTAAATATCCTTCTCCTCTAACCTCTTTTTATTTTATTTTTAAAGCAAATTTTTAAGAAAATTGCTTTACTGCAGCCCCATGGACCATAGACACAATGGACATGAGGGAATCTCACTGACTTCTATGGGAGAGGTTTCTAGGCATGCTCTATGACCTGTGTAGAGGTCATTGTACAAGGAAAGAATAGATAAGCTTTGACAATCAACTATTGTGAATGATGGATTCAGTGGCGTACATAGAGAAGAAAGGGCCCCATAGCAAGGAACAAACCAGTCCCCCCACCCCCCCCCCCCCCACCCCTACACACAAACACACAGGACAGAAGAGTTTCTGCCTAAACCCTTTTCAATGACGCTTGGGCCGTTTTTTCCACTGCCTCATTTGCTAAGTTGTTCCTTTAGAGGGTAGAGTCCTGGCCAATTTTCCACCTCCAGTAGAAGTGGGGATGATCCCAACTAGGCCTCTCTTACCCTGGGCCCCATAGCAGTCACTATGGTAGTTACGCCCCTGGGTGGATACTGTCTCATCTGTCATTCTAATCCTGTCTGTAATTATATCACCTCTGTGTACAGATAAGCAGGTAACTGCAGTAAAGTGATCTGTACAGTGGCCAGTGCGAGAACCGCAGGATTTTATGTTTTTACAAAGAAAAATTAAGTGATACTAAACAATATCAATCATGAGTCATGCATAGGCCACGCCCCCTCTTGATCGCCAGCTTTGGTCACGCCCCCTTGGGTCACACCTGAGCCATGCCCTCCGGTGATGTCAGCGCTCAGGTGGCTAGCTCCCTATTTAAGGCTGCAACTGGCAATAACCTTTGCTTGTTATAGATTTCCCTTGCTGTGCTCTGCTACCTGTGTGTATTGAACTGTTGCTTTTAGATTTGACTTCGGCTATACCTTGACCTCTCTCTCTGCTTAGCGATTCTGTACCTTCTCCCTGTCCGGTATTGACCCCTGGCTTGTTATTGCTCCCTCCTTCCACTTTGTGATTCTGTTGGTATCGATCTCCTGGTTTAACCCCTTCAGGACCCTGCTATTTTTCACCTTAAGGACCAGGTTGTTTTTTAGAAATTTGATATGTGTCACTTTATGTGGTAATAACTTTGGAACGCTTTTACTTATCGAAGCCATTCTGAGACAGTTTTCTTGTAACACATTGTACTTTATGATAGTGGTAAATTTCAGTCAATATTTTTCATTTTTCATTTTAAAAAAATATCAAATTTAATTCTTTTTTGAAATATTAGCAACTTTCCAAATTTCTATTTCTCTGCTTTTAAAACAGATAGTGATACCTCATATAATAGTTATTACTTTACATTTCCCATATGTCTACTTTATGTTTGGATCATTTTGTGAATGCCATTTTATTTTCTGAGGACATTAGAAGGCTTAGAAGTTTAGAAGCAAATCTTAAAATGTTTCTGAAAATTTCCAAAACCCACTTTTTAAGGACCAGTTCAGGTCTAAAGTCACTTTGTGGGGCTTACATAATATAAACTATGCCCCCTCAAGGTATTCAAAACTGATTTTACAAACTTTGTTAACCCTTGTTCCACAAGAATTAAAGAAAAATGTAGATGAAATTTCTGAATTTCACTTTTTTGGCAGATTTTCCATTTTAATCCATTTTTTCCAGTAACAAGCAAGGGTTAACAGCCAAACAAAACTCAATATTTATTAATCTGATTCTGTAGTTTACAGAAACACCCCATTTGTGATTGTAAACTGCTGTACGAGCGCACAGCAGGGCGCAGAAGGAAAGGAGCGCCATATGGTTTTTGGAGGGCAGATTTCACTGGGATAATTGTAAATTGCTATGCCACATTTGAAGACCCCCTGAAGCACCCTTAGAGTAGAAACTCCAAAAAATTTGACCTCATTTTGTAAGCTACACCCCCAAGGTATTCAAAACTGATTTTACAAACTTTGTTAACCCTTTAGGTGATCCACAAGAATTAAAGGAAAATGGAGATGAAATTTCAGAATTTCACTTTTTTGGCAGATTTTCCATTTTAATCCATTTTTTTCTGGTAACAAAGCAACAAGCCAAACAAAACTCAATATTTATTAGCCTAATTCTGTAGTTTACAGAAACACCCCATTGGTGATCGTAAACTTTTGTACGGGCACACAGCAAGACACAGGAGACAGGAGGAAAGGAGGATAACTGATAAAAAAAAAATTTGGAACACTGTAGGCGCTGCCCAGGTTTGGATTAAAGGTGCTTCAGGAACGATGTAGTGGACACACTATAATCTTTATTGACAGGGTTGTCTACGTGTTTCTGGGGCAGGATTGCCCCCTTTGTCAGGACTATGTTGCATTGTCCTGACGAAGGGGGCAATCCTGCCGCAGAAATACGTAGACAATCCTGTGAATAAAGATCATCATGTATCCACTACATCGTTCCTGATGCACCTTTAATCCAAATCCGGGCAGCTCCTACAGTGATTCGAAAATATATTTTTTTGCAGTTATCTGTCAAGCCTGGTGTTTGCTTTGGAGCTACACAGAGGACCATGGCTGCGGCCAAGGGTAAAAAACCGCCCAGTGGTCAGGACCATAAATAACCTGTAAAGCGATTTACAGCCGTTGTGACTCTTCACAACGCAATCCGGTAAGCGCAATTGTGTTTTATTAAAAACTACAATCAAATAACGGATACCGCACATGTGGCACTCTCTTCTTTCTATTTTTATCTTCACATGTAGTTTTTAGAGGGCAGATTTAATTGGGATAATTTTAAGTTGCCATGGGGAGTCGCAGAGAGCGACGAGGAGAAAGCAAAGCTGTTAAATATTTTTTTCTCCAATGTATTCACTGAGGAAAATAAACTGTCAGATGACTTGCTGAATGTTGAAATAAATTCCCCATTAAAAGTGTCCTGTCTGACCCAGAAAGAAGTACAACAGCGACTTAAAAAGATTAAAATAGACAAATCGCCAGGACCGGATGGCATACACCCCCGTATCCTAAGGGAATTAAGTAATGTCATAGCCAGACCCTTATTTCTGATATTTGCAGATTCTATATTGACAGGGAATGTCCCACAGGATTGGCGCATGGCAAATGTGGTGCCAATATTCAAAAAGGGTTCAAAAACAGAGCCTGGAAACTATAGGCCGGTAAGTTTAACATCTGTTGTGGGTAAACTGTTTGAAGGTTTTCTGAGAGATGCTATGTTAGAGCATCTTAACGGAAATAAGCAAATAACGCCATATCAGCATGGCTTCGTGAGGGATCGGACATGTCAAACTAATTTAATCAGTTTCTATGAGGAGGTAAGTTCTAGACTTGACAGCGGCGAATCAATGGATGTCGTGTATCTGGACTTCTCCAAAGCATTTGACACTGTACCACATAAAAGGTTAGTATATAAAATGAGAATGCTCGGACTGGGAGAAAACGTCTGTAAGTGGGTAAGTAACTGGCTCAATGATAGAAAACAGAGGGTGGTTATTAATGGTACATACTCAGATTGGGTCACTGTCACTAGTGGAGTACCTCAGGGGTCTGTATTGGGCCCTATTCTCTTCAATATATTTATTAATGATCTTGTAGAAGGCTTGCATAGTAAAATATCAATTTTCGCAGATGACACTAAACTGTGTAAAGTAATTAACACTGAAGAGGACAGTATACTATTACAGAGGGATCTGGATCGATTGGAGGCTTGGGCAGATAAGTGGCAGATGAGGTTTAACACTGACAAAAGTTATGCACATGGGAAGAAATAATGCAAGTCACCCGTACATACTAAATGGTAAAACACTCGGTAACACTGACATGGAAAAGGATCTAGGAATTTTAATAAACAGCAAACTAAGCTGCAAAAACCAGTGTCAGGCAGCTGCTGCCAAGGCCAATAAGATAATGGGTTGCATCAAAAGGGGCATAGATGCCCGTTATGGGAACATAGTCCTACCACTTTACAAATCGCTAGTCAGACCACACATGGAGTACTGTGTACAGTTCTGGGCTCCAGTGAACAAAGCAGACATAGCAGAGCTGGAGAGGGTCCAGAGGAGGGCAACTAAAGTAATAACTGGAATGGGGCAACTACAGTACCCTAAAAGATTATCAAAATTAGGGTTATTCACTTTAGAAAAAAGACGACTGAGATGAGATCTAATTAATATGTATAAATATATCAGGGGACAGTACAGAGATCTATCCCATCATCTATTCATTCCCAGGACTGTGACTGTGACGAGGGGACATCCTCTGCGTCTGGAGGAAAGAAGGTTTGTACACAAACATAGAAAAGGATTCTTTACGGTAAGAGCAGTGAGACTATGGAACTCTCTGCCTGAGGAGGTGGTGATGGTGAGTACAATAAAGGAATTCAAGAGGGGCCTGGATGTATTTCTGGAGTGTAATAATATTACATGCTATAGCTACTAGAGAGGGGTCGTTGATCCAGGGAGTTATTCTGATTGCCTGATTGGAGTCGGGAAGGAATTTTTTATTCCCCTAAAGCGAGGAAAATTGGCTTCTACCTCACAGTTTTTTTTTTACCTTCCTCTGGATCAACTTGCAGGATGACAGGCCGAACTGGATGGACAAATGTCTTTTTTCGGCCTTATGTACTATGTTACTATGTCACATTTGAAGACCCCTTGATGCACCCCTAGAGTAGAAACTCCCAAAAAGTTACCCCATTTTGGAAACTACAGTATAAGGTGGCATTTTTTTTGGTACTATTTTAGGGTACATATGATTTTTGGTTGCTCTATATTTTTATACTTTTTGTGAGGGAAGGTAACAAAAAATATCTGTTTTGGCACAGTTTTTATTTCTTGTTATTTACAATGTTCATCTGACAAGTTAGATCATGTGATATTTTTATAGAGCAGTTTGTTATGGACGTGACAATACCAAATATATATTTTTTTGTTGTTGTTGTTTAAGTTCTACATAATAAAGCATTTTGGAAAAATAGTTTCTCCATATTCTGAAAGCCATAGTTTTTTTTAGTTTTTTTGGGGGCGACTGCCGTATATAGGGGCTAATTCTTTTTGGGATGAGATGACGGTTTGATTAGTACTATTTTAGGGTGCATATGACTTTTTAATCGATTGGTATTGCAATTTTTGTGATGTAAGGTGACAAAAAATTGCTTTTTTGACACCGGTTTTATATAATTTTTTTACAGTGTTCACCTGTACCCTCCGCAAACCCTCTGCATGTCGCGGGCAGCTTTGGTAGCGGCATACAAGGGGTTAATACGCCGGCATCAGTGTTTTCACCAATGCCGGTGTCAGGGCAGTTTCTAGGGAAATTTACCAACAGGGCGAACACCAAAAAAGCGCCCCCACCCCCCAATAGTGGGCGGATCTCTGCCGTACCCCATTGTAGTTGATGGGGGCGGCGAGCATTCAGTCTGCAGTGCCGGATCCAGTGAATTCCGGCAGGCTACTCTCAGCTGGAACAGCCTGCCAGAATCACTAACGCAGTTGTGAAAGTAGCCTAATACAGCCCCACATACTTATTACATCCAGTGATGTCTCCTTTGATGTAGATGTTCTCTTTCTTTATCTTCTCCATTCAGACCAGACCACCATGAGGATTTATTTAAGCCATCTTTTCTCTTTGCAGAGTTTGACAGACATCTTTTTTTCCTACTTTTCCATCATCCTCCCACCTTCTCAACATCCCATCATGCACCCCCAAAACTACACTGCATAAACTAATAAGCCCCCTGAAAATACTAGTTACACACAAATAGCGCCCCCTTCAATAATTATTGGAACTCAATGCTCTAAAACATAACTGCACCGAGCAAATAGTGTCCCTGACACTAATAGTGTAACCATAATGTCCCCCAAAAACAATAGTGCTATACTGAAACTGTGCCAGGGTGCCCCCACAGTAATAGTGCTCCCAAAAATCCCAACAATAGTGATAATACTGTGCCAGAGTGCACTTAGTAGTAATAGTGCTCCTACAGTGCCCCCAACAGTAATTGTGTCCCAGAAGTACGGTAATAATGCTCCCATAGTCCCCCAGTTGTAATAAAGCCCACCATAATGCCCCTGGTAGTAATAATTCTATTTATAGTGTGCACCAGTGCAATAAATGCCCCATTGTGTGTCAGTAAAAAAAAAAAAATCTTAGTTCCCCCAGTAGAGCCAATATTCCCAGAATGCCCTCATGTGTTCTAATGACCCGTACTGTGTGCCACTAGAAAAAACACTTAGTGCCCCAAGTTGAGCTTAGGTGCCCATAGTGCCCCTATAATTTGTGACAGTATAAAATACTCCTATATAGTGCCGCCAGAAGATGCCCCATAGTGCTCCTCCCCTGTCCCCATAGTGTCCTCCATAATGTGCCAGTATAAAATGCCCCTTTAGACTGCCCCACATAGATGCCCCCATAATGCTCCTCTTCCCCTTCCCCATAGTGGCACCAAAATAGTAGCCAGTATTAAATGCCCCTATATAATGCCCCCATAGTGCTCTTCTCCCCCACTTCTCCATAGTACCCCCATAATGCGTGCCAGTAAATAGGGCCCCCAGTAAACTCCCCCATAGTGCTCCTTTAACCCCACTTCTCCATGGAGCCCCCCATAATGAGAACCCAGTATATAGGGCCCCCAGTAGATGCGTCCCCTCTTCTCCATAGTACCCCCCTGTCACGGTTGAGGATGGGGGAAACCCTCAGCCATGCGATGACAGAAGAAAATGGTCGCTGTTAGGCCAGGACAGAAATCAGGGAGCAGGTCACCTCCTAATACGTCCCTAATTCTGACCCTGACTCCTAGCTGTATGAGCCAACCCTGATGGTAGGAAGGCTCATACTCCGTAACCTAGGGTCCCTACTAGCCCTCAGGGTAGCCCTGGACTAGGAGCAGGGTAAGACGACCTGTTCCTCAAAGACACGGACGAACAGGAGTCTCACTGGCCAAGCTGCAAGGAAAGGGGAACATACAGTTGCAAGAAAAAGTATGTGAACCCTTTGGAATGATATGGATTTCTGCACAAATTGGTCATACAATGTGATCTGATCTTCATCTAAGTTTATTGAACACACCATGTAAACATTCACAGTGCAGGTGGAAAAAGTATGTGAACCCCTAGACTAATGACATCTCAAAGAGCTAATTGGAGTGAGGTGTCAGCTAACTGGAGTCCAATCAATGAGATGAGATTGGAGGTGTTGGTTACAGCTGCCCTGCCCTATAAAAAACACACACCAGTTCTGGGTTTGCTTTTTACAAGAAGCATTGCCTGATGTGAATGATGCCTTGCACAAAAGAGCTCTCAGAAGACCTACGATTAAGAATTGTTGACTTTTATAAAGCTGGAAAGGGTTATAAAAGTATCTCCCAAAGCCTTGCTGTTCATCAGTCCAGAGTAAGGCTAATTTCACACTAGCGTTCGGGCGGATCCGTTCTGAACGGATCCGCTCATATTAATGCAGACGGAGGCTCCGTTCAGTACGGATCCGTCTGCATTAATAACTTTAAAAAAATTCGCAAGTGCGCAAGTGCGAAAGTAGCCTGCGCGGATCCGTTCAGACTTTCAATGTAAAGTCAATGGGGGACGGATCCGCTTGAAGATTGAGCCACATTGTGGCATCTTCAAACGGATCCGTCCCCATTGACTTACATTGAAAGTCTGGACGGATCCGCACGGATCCGCACGCCTCCGAACGGCCAGGCGGACACCCGAACGCTGCAAGCAGCGTTCAGCTGTCCGCCTGTCCGTGCGGAGGCGAGCGGAGCGGAGGCTGAACGCCGCCAGACTGATGCAGTCTGAGCGGATCCGCCTCCATTCAGACTGCATCAGGGCTGGACGGCTGCGTTCGGGTCCGCTCGTGAGCTCCTTCAAACGGAGCTCACGAACGGAAACCCGAACGCTAGTGTGAAAGTAGCCTAAGACAAATTGTCTATAAATGGAGAAAGTTCAGCACTACTGCTACTCTCCCTAGGAGTGGCCGTCCTGTAAAGATGACTGCAAGAGCACAGCACAGACTGCTCAATGAGGTGAAGAAGAATTACTTTACACGTTTAAAGTTTGCACAAGAGCACCTGGATGTTCCACAGCAGTACTGGCAAAATATTCTGTGGACAGATGAAACCAAAGTTGAGTTGTTTGGAAGAAACACACAACACTATGTGTGGAGAAAAAGAGGCACAGCACACTAACATCAAAACTTCATCCCAACTGTAAAGTATGGTGGTGGGGGCATCATGGTTTGGGGCTGCTTTGCTGTGTCAGGGCCTGGACGGATTGCTATCATCGAAGGAAAAACTAATTCCCAAGTTTATCAAGACATTTTGCAGGAGAACTTAAGGCCATCTGTCCACCAGCTAGCTCAAGAGAAGATGGGTGTTGCAACAGGGCAACGACCCAAAGCATAGAAGTAAATCAACAACAGAATGGCTTAAACAGAATAAAATATGCCTTCTGGAGTGGCCCAGTCAGAGTCCTGACCTCACCCCGATTGAGATGCTGTGGCATGACCTCAAGAAACGATTCACACCAGACATCCCAAGTATATTGCTGAGCTTAAACAGTTTTGTAAAGAGGAATGGTCAAGAATTACTCCTGACCGTTGTGCACGTCTGATCTGCAACTACAGGAAATGTTTTGTTGAAGTTATTGCTGCCAAAGGAGGTTCAACCAGTTATTGAATTCAAGGGTTCACATACTTTTTCCACCTGCACTGTGAATGTTTACATGGTGCGTTCAATAAAAACATGGTAACATTTAATTATTTGTGTGTTATTAGGTTAAGCAGACTGTGATTGTCTATTGTTGTGACTTAGATGAAGATCAGATCACATTTTATGACCAATTTCTGCAGAAATCCATATCATTCCAAAGGGTTCACATACTTTTTCTTGCAACTGTATACAGCATATGGCAATGGCAGGTAAGTGAAACAAGTACCACACCTACCTGCCACAGACACACAGCCTGGAACCCATGTACAAGTGCTGCTGTCCACAACAACACAAACGGACACAGCACACACCATACATCACACAGGAACCCAGGAAACCATAGCTGCAATAAACACAAAGAGACCATAGAAACATCTTCATAGCATCATACATAAACTTATGACCACAAGGGTGGCCCTCACTGGATAGATGGTATATGACCAGGAGGATGACTCCAGCATAACACATGGCTGGAGTACCCCTCAGATACAGGCATCCAGCGGAAGCTAAATAGCCCAAGTAGCCACACACAGACACACCCAGTGTTCACACACTAAGAAGAGAGTTAACCCTTCCTACACCAGGCAAGGAACGGAACCCACTTATAGGGAAATACACACATAAACATCACACTCCACCTGTTACCGCTGGCAACGGCATGCATGGCAACCATGTCCTGGGAACCAGCCAGAAGGCCGAGACACTGCCACCACATGCACACAAACAACACGTTGCTGCAGACAACTGCAAGTGAAGGGAAAATGTCACAGTGCACACCATAGGTCGTGACACTCCCACCCCTCAAAGCCCCCCCACCAAAAAAAAAGGGAAAACTAGTGAGGGACCCAAAAACAGGGAAGGGAGAAGGGAAAAAGAAGCAGAACCAGTGTCAGTGCAAGAGAGTCTCCCCAGGACTGCTGCCAGCCCCCGGAGCAACACACAGGAACCAGGGAGCCGACTGCCAGCCTCTGGAGCAACACACAGGAACCAGAGACCAGCAAACAAACAGCCCGGAGAGACCGCACTGACACTGCATCCACTCTCAGAACATGGTTCCCACCAAATCGCTGCCAGCATGCATCCTCTCCTAGCATACACCACAGCCAGTCCAACGAGGACTGCAGCCAGCCACACCGACACAGGTGAGCGAACCTCTGAGAAGTGGACGAGTAGAGACCCAACCACAAGTGCCAGTTCACACACACTGCAGCCACTGCTACAGAGAACTGCACTGTACTAGGGTTCCCCTTTCACCCTCCCTCCAGAGGATAAGCATGTGTGCCAGAAAGCGGCAGGCACCACATGCTGCGCCCTCTTCCGAAGGTAGGACACTCCCACCCCTCAAAGCCCCCCCCCCCAACAACAAAAGGGGAAAGTTGGTGGGGCACAAAAAACAATGGGGCGGAGGGGAATGACAAATAAGGGGGCACCAATACGGACAACGGTGAGAAAGGAATGGTGGGGAAAAAGCCACTCACCGCGCTGTTAAAGGTGAAACCCCCATAACGCTCTCCCTCCGGAGAACGCACATGCACCCCATCAGCAGATGGCGGTACATGCTGGACCCTCTTTCGAAGGTGATCCATGCAAGGAGCCATTGTGGTTATACTGTCACGGCTGAGGATGGGGGAAACCCTCAGCCGTACGATAACAGAAGATAATGGTCGCTGTTAGGCCAGGACAGAAATCAGGGAGCAGGTCACCTCCTAATACGTCCCTAATTCTGACCCTGACTCCTAGCTGTATGAGCCAACCCTGATGGTAGGAAGGCTCGTACTCCGTAACCTAGGGTCCCTACTAGCCCTCAGGGTAGCCTTGGACTAGGAGCAGGGTAAGACGACCTGTTCCTGCTAGACACGGACGAACAGGAGTCTCACTGGCCAAGCTGCAAGGAAAGGGGAACATATACAGCATATGGCAATGGCAGGTAAGTGAAACAAGTACCACACCTACCTGCCACAGACACACAGCCTGGAACCCATGTACAACTGCTGCTGTCCACAACAACACAAACGGACACAGCACACACCATACATCACACAGGAACCCAGGAAACCATAGCTGCAATAAACACAAAGAGACCATAGAAACATCTTCATAGCATCATACATAAACTTATGACCACAAGGGTGGTCCTCACTGGATAGATGGTATATGACCAGGAGGATGACTCCAGCATAACACATGGCTGGAGTACCCCTCAGATACAGGCATCCAGCGGAAGCTAAATAGCCCAAGTAGCCACACCCACACACAGACACACCCAGTGTTTACACACTAAGAAGGGAGTTAACCCTTCCTACACCAGGCAAGGAACAGAAACCACTTAAAGGGAAATACACATATAAACATCACACTCCACCTGTTACCGCCGGCAACGGCATGCGTGGCAACCATGTCCTGGGAATCAGCCAGAAGGCCGAGACACTGCCACCACATGCACACAAACAACAAGTTGCCACAGACAACCGCAAGTGAAGGGAAAATGTCACAGTGCACACCATAGGTCGTGACACCCCCCATATTGTGCCAGTATATTGGGTCCCCATAGTGCTTCCCCTCTTCTCCATAGTGCCCCCCATATGGTGCCAGTATATAGGGCCCCCAGTAGATGCATCCCCTCTTCTACATAGTGCCCCCCCATATTGTGCTAGTATATAGGGCCCCCAGTAGATGCGTCCCCTCTTCTCTATAGTGCTCCCATATTGTGCCAGTATATAGGGCCCCATAGTGCTTTACCTCTTTTCCATAGTGCCCCCTCCATATTGTGCCAGTATATAGAGCCCCCATAGTGCTTCCCCTCTTCTCTATAGCCCCCCATATTGTGCCAGTTTATAGGGCCCCCAGTAGATGCGTCCCCTCTTCTCCAAAATGCCCCCCATATTGTGCCAGTATATAGGGCCCCATAGTGCTTCCCCTCTTCTCTATAGCCCCCCATATTGTGCCAGTTTATAGGGCCCCCAGTAGATGCGTCCCCTCTTCTCCATAGTGCCCCCCCATATTGTGCCAGTATATAGGGCCCCATAGTGCTTTCCCTCTTCTCAATAGTGCCCCCTCCATATTGTGTCAGTATATAGGGCCCCCATAGTGCCCCTCCATATTGTGGCAGTATATAGGGCCCCCATAGTACTTCCCCTCTTCTCTATAGTCCCCCCATAATGTGCCAGTATATAGGGCCCCCAGTAGATGCGTCCCCTCTTCTCCATAGTGCCCCCTCCATATTGTGTCAGTATACAGAGCCCCCATAGTCTCCTTGCCTATTGTGCCAGTATATAGGGCCCCCACCCCCCTTCTTGCCATACTGTACTATAATAAAAACAATAAACACATATACTTACCTTATGCTGCTTAGCAATGCGATGCAGGCCTCTTACGTCCTGTGTCTCGCTCTGTACGGCTCAAGCGGCGCGATGGGCACTAAGCCTGTAGCCTATCAGAGGAAGGGCCAAGGGAGATGCCTCTACCCTGCTCCTCCGCACCTTTCATCTGTATCGCTGTCCTGAGGACGGCGATACAGATGAATTTGGAGATGAGCGCTTCCACAATGGAAGCGCTCATCTCCACTCCTGCTGCCTCCGGACAGAAAGGGCCCCCCTCCGGCACTGGGCCCTGCTGATGACGTCCCCCCTCTTCTGTCCTGAGCGATGCGCCCCGGGCGGTCAGTGACTGCCGGGTCCGTGCCGCTGATCGGGCGGGCACGTCTCCTGCCCCCGCCGATCAGCCCACTATACATGTACAGCGCTGGTCCTTAAGTCACATCCACCAGTGTCATACATGTACGGGTCTATAAGGGGTAAAATATAGGTATTGACATGAAAAATTTAAAATAACATCACCAAAATTATTTAAAAATATGTTTAACATAAAAATATGATTTAAACAATAGATCATTTTCTGATGACACATTTACTTTAAGGTGATCATACACCTTTAATAGCTGTTGGCCAAACAGCTCAGCCTAAAGATACCGTATCTTTCCTAAATCCTCCAAACACATCCAAGTCTGGTTCGCCCTAGCATGTACTGTATATCATGTCAATTGGGAGAGAAGAGAAAGGCATTTCCCCTCTAGCAGTGGCTTATCTCCGAGGAGAACAAAAGGCTTGGGTGAAAAAATTCAATTTGCCTGATTCTTCTTTTCCCCGTCATCTGTAGGAGCAAAGTCGGTAGCTTCCCATACACACAAATTGGCAGTTGGTCTTGTCAAAAACTGCTGGTTTAGCAGAAAGAACACTAATATGTTTGGGGGCTTTAAGGGTAAGGAAATTAATCCCCAGAGTTAAATGGCCCTCATTAAGTACACAAGGTGTAAAGAGCCTTGTATACTAATCTGGACTAGTGTAGAGTAGTGCATTGGGCATGATATATGTATCATTTTATATAAGAAGTTGCTCAAAACCGCATAACTTTCTTAGCAGGGCAGATCAAGATAGTGAAAGTGCTTGTAGTTACAGAGAACCCAGCTCTCTAGGGAGCCAATGTCAAATCTAGGATACACATATTAGCTTTAGGCCTTATACACATGGCCGTGGTGTGTATGCGGTCCGCAAATCGCGGATCCGCAAAACACGGATGGCGTCCGTGCGTGTTCCGCAATTTGCGGAACGGCACGGACACCCTTCGATATATAAATGTCTATTCTTGTCCGCAAAGCGCGGACAAGAATAGGACATGTTATATTTTTTTAGCAGGGCCACGGAACGGAGCAGCAGATGCGGACAGCACACTGAGTGCTGTCCGCATCTTTTGCGGCCCCATTGTAGTGAATGGGTCCGCACCCGAGCCGACAAAATGGCGGCTCGGATGCGGACCAAAACAACGGCGTGTGCATGAGGCCTTATGTTATATTCATATGACATTGAATTTGACAGTCTGATATAATGTGAGCTATATGAGAAAGATGCAGCAAGTCAATGTGTGCTCAAAATGAATGCTGTCTTCATTCTTATTTTAATTAGAAATACATTCAAAGTATGATCGAATATTGGCCGGTGATTTAAAGCTCATTCACATGACAGATTTTAACAATGGCCAAAATCCATTGCATATGTAACATCCCAGAGTATGTCACTAAACTCTGTCTCCCTGCTACAATATATGTAAAGTGTATATTTTAAGTCATCTTGTGTAGTCAAACTTTGCATTTTCCATTATGTGTATTTTCCAGGCCTGTATTATGTATTTGCTGTAATTTCCCTGTCCGCCAGCAGGTGGCAGAAATATGTAGCAGACCATAGCTAGGTTAATATATCTAGTCTGGAATAGTCCATTCTAGTCAGGGCTCCCCTGTGTGAGCAGAAGTGGGACGTTCCCATGTCCTGTCTCATGAGGAGGAGAAGGAAGTTAGTCAGTGTACCAGCCACCCCTGCCAGGGGGAGCTCCCAGAGCCAGGGATCCCAACCCTGGATCCCGCCTCGGCTGAGGCAAGGATCCATCTTCCCAGCCTGAGTCATCTACCTCAGCTTGTGACAAGCAAGCAACAACCTCCAGAACTTCAGATCTCCAGAACGACACCATTCCCTGCGAGTAGTGCTGTGAGTACATATCCAGAGTCCAGGAGAAGCCAAATTCCTCCTCAGCTAGTCAGGCCCACTATAAGCAGAAGACAGACAGAGCAGAAGATAAATACTTGCCAGATTCTTTAGGCAAATGACAAGAAGCAGAATAGATATACATTCCTGCCACATATTGCCAATACCTGCTGGGACCCAAAAAGACTTATGCTGTAACTCGTATGGATATCTGTTGCCATTAAGTAAAGACAAGTTGGATTATATCTCCTGTCTGGATCTCAATCATTCCACCATAACTCCTACTGACCACACTCAATTTATTGCAAGTGAGACAGGATCCAGGAGTCCAGCCGTACCAAGGTAGGAGACACCGTTGACACTACCATATCTGTTATACAGAGACATTATCCCCCTCTGGCATTCCTCACCTGGTTTGTGAGTTATAACATCTTAAAGGGCCCTGCTACAGTACCTGCGCAAGCTGCAATTGGCGTCACAAACTATAAACTTATACACATATCTATTCTGACCCACTGCATTGCACCAGTGTCCTGCTCATTGCACATACACGGTGCCAGAAACTACCATGGTTTCTGTGTATTCACTTTGGAAGCTGTGGACCCACTCAAGGCTCAGCTCCATTGAATGCATCTAAACTGCAAGCGGACAATCACCATGGCTTTAGGTGGTGGCTGTCCGCACACTGTTCTAAGTAGAGAAATGTCCCTTATTGGTGCGGTTGCAGCTTTAAACCACTGTCCCACAAAGTGCAGAGCTGCCTCCTATTGAAAATGTGCAGACACCTTCGGCGTGATGTCCATGCCAAATTTTCAGATGGCAAACTCCACTGTGTGAACAGGCCCTTAAGATATTCTATATTATTACTAACATCCAGGTTTTAATTATGATATATAAGTGTTACATTGATTCAGTTTAATGCCTCATGCACACAAATGTTTTTTTTTCCATTTACGTTCAGTTTTTTGCATTGCGTATACGATCCGTATATGGAACTATTCATTTCAATGGATCCGCAAAAAAAACAGAAGGTACTCCATATGCCTTTTTCTGTTGTTCCGTTCAAAGATAAAACATGTCATATTATTGTCTGCATAACGGACAAGGATAGGACTGTTTTATCAGGGGCCAGCTGTTCAGTTACGCAAAAAACGGAATGCACACGGACGTCCTCCGTATTTTTTGCAGATCCGTTTTTTGCAGACCGCAAAATACTGAAAAACCCATACGGTTGTGTGCATGAGGCCTAATAAGAAATACATAGAAGGTATGACATAACATTGGCTGGAGATTTAGGACCCATTCACACAATGGATTTGAATGCTGTTAAAATCCACTCTGTATACAGCATCAGAAACCACCACAATTCTGCTGCAGTTATTCACTTTGGTAGTTTGGACCCACTAATGGCTTAGCTCCATGGAATGCAGCTAAACCGCAAGTGGACATCTACCGCTGCTTCAAGTTGTAGCTTTAAACCACTAGCCCAAAAACTGCAGCGGTTCCTCCCATTGAAAACAATGAGAAGCAGACACCACGCAGCCGCTGTCGGAATTTATAAGTGTCACATCGATTCAGTTTCATAAAAATATTAGATTAGTCTCAGATACAAATGCCTAAAATCTGAAATCTCATGTTTACTGTTTATGGGCTTAAGATACATTCTACTGTGAGAGATGCCACAAAGATTGACATAATTGAGGATTGTGGATTTATCTTGAAATTTGCAGTAATAACAAGTTGCGATAAACTAATAAAGCCAAATACAGTGCCTACCTGTTTGCATTAGTGAACCAACCATGTCCTGATATTTTACAAATGCTCAGAGTCTGCTGGTCTGTTGGTAAGAAATAATCCAAACAGATTGTAGTTCAATAAAAAGATATCACACTCAAATATTAAAAAAGTTTGACCAAGGTTTTTATTCATTTTTGCATGCAAAAGTTTAGTGAACTACAAATAAATGAACACTTTTTATGGA
Source organism: Bufo gargarizans (assembly GCF_014858855.1). Lineage (NCBI taxonomy): Eukaryota > Metazoa > Chordata > Amphibia > Anura > Bufonidae > Bufo > Bufo gargarizans. Next base: position 98,941,145 of record NC_058080.1, read on the forward strand.
TGTGGTGGATTTAGAAAAATTTGTGATGTAAATTAGGCTTGAGTAGATGAGGTGTAGCCAGAGGTGGTTGTCTTCTTTTGCCAACTAGTGAAAGAAGGAAGAGGAGTTGTGATGGTAAAAAGAATGGTGGTTGTAGCACTCACTCGCTCTGTTGCTCCCCTGGGTTGCGCAGTGATCAGAAGGATGCATCTGTTCTTCTGTTGTCTGGTTTTTGAGTCCTCCTGCCTGATGTCATTTGAGGTGCCCTTGAAGTTGAAGGTTTTGAGGTGCAAAGCAGGGTGCATTGTTGCTGTGCAGGGAATAACGGCCAGGTCAACCGTAGAATGGTTTACTGAAGAATTAAGTTGAAACACATCAGTTACAGTTCTCAGCATGCAATGGACTTACAGATGTTACACAAATGCATTTTTACAGATATTACAGATTTTAGAGCTGCACAGGTAATTAATAGGTCAAAGTGTTTATTTAGAGCAGAGGTGCACAACTGTCACGACCATGGTATGGTCGTGACTCTTTGGTCGCATGAAGTTGTCAGCGGTTTGTTCTTTGTTGTCAACCACAGGTGAGGGCTCTGGGTTTGTTGCCTCACGTGTGGTTGCCATTGGCAACATATGGTTGTTGGCAGTGTAGCAGCTGGAGCTGGTTGCTAGGTGGCTCGCTGTCATGGCATGGGGTTGCCTCTGGCAACGTGAGAGTTTTAGTGTTCACTTTCTATGTTTGGTGTTAGTGAGTTTGTTCTGTGTACACTTCTCCTTTAAGTGACACTTACCTTCTCTGGTGATGAAAGGGTTAACTCCTTTCCTGTTGTGTGTGTGGGTGTGTGGCTGCTTGGGCTATTTAGCTCCTGCTGGAAGCCAGAAGTCTGAGGGGTACTCCTGCCATGTTTATGCTGGAGTCATCCTCCTGGTTCATTTACCATCTGTCCAGTGAGTGCCACCCTTGTGGTCATAAAAAGTTATGCATGATGTTAAGTTGATGTTGTTATCCTTCCTATGTTTATTGCAGCTATGGATGTCCTGGTTACCTGTGTGGACAGCAGAACTGGTGCATGGGTTCCAGTCAGCGAGGCTGTGTCAGGTAGGTTTGGAACTGGTGTAGTTCACCTGCCATATCCATATGTCTGTATATGTTCCCCCTTCCTTGCAGCTTGGCCAGTGAGACTCCTGTTCGTCCGTTTCTAGGAGGAACAGGTCATCTTACCCTGCTCCTAGTCCAGGGATCCCTGAGGGCTAGTAGGGACCCGAGGTTCCAGTGTATGAGCCCTCCTACCACCTGGGTTGGCTCATGCGGTTAGGAGTCAGGGTCAGAATTAGGGATGCGATAGGAGGTGACCTGCTCCCTGATCCTGTGGTCCTGGTCTAGCAGATACCATCTATCCTCTTACATCGCACGGCTGAGAGTTTCCCTCACTCTCAGTTGTGACAACAACTTGCAGCCAGTGGGTCGCATTGGGCCCCCAGAACCAAGATTTGCGGCCCCCGTTCTTCTGGGCAGAAACACAGCTAAACATGCAGCTATTTTTTTTTTTATTGTTTTGTACAGTTTCCCCCAAATAAAAGTAAAAATAAATAAATTAGAAAGCCCTATGTGTCACATAAAAGATAGTTGCAAAAGTTATTTTGGTAGTCCAACAAATAAGATACAGCCGTTTGAACCACTTGTGCTAAATCACAAAAAATGGCCTGGTCATTAATAGAGATGTTGCGAACATAAAATTTCCCATTCATGAACGGCGAACGCGAATTTTCGCAAATGTTCGCGAACGGGCGAACCGGGCGAACCGCTATAGACTTCAATAGGCAGGCAAATTTTAAAACCCACAGGGACTCTTTCAGGCCACAATAGTAATGGAAAAGTTGTTTCAAGGGGACTAACACCTGGACTGTGGCATGCCAGAGGGGGATCCATGGCCAAACTCCCATGGAAAATCACGTACAAACCGGATTCCAAAAAAGTTGGGACACTAAACAAATTGTAAATAAAAACTGAATGCAATGATGTGGAGATGGCAAATGTCAATATTTTATTTGTAATAGAACGTAGATGACAGATCAAACGTTTAATCCGAGTAAATGTATCATTTTAAAGGAAAAATACGTTGATTCAAATTTTCACGGTGTCAACAAATCCCAAAAAAGTTGGGACAAGTAGCAATAAGAGGCTGTAAAAAGTAAATTTGAGCATAACGAAGAGCTGGAAGACCAATTAACACTAATTAGGTCAATTGGCAACATGATTGGGTATAAAAAGAGCTTCTCAGAGTGGCAGTGTCTCTCAGAAGCCAAGATGGGTAGAGGATCACCAATTCCCACAATGTTGCGCAGAAAGATAGTGGAGCAACATCAGAAAGGTGTTACTCAGCGAAAAATTGCAAAGACTTTGCATCTATCATCATCAACTGTGCATAACATCATCCAAAGATTCAGAGAATCTGGAACAATCTCTGTGCATAAGGGTCAAGGCCGTAAAACCATACTGGATGCCCGTGATCTCCGGGCCCTTAAATGACACTGCACCACAAACAGGAATGCTACTGTAAAGGAAATCACAGAATGGGCTCAGGAATACTTCCAGAAACCATTGTCAGTGAACACAATCCACCGTGCCATCCGCCGTTGCCAGCTGAAACTCTACAGTGCAAAGAAGAAGCCATTTCTAAGCAAGATCCACAAGCTCAGGCGTTTTCACGGGGCCAGGAATCATTTAAAATGGAGTGTGGCAAAATGGAAGACTGTTCTGTGGTCAGACGAGTCACGATTCGAAGTTCTTTTTGGAAATCTGGGACGCCATGTCATCCGGACCAAAGAGGACAATGACAACCCAAGTTGTTATCAACGCTCAGTTCAGAAGCCTGCATCTCTGATGGTATGGGGTTGCATGAGTGCGTGTGGCATGGGCAGCTTGCATGTCTGGAAAGGCACCATCAATGCAGAAAAATATATTCAGGTTGTAGAACAACATATGCTCCCATCCAGATGTCATCTCTTTCAGGGAAGACCCTGTATTTTTCAACAAGATAATGCCAGACCACATTCTGCATCAATCACAACTAGGGATGAGCGAACTCGAACTGTATAGTTCGGGTTCGTACCGAATTTTGGGGTGTCCGTGACACGGACCCGAACCCGGACATTTTCGTAAAAGTCCGGGTTCGGGTTCGGTGTTCGTCGCTTTCTTGGCGCTTTTGTGACGCTTTCTTGGCGCTTTTTGAAAGGCTGCAAAGCAGCCAATCAACAAGCGTCATACTACTTGCCCCAAGAGGCCATCACAGCCATGCCTACTATTGGCATGGCTGTGATTGGCCAGAGCACCATGTGACCCAGCCTCTATTTAAGCTGGAGTCACATAGCGCCGCCCGTCACTCTGCTCTGATTAGCGTAGGGAGAGGTTGCGGCTGCGACAGTAGGGCGAGATTAGGCAGATTAACTCCTCCAAAGGACTTGATTAACTGATCGATCTGCAGCTGTGGATCATTGAGCTGCTGATCCTCAATTGCTCACTGTTTTTAGGCTGCACAGACCGTTTGTCAGTCTCATTTTTCTGGGGTGATCGGCGGCCATTTTGTGTCTTGTGGTGCGCCAGCACAAGCTGCGACCAAGTGCATTTAACCCTCAATGGTGTGGTTGTTTTTTGGCTAAAGCCTACATCAGGGTGAAGCTGTCACACCAAGTGCATTTAACCAGCAATAGTCTGTTCATTTTTTGGCCATATACAAAATCAGGGGCAAGCTGCGCCTGTCACCAAGTGCATTTAACCCTCAATGGTGTGGTTGTTTTTTGGCTAAAGCCTACATCAGGGTGAAGCTGTCACACCAAGTGCATTTAACCAGCAATAGTCTGTTCATTTTTTGGCCATATACAAAATCAGGGGCAAGCTGCGCCTGTCACCAAGTGCATTTAACCCTCAATGGTGTGGTTGTTTTTTGGCTAAAGCCTACATCAGGGTGAAGCTGTCACACCAAGTGCATTTAACCAGCAATAGTCTGTTCATTTTTTGGCCATATACAAAATCAGGGGCAAGCTGCGCCTGTCACCAAGTGCATTTAACCCTCAATGGTGTGGTTGTTTTTTGGCTAAAGCCTACATCAGGGTGAAGCTGTCACACCAAGTGCATTTAACCAGCAATAGTCTGTTTATTTTTTGGCCATATCCCAGTCTAATTCTGTCACTAAATCCATACCGGTCACCCAGCGCCTAAATACTAGGCCTCAAATTTATATCCAGCTAAATCTGTCCCTAGTGCTGTAGCTGGGCGAGTTATTTAGTGTCCGTTCAAGCACATTTCTTGTTCTGGGTTGAAATACAATTCCCAATTTAGCAATTTCATAATTTAGTGGTTCCTGCTATATCAGAGCTATTTGAAATCTATCCCAAAAAGGGTATATAATATTGAAGGTGCACATTGGGTCATTCAGAATAACTTCACACACACCCGCTACTGTGTATTTCCAAGTCTAATTCTGTCACTAAACCCATACCTGTCACCCAGCGCCTAAATACTAGGCCTCAAATTTAAATCCCTCTAAATCTCTCGTTACCGCTGTACTGTTGTTGCTGGGCAAGATATTTAGTGTCCGTCAAAGCACATTTTTTGTTCTGGGTTGAAGTACAATTCCCAATTTAGCAATTTCATAATTTAGTGGTTCCTGCTATATCAGAGCTATTTGGAATCTATCCCTAAAAGGGTATATAATATTGAAGGTGCACATTGGGTCATTCAGAATAACTTCACACACACCCGCTACTGTGTATTTCCAAGTCTAATTCTGTCACTAAACCCATACCTGTCACCCAGCGCCTAAATACTAGGCCTCAAATTTAAATCCCTCTAAATCTCTCGTTACCGCTGTACTGTTGTTGCTGGGCAAGATATTTAGTGTCCGTCAAAGCACATTTTTTGTTCTGGGTTGAAGTACAATTCCCAATTTAGCAATTTCATAATTTAGTGGTTCCTGCTATATCAGAGCTATTTGGAATCTATCCCTAAAAGGGTATATAATATTGAAGGTGCACATTGGGTCATTCAGAATAACTTCACACACACCCGCTACTGTGTATTTCCAAGTCTAATTCTGTCACTAAACCCATACCTGTCACCCAGCGCCTAAATACTAGGCCTCAAATTTAAATCCCTCTAAATCTCTCGTTACCGCTGTACTGTTGTTGCTGGGCAAGATATTTAGTGTCCGTCAAAGCACATTTTTTGTTCTGGGTTGAAGTACAATTCCCAATTTAGCAATTTCATAATTTAGTGGTTTCTGCTATATCAGAGCTATTTGAAATCTATCCCTAAAAGGGTATATAATATTGAAGGTGCACATAGGGTCATTCAGAATAACTTCACACACACGCTTCTGTGCATTTCCAAGTCTAATTCTGTCACTAAATCCATACCGGTGACCCAGCGCCTAAATACTAGGCCTCAAATTTAAATCCCTCTAAATCTCTCGTTACCCACCGCTGTACTGTTGTTGCTGGGCAAGATATTTAGTGTCCGTCAAAGCACATTTTTTGTTCTGGGTTGAAGTACAATTCCCAATTTAGCAATTTCATAATTTAGTGGTTTCTGCTATATCAGAGCTATTTGAAATCTATCCCTAAAAGGGTATATAATATTGAAGGTGCACATAGGGTCATTCAGAATAACTTCACACACACGCTTCTGTGCATTTCCAAGTCTAATTCTGTCACTAAATCCATACCGGTGACCCAGCGCCTAAATACTAGGCCTCAAATTTAAATCCCTCTAAATCTCTCGTTACCCACCGCTGTACTGTTGTTGCTGGGCAAGATATTTAGTGTCCGTCAAAGCACATTTTTTGTTCTGGGTTGAAGTACAATTCCCAATTTAGCAATTTCATAATTTAGTGGTTTCTGCTATATCAGAGCTATTTGAAATCTATCCCTAAAAGGGTATATAATATTGAAGGTGCACATAGGGTCATTCAGAATAACTTCACACACACGCTTCTGTGCATTTCCAAGTCTAATTCTGTCACTAAATCCATACCGGTGACCCAGCGCCTAAATACTAGGCCTCAAATTTAAATCCCTCTAAATCTCTCGTTACCCACCGCTGTACTGTTGTTGCTGGGCAAGATATTTAGTGTCCGTCAAAGCACATTTTTTGTTCTGGGTTGAAGTACAATTCCCAATTTAGCAATTTCATAATTTAGTGGTTTCTGCTATATCAGAGCTATTTGAAATCTATCCCTAAAAGGGTATATAATATTGAAGGTGCACATAGGGTCATTCAGAATAACTTCACACACACGCTTCTGTGCATTTCCAAGTCTAAATCTGTCACTAAATCCATACCGGTGACCCAGCGCCTAAATACTAGGCCTCAAATTTAAATCCCTCTAAATCTCTCGTTACCCACCGCTGTACTGTTGTTGCTGGGCAAGATATTTAGTGTCCGTCAAAGCACATTTTTTGTTCTGGGTTGAAGTACAATTCCCAATTTAGCAATTTCATAATTTAGTGGTTTCTGCTATATCAGAGCTATTTGAAATCTATCCCTAAAAGGGTATATAATATTGAAGGTGCACATAGGGTCATTCAGAATAACTTCACACACACGCTTCTGTGCATTTCCAAGTCTAATTCTGTCACTAAACCCATACCTGTCACCCAGCGCCTAAATACTAGGCCTCAAATTTAAATCCCTCTAAATCTCTCGTTACCGCTGTACTGTTGTTGCTGGGCAAGATATTTAGTGTCCGTCAAAGCACATTTTTTGTTCTGGGTTGAAGTACAATTCCCAATTTAGCAATTTCATAATTTAGTGGTTCCTGCTATATCAGAGCTATTTGAAATCTATCCCAAAAAGGGTATATAATATTGAAGGTGCACATTGGGTCATTCAGAATAACTTCACACACACCCGCTACTGTGTATTTCCAAGTCTAATTCTGTCACTAAACCCATACCTGTCACCCAGCGCCTAAATACTAGGCCTCAAATTTAAATCCCTCTAAATCTCTCGTTACCGCTGTCCTGTTGTAGCTGGGAAAGTTATTTAGTGCCCGTCAAAGCACATTTTTTGTTCTGGGTTGAAGTACAATTCCCAATTTAGCAATTTCATAATTTAGTGGTTCCTGCTATATCAGAGCTATTTGAAATCTATCCCAAAAAGGGTATATAATATTCAAGGTGCACATTGGGTCATTCAGAATAACTTCACACACACGCTTCTGTGCATTTCCAAGTCTAATTCTGTCACTAAATCCATACCGGTCACCCAGCGCCTAAATACTAGGCCTCAAATTTATATCCCGCTGAATTTGAATACAATACATTGGGCCAAATAATATATTTGTTGTTGTGGTGAACCATAACAATGAGAAAAACATCTAGTAAGGGACGCGGACGTGGACATGGTCGTGGTGGTGTTAGTGGACCCTCTGGTGCTGGGAGAGGACGTGGCCGTTCTGCCACATCCACACGTCCTAGTGTACCAACTACCTCAGGTCCCAGTAGCCGCCAGAATTTACAGCGATATATGGTGGGGCCCAATGCCGTTCTAAGGATGGTAAGGCCTGAGCAGGTACAGGCATTAGTCAATTGGGTGGCCGACAGTGGATCCAGCACGTTCACATTATCTCCCACCCAGTCTTCTGCAGAAAGCGCACAGATGGCGCCTGAAAACCAACCCCATCAGTCTGTCACATCACCCCCATGCATACCAGGGAAACTGTCTCAGCCTCAAGTTATGCAGCAGTCTCTTATGCTGTTTGAAGACTCCGCTGGCAGGGTTTCCCAAGGGCATCCACCTAGCCCTTCCCCAGCGGTGAAAGACATAGAATGCACTGACGCACAACCACTTATGTTTCCTGATGATGAGGACATGGGAATACCACCTCAGCATGTCTCTGATGATGACGAAACACAGGTGCCAACTGCTGCGTCTTTCTGCAGTGTGCAGACTGAACAGGAGGTCAGGGATCAAGACTGGGTGGAAGACGATGCAGGGGACGATGAGGTCCTAGACCCCACATGGAATGAAGGTCGTGCCACTGACTTTCACAGTTCGGAGGAAGAGGCAGTGGTGAGACCGAGCCAACAGCGTAGCAAAAGAGGGAGCAGTGGGCAAAAGCAGAACACCCGCCGCCAAGAGACTCCGCCTGCTACTGACCGCCGCCATCTGGGACCGAGCACCCCAAAGGCAGCTTCAAGGAGTTCCCTGGCATGGCACTTCTTCAAACAATGTGCTGACGACAAGACCCGAGTGGTTTGCACGCTGTGCCATCAGAGCCTGAAGCGAGGCATTAACGTTCTGAACCTGAGCACAACCTGCATGACCAGGCACCTGCATGCAAAGCATGAACTGCAGTGGAGTAAACACCTTAAAACCAAGGAAGTCACTCAGGCTCCCCCTGCTACCTCTTCTGCTGCTGCCGCCTCGGCCTATTCTGCTGCTGCCGCCTCGGCCTCTTCCTCCGCCTCTGGAGGAACGTTGGCACCTGCCGCCCAGCAAACAGGGGATGTACCACCAACACCACCACCACCACCTCCGTCACCAAGCGTCTCAACCATGTCACACGCCAGCGTTCAGCTCTCCATCTCACAAACATTTGATAGAAAGCGTAAATTCCCACCTAGCCACCCTCGATCCCTGGCCCTGAATGCCAGCATTTCTAAACTACTGGCCTATGAAATGCTGTCATTTAGGCTGGTGGACACAGACAGCTTCAAACAGCTCATGTCGCTTGCTGTCCCACAGTATGTTGTTCCCAGCCGGCACTACTTCTCCAAGAGAGCCGTGCCTTCCCTGCACAACCAAGTATCCGATAAAATCAAGTGTGCACTGCGCAACGCCATCTGTAGCAAGGTCCACCTAACCACAGATACGTGGACCAGTAAGCACGGCCAGGGACGCTATATCTCCCTAACTGCACACTGGGTAAATGTAGTGGCAGCTGGGCCCCAGGCGGAGAGCTGTTTGGCGCACGTCCTGCCGCCGCCAAGGATCGCAGGGCAACATTCTTTGCCTCCTGTTGCCACCTCCTCCTTCTCGGCTTCCTCCTCCTCTTCTTCCACCTGCTCATCCAGTCAGCCACACACCTTCACCACCAACTTCAGCACAGCCCGGGGTAAACGTCAGCAGGCCATTCTGAAACTCATATGTTTGGGGGACAGGCCCCACACCGCACAGGAGTTGTGGCGGGGTATTGAACAACAGACCGACGAGTGGTTGCTGCCGGTGAGCCTCAAGCCCGGCCTGGTGGTGTGTGATAATGGGCGAAATCTCGTTGCAGCTCTGGGACTAGCCAATTTGACGCACATCCCTTGCTTGGCGCATGTGCTGAATTTGGTGGTGCAGAAGTTCATTCACAACTACCCCGACATGTCAGAGCTGCTGCATAAAGTGCGGGCCGTCTGTTCGCGCTTCCGGCGTTCACATCCTGCCGCTGCTCGCCTGTCTGCGCTACAGCGTAACTTCGGCCTTCCCGCTCACCGCCTCATATGCGACGTGCCCACCAGGTGGAACTCCACCTTGCACATGCTGGACAGACTGTGCGAGCAGCAGCAGGCCATAGTGGAGTTTCAGCTGCAGCACGCACGGGTCAGTCGCACTACAGAACAGCACCACTTCACCACCAATGACTGGGCCTCCATGCGAGACCTGTGTGCCCTGTTGCGCTGTTTCGAGTACTCCACCAACATGGCCAGTGGCGATGACACCGTTATCAGCGTTACAATACCACTTCTATGTCTCCTTGAGAAAACACTTAGGGCGATGATGGAACAGGAGGTGGCCCAGGAGGAGGAGGAGGAGGATGAGGAAGAGGGGTCATTTTTAGCACTTTCAGGCCAGTCTCTTCGAAGTGACTCAGAGGGAGGTTTTTTGCAACAGCAGAGGCCAGGTACAAATGTGGCCAGCCAGGGCCCACTACTGGAGGACGAGGAGGACGAGGATGAGGAGGAGGTGGAGGAGGATGAGGATGAAGCATGGTCACAGCGGGGTGGCACCCAACGCAGCTCGGGTCCATCACTGGTGCGTGGCTGGGGGGAAAGGCAGGACGATGACGATACGCCTCCCACAGAGGACAGCTTGTCCTTACCCCTGGGCAGCCTGGCACACATGAGCGACTACATGCTGCAGTGCCTGCGCAACGACAGCAGAGTTGCCCACATTTTAACCTGTGCGGACTACTGGGTTGCCACCCTGCTGGATCCACGCTACAAAGACAATGTGCCCACCTTACTTCCTGCACTGGAGCGTGATAGGAAGATGCGCGAGTACAAGCGCACGTTGGTAGACGCGCTACTGAGAGCATTCCCAAATGTCACAGGGGAACAAGTGGAAGCCCAAGGCCAAGGCAGAGGAGGAGCAAGAGGTCGCCAAGGCAGCTGTGTCACGGCCAGCTCCTCTGAGGGCAGGGTTAGCATGGCAGAGATGTGGAAAACTTTTGTCAACACGCCACAGCTAACTGCACCACCACCTGATACGCAACGTGTTAGCAGGAGGCAACATTTCACTAACATGGTGGAACAGTACGTGTGCACACCCCTCCACGTACTGACTGATGGTTCGGCCCCATTCAACTTCTGGGTCTCTAAATTGTCCACGTGGCCAGAGCTAGCCTTTTATGCCTTGGAGGTGCTGGCCTGCCCGGCAGCCAGCGTTTTGTCTGAACGTGTATTCAGCACGGCAGGGGGCGTCATTACAGACAAACGCAGCCGCCTGTCTACAGCCAATGTGGACAAGCTGACGTTCATAAAAATGAACCAGGCATGGGTCCCACAGGACCTGTCCGTCCCTTGTCCAGATTAGACATTAACTACCTCCCCATAACCATATATTATTGGACTCCAGGGCACTTCCTCATTCAATCCTATTTTTATTTTCATTTTACCATTATATTGCGAGGCTACCCAAAGTTGAATGAACCTCTCCTCTGCCTGTGTGCTAGGCCTAAATATATGCCAATGGACTGTTGCAGTGGTGGCTGACGTGAAGCCTCATTCTCTGCTATGACATGCAGACTGATTCTCTGCTGACATGAAGACAGATTCTCTGTTACGGGACCTCCCTCCTCTGCCTGGGTGCTGGGCCTAAATATATGCCAATGGACTGTTGCAGTGGTGGCTGACATGAAGCCTGATTCTCTGCTATGACATGCAGACTAATTCTCTGCTGACATGAAGCCAGATTGTCTGTTACGGGACCTCTCTCCTCTGCCTGGGTGCTGGGCCTAAATTTATGACAATGGACTGTTGCAGTGGTGGCTGACGTGAAGCCTGATTCTCTGCTATGACATGCAGACTGATTCTCTGCTGACATGAAGCCAGATTGTCTGTTACGGGACCTCTCTGCTCTGCCTGTGTGCTAGGCCTAAATATATGCCAATGGACTGTTGCAGTGGTGGCTGACGTGAAGCCTGATTCTCTGCTATGACATGCAGACTGATTCTCTGCTGACATGAAGCCAGATCGTCTGTTACGGGACCTCTCTGCTCTGCCTGTGTGCTAGGCCTAAATATATGCCAATGGACTGTTGCAGTGGTGGGTGACGTGAAGCCTCATTCTCTGCTATGACATGCAGACTGATTCTCTGCTGACATGAAGCCAGATTCTCTGTTACTGGACCTCTCTCCTCTGCCTGTGTGTGTGCTGGGCCTAAATATATGCCAATGGACTGTTGCAGTGGTGGCTGACGTGAAGCCTCATTCTCTGCTATGACATGCAGACTGATTCTCTGCTGACATGAAGCCAGATTGTCTGTTACGGGACCTCTCTCCTCTGCCTGGGTGCTGGGTAGTGTTGAGAGCGAATATTCGAAAAGCAAATTTTTTTCGCGAATATCGCAACTTCGCGATTTCGCGAATATTTCGAATATAGTGCTATATATTCGTAAAAACGAATATTCGTTTTTTGTTTTTTCCCCCCCCCCCCACAAAATTACAGTACACATATAATTGATTGTTTCCCAAAGGTCCAACAGCTCAGATCTTACTCACATTGCCTAGAAAGTGATTGAGGCGCGAATCTTCGTAAGGCGATTTTATTAGCGCACATGCGAATATCGGCACGTCCCAGAACAGAGGCAAAGGGCTTTGCATTCATACATTAGTGAATTGAGTTGCGAATCTTCGTAAGGCGATTTTATTAGCGCACATGCGAATATCTACACTTGTCCCAGAACAGAGGCAAAGGGCTTTGCATTCATACATTAGTGATTGAATTGAGCTGCGAATCTTCGTAAGGCGATTTTATTAACGCAAATGCAAATATCTACACTTGTCCCCAGAACAGAGAGGCAAAGGCCTGTGCATTCATATAGTATAGCACCATATTCGCGAATACGTAGAACTTCGTAAAATTCGATTTACGAATATTCGTATTTTTTATTTTACTTTCCACCTTACAGATTACATTGATCTGTACTCTGTCAACTACTGTCATCACCCCCCACTGTATCTCGATTGATTCCCAAAAGTCTCACATTCCCTAGAAAGTGATTGAGGTGCGAATCTTCGTAAGGCGATTTTATTAGCGCACATGCGAATATCTACACTTGTCCCAGAACAGAGGCAAAGGGCATTGCATTCATACATTAGTGATTGAATTGAGTTGCGAATCTTCGTAAGGCGATTTCATTAGCGCACATGTGAATTTTGCATAGCATATGTATTATGCGATGCGAAAATTCGAATTATCGCATATGCGAAATAATAACAAATTTGAATAATCGCGAATATTTTACGAATATTCTTTCGAATATTCACAAAATTTCGCGAATTCGAATATGGGACATGCCGCTCAACACTAGTGCTGGGCCTAAATTTATGACAATGGACTGTTGCAGTGGTGGCTGACGTGAAGCCTTATTCTCTGCTATGACATGCAGACTGATTCTCTGCTGACATGAAGCCAGATTCTCTGTTACGGGACCTCTCTCCTCTGCCTGTGTGTGTGCTGGGCCTAAATATATGCCAATGGACTGTTGCAGTGGTGGCTGACGTGAAGCCTCATTCTCTGCTATGACATGCAGACTGATTCTCTGCTGACATGAAGCCAGATTCTCTGTTACGGGACCTCTCTCCTCTGCCTGTGTGTGTGCTGGGCCTAAATATATGCCAATGGACTGTTGCAGTGGTGGCTGACGTGAAGCCTCATTCTCTGCTATGACATGCAGACTAATTCTCTGCTGACATGAAGCCAGATTCTCTGTTACGGGACCTCTCTCCTCTGCCTGGGTTCCGGGGCCTAAATATCTGAGAATGGACTGTTCCAGTGGTGGGTGACGGGAAGCCAGATTCTCTGCTATGGAACCTCTCTCCAATTGATTTTGGTTAATTTTTATTTATTTAATTTTTATTTTAATTCATTTCCCTATCCACATTTGTTTGCAGGGGATTTACCTACATGTTGCTGCCTTTTGCAGCCCTCTAGCTCTTTCCTGGGCTGTTTTACAGCCTTTTTAGTGCCGAAAAGTTCGGGTCCCCATTGACTTCAATGGGGTTCGGGTTCGGGACGAAGTTCGGATCGGGTTCGGATCCCGAACCCGAACATTTCCGGGATGTTCGGCCGAACTTCTCGAACCCGAACATCCAGGTGTTCGCTCAACTCTAATCACAACATCATGGCTGCATAGGAGAAGGATCCGGGTACTAAAATGGCCAGTCTGCAGTCCAGATCTTTCACCTATTTGGCACATCATAAAGAGGAAGGTGCAACAAAGAAGGCCCAAGACGATTGAACAGTTAGATGCCTGTATTAGACAAGAATGGGAGAGCTTTCCTATTTCTAAACTTGAGAAACTGGTCTCCTCGGTCCCCAGACGTCTGTTGAGTGTTGTAAGAAGAAGGGGAGATGCCACACAGTGGTGAAAATGGCCTTGTCCCAACTTTTTGGGGATTTGTTGACACCATGAAATTCTGATTCAACATATTTTTCCCTTAAAATAGTACATTTTCTCAGTTTAAACTTTTGTTCCGTGATTTATGTTCTATTCTGAATAAAATATTACAAGTTGGCACCTCCACATCATTGCAATAATTTTTTTTTCACGATTTGTATAGTGTCCCAACTTTTTTGGAATCCGGTTTGTAGTTGACACAGAGTGGAGTTTTAATCCATAAAGGGCATAAATCACCTAACATTCCTAAATTGTTTGGAATAACGTGCTTTAAAACATCAAGTATGATGGTGTATCGATCAGGTAGTGTAAGGGTTACGCCCGCTTCCCAGTGACAGACCAAGCTCTGACAGACCAAACTCCCCGTTTAACGCACCGCAAACAGTCCATTTGCACAACCGCAAACTCCCTATTTGCTCAAGGTTGGATACCAAGCTAGCCATGTCCCGTTCCTTGCCCTCACTGACGTCATTGAAGGTCTCTTCCTCCACCCAGCCACGTACAACACCAAGGGTCCCCGAAAGGTGACAACTAGCCCCCTGGGACGTCTGCTGTGGTTGGTCTTCCACCTCCTCAAAACCACCTTCCTCCTCTGACTCCTCTTCTTCAGACTCCTCTCTCTGCGTTGCCTCAGGTCCAGCAATCGACGATGACAAGGCTGCTTCTGGTGGTGATGGTGACCACAACTCTTCCTCTTCATGCTCATCTACGGCCTGATCCAGCACTCTTCGCAGGGCACGCTCCAGAAAAAACGCATATGGGATGAGGTCGATGATGTTGCCTTAAGTTTGACTGACCAGGTTTGTCACCTCCGCAAAAGGACGCATGAGCCTACAGCCATTGTGCATGAGCGTTCAGTAACGCGGTCAAAAAATACCCAGCTCCGCAGAGGCTGTTCTTACCAGTTTAATCTCTGTTTTGTCCCCTACCTATCAGGGGCCAGTGTATGGAATAGATTTTAGGAACCGGGAGGTGGAAAAGGGTGCTTGGTCGGTCCTCTTACTTCCAATTTCGGGCACTGCGCGTACGGCTTGCAATGTAGTGTGCCACCAGATATGAGTGGTGTGTGATTAAGTAGTACTATTCCTATCAGTTTAATCCCTGTTATGGAATAGATTTTAGGAACCGGGACATGGAAAAAGATGGTTAGTTGGTCCTCTTACTTCCAATTTGGGGCACTGCGCGTGCGCCGTGTAATGTACTGTGCGATCCCAATATGAGTGGTATGTTAAGTAGTACTATTCCTATCAGTTTAATCCCTGTTACGTCCCCTATCAGGGGACGTGTATGGAATACATTTTAGGAACCGGGAGATGGAAAAAGATACTTGGTCGGTCCTCCTACTTCCAATTGGGGGCACTGCGCGTGCACCGTGCAATGTACTGTGCCACCAGATATGAGAGGTGTGTTAAGTAGTACTATTCCTATCAGTTTAATCCCTGTTACGTCCCCTATCAGGGGCCGGTCTATGGAATAGATTTTAGGAACCAGGAGATGGAAAAAGATGCTTGGTCGGTCCTCCTACTTCAAATTTGGGGCACTGCGCGTGTGCCGTGCAATCTACTGTGCCACCAGATATGAGTGGTGTGTTAAGTAGTACTATTCCTATCAGTTTAATCCCTGTTACGTCCCCTATCAGGGGACGTGTAGGGAATAGATTTTAGGAACCGGGAGATGGAAAAAGATGTTTGGTTGGTCCTGCTACTTCCAATTTGGGGCACAGCGTGTGCGCCGTGCAATCTACTGTGCCACCAGATATGAGTGGTGTGTTAAGTAGTACCATTCCTATCAGTTTAATCCCTGTTACGTCCCCTATCAGGGGACGTGTATGGAATAGATTTTAGACAACCGCAAAGAGTTGTCAATAGTTGACACACTCATGACATAAATTTGATTCCTCTATGCGTCAATCTTGGTGTAGTGATGACTGTGCTCGTGCGCACGTTTGGGAGATTGCAGGCGATGTTTTTTTTTTTAAAGCCTATGGTCGTGCTGAGGTAGTTCAGTGACAGTTAAGTGACCCAGAAAACAATGATTCTGCAGTGTGGGCCCATTGTTGGCCTAGTAGGCTTTAATGATCACCTTAGATGATCACAAAGAAAATTAATGTTTTTTCTATGCAAAATTATCCAGCCGATCGCTTTTGGTCTGTTCACAATGAAGCAACGACCTTATCATCTGGGGTGTGCCAACATTGCCATTGCCAACACACTCCTAGAGGTGGTCGCTTTATTGTGATACGCAAGCCCCTTCACCACAACAAGGTAACGATCATGAAGGGGAATTGACACATGTATGTGCCTTTTTTTTGTTTTGTTTTTGCAGCCACAGTGCAGCACCAGAGGCCAGAAAGTGCCCTAAAACATTGCGGCTTGAACCCTAGTTGGTGGCGGATAAGTCACGCAAGTCAACCGGCATGCAGAGATAAAATACAGCAGCGTGTGGACCATTTTTAGCCCAAGGCAGCTCATCTCATCAGGCCTTTTTTAGTCGAATCTGTCAGTCCCTTTGGGATCCATGCCTCATTCATCTTAATAAAGGTGAGATAATCTAGATTTTTTTTTATCTAGTCGACTTCTCTTCTTAGTGACAATACCTCCTGCTGCTCTGAAGGTCCTTTCTGACAGGACACTTGAAGCGGGGCAGGTCAGAAGTTCTATCGCAAATTGTGATAGCTCAGGCCACAGGTCAAGCCTGCACACCCAGTAGTCAAGGGGTTCATCGCTCCTCAAAGTGTCGATATCTGCAGTTAAGGCAAGGTAGTCTGCTACCTGTCGGTCGAGTCGTTCTCTGAGGGTGGACCCCAAAAGGCTGTGGTGATGCTTAGGACTTAAAAAGCTGCGCATGTCCACCATCAACAACACGTCTGTAAAGCGTCCTGTCCTTGCCGGCATGGTCGTGGTAGGAGGAGGATTACTTTCACCTCTTCCCCTGTTAGATTCCCGTTGTGCTGTGACATCACCCTTATACGCTGTGTAAAGCGTCCTTTCCGACTTCCGGTAATTCGGTAACATTTCAGGCACTTTCTGCTTATACCAGGGGTCTAGTAGCGTGGCCACCCAGTACAGGTCGTTCTTCTTCAGCCTTTTTATACGAGGGTCCCTCAACTGGCACGACAGCATGAAAGACCCCATTTGCACAAGGTTGGATGCCGAGCTACTCATGTCCCGTTCCTCGTCCTCAGTGATCTCACTGAAGGTATGTTCTTCCCCCCAGCCACGTACAACACCACGGGTACCATATAGGTGACAACGAGCACCCTTGGATGCCTGCTGTGGTTAGTCTTTCTCCTCCTCCTCAAAGCCACATTCCTCCTCTGACTCCTCTGCCTCATACTCCTCTTTCAGCTTTGCCGCAGGTCCAGCAAGCGATGCTGATAAGGCTGTTTCTGGTGGTGATGGTGACCACAACTCTTCCTCTTCACGCTCATCTACGGCCTGATCCAGCACTCTTCACAGGGCACGCTCAAAGAATAAAACAAATGGGATGATGTCGGTGATGATGCTTTCAGTGCGACTGACTAGGTTTGTCACCTCCTCAAAAGGACGCATGAGCCTACAGACATTACGCATGTGCGTCCAGTAACGTGGCAAAAAAATTCCCAGCTCCGCAGAGGCTGTCCTTGCACCCCGGTCATACAAATACTCGTTGATGGCTTTTTCTTGTTGGAGCAGGCGGTCGAACATTAGGAGTGTTGAATTCCAACGTGTCGGGCTGTGTAGGAATGCCTGAAATGACCACACACCTTCCTGGCCTGCTTGAGGACATCCTGTAACCTGGGTACTTATGCACAAAGCGTTGTACAATCAGATTACACACATGTGCCATGCACGGCACATGTGTCAACTTGCCCAAATTCAATGCCGCCAACAAATTGCTTCCGTTGTCACACACCACTTTGCTGATCTCCAGTTGGTGCGGAGTCAGCCACTGATCCACCTGTGCGTTCAGGGCGGACAGGAGTGCTGGTCAGGTGTGACTATCTGCTTTCAGGCAAGTCAACCCCAAGACGGCGTGACACTGTCGTATCCGGGATGTGGAATAGCCCCTGGGGAGCTGGGGGGGTGCAGTTGATGTGGAGCAAGACGCAGCAGCAGAAGAGGACTCAGCCGAGGAGATTAGCGAAGAGGATGGAGTAGGAGGAGTAGAGGAGGTGACAGCAGGCCTGCCTGCAAGTCATGGCGGTGTCACCAACTCCTCTGCAGAGCCACGCATTCCATGCTTGGCAGCCTTCATCAGGTTTAACCAATGCGCAGTGTAGGTGATATACCTGCCCTGACCATGCTTTGCAGTACAGGTTGGGGATTGCCTTTTGTGAAAAGAAATTTCGGCCGGGTACCTTCCACTGCGGTGTCCCAATAGCTACACATTTTTTGAAGGCCTCAGACTTCACCAGCTTGTATGGTAAAAGCTGGCGGGCTAAGAGTTCCGACAAGCCAGCTGTAAGACGCCGGGCAAGGGGGTGACTCTGTGACATTGGCTTCTTACGCTCAAACATGTCCTTGACAGACACCTGACTATGGGCAGATGAGCAGGAACTGCTCAAGGCGAGAGACGGAGTGGCGGATGGTTGAGAGGGGGCAAGGAGGACAGCAGTGATTGACGTGGCTAAAGATGCTGGACCACGAGGAGGATAGTGGCTTTGAGCTTGTGTGCTGTTTCTACTCGTCATCATGTGTTGATCCCATAGGCGTTTGTGATGTGCGAAAATGTGCCTTCGCAAAGCAGTTGTACCAAGGTGGGTGTTGGATTTCCCACGACTCAGTTTCTTTTGGCACAGTTGCAAATGGCATCGCTGTTGTCAGAGGCAGACACACAAAAAAAATGCCACACTGCTGAGCTTTGCAATGACGGCATTATGGTGGTGGCAACAGCATGCGTTGACTGGATTGCTGTCTGGCTGACCCCGG
This sequence comes from Bufo gargarizans, assembly GCF_014858855.1. NCBI lineage: Eukaryota > Metazoa > Chordata > Amphibia > Anura > Bufonidae > Bufo > Bufo gargarizans. The sequence continues at coordinate 98,959,921 of NC_058080.1, forward strand.
GTGCCGATACATGCTGTCTGACTGTGCCACTAGCTCCTTGCGACGACCTCCCCCTGCTTCCAACTCGTCTCCTCCTCCTTTCTGTCCCCCCATCTGAACTTTCCCCCTGTTCTTCTTCTCTTCGAGCGGGCACCCACGTGACATCCACGGACACATCGTCATCATCAACCGCTTCACTTGTATCTGACAACTCAGCAAAGGAAGCAGCAGCGGGTAGAACATCATCATCATCACACCGTACGTCCATGTGTGTAATGCTGCCTGACTGAGACATATCCCTGTTATCTACATCCTCTTACAATAATGGGTGCGCATCACTCATTTCTTCCAACTGATGTGTAAATAACTCCTCTGACAGATCAAGTGAAGCAGCTGTGGTGCTAGTGTTGGTGGTGGCGGCAGGCGGGCGAGTGGTAACTTGAGAGGTGCCCTAAGCTGAGCTGGAGGAGGATGGTGCTCAAGGTTCCGAGCTGTAGAAGATTGGGTGTCCTGTGTTAGCCAGTCAACTATGTCCTTAGAACTTTTCGAGTTCAGGGTACGTGGCATCTGAACACTGGGCATTATTCTAGGGCAAAAGGGAATCACAGCACCACGACCATGATGGCCCCTGCGGGGTGGCCTGCTTCTGCCTGTCATTTTTTTTAGATTAGTTTAGTTGTACTATTCGTGCAAGCTACTGTGACACCATATATCAGTACAGAGATAAATAGATAAAATATCCCAGGGCGCAAGAATCCAGTCCAGATAGTGATAGTAAATAGAAACGTATTTATTGCAGAAGTACAACGCGTTTCGGGGAGTAGTTCCCCTTCATCAGGTATATAACACTGCATATGAAATCACATAAACACACAGCATTTAAATACTCAAAAAAAAAAAAAATGCCAAAATGAAAAGTAGGCGGGGTTAATAAAAGGGGGAGTGGTTGGTGGGAATTAGTCCCCAGCAGATGTGCATAGATTTGAAGTTCAATATATAATGATATAATATAATAACAATGCAGAGGCACCATCATTGCTGGTGAAGCCAGAGACGTAGGGATGTTGTGCTCCGATCAGTTTATCTGCCTCTGATCAAGGAGCGCTCGCACCGAAGGGGGAGGTCACGTGATCGGAGCCCGGTCACGTGGTCGCGGCTTGCCGGCAGCAGATAGTAACCTGGTTGCTGGGAAACCAGGACGCTTAGTGGCCGCACTGGTGTATTGCGGACACGAGCGCAGCGAGAATGGCAGGGGAGGGAGGTGGAGTCGGTGTTGCAGGGAGGGCGGACCTGTGGTGTGAAATATATTAATAGCAAGGGGGGACTCTGTTGTAGTGTCCGGGTAAGGGGCTGGAGGGAGTAGAAATAAGAGACAATCATAACAGATAAATTGATGATACATAATTGGTGCTAAAAAGATTTGATCAATCGCTTCTGATAATGATATAATAACATATAAAATAATTATCCATTAAAGGGTATTGGATTAGTGATGCATAATTAGTAGTAGATGAACCAACAAATAGAATAATTATCATCCAATAATTAATCAAGGGCTATTGATTTGATAGGAGAATGATAGGATAATGAGGAGGGGGGTGATAAATGAATTAGAAGGTATTAATCCATGGTGATGCATGTACATGTTGTTCATTACACAGTTGATGAGAAAATAATAATAACGGGTATAATAATAATGGATCAAAAATATATATATATAGATAATGAATAAATGATAAATAATAAATAATGTTGGTAATGACAAGATAATAATGATGGAAATGAAAAAGAAAAAGTGTGTATATATATATAAAAATAGTAATAATGAAAAATGAAAAGTAAAAATTGTGTATAATTATAATAATGAAAAAAAATAATAAAAAAATAATAAATAAAAAATGAATAAATAAAAAAATGATATAAAATATGAAATTAATTAAAAAATAAATAAAAATGTTAGCTCGATATATGGAGCGTCATGCTTACATATGTACAGAAAAACAGGTGGCGGTGGGATATACATGTAAAATACTACATTACACAACCTTGGGGGACCTCGGCTGTTTGAAATAGGGAACATCACGATTGAAACATAACTGAACTCAGGGTATTTCAGAGGTTTATCTCGAAGGCCTCGTTAAGACCAAATGGGTTAAGGCAGTTGAGTTTGTATATACAAAACATCTCGCGCATTTTGATCATCTGCATGACATTGTGGCAATCAGAGCTGATTTGTTCAATGGGCGTGATGGAAAAGCCAGTGGCGAGGCCCTCATGGCGAATGGTTGCATGTCGAGACACGCTGTGCTGTAGGAAACCCTTTTTTATATTCGACCGATGTTTGTTAAGTCTGTTGCGCAAGGTTTGGATTATCTACTTTGGAAAGAAGTTGACATCCGTATAGTGGTACAGCAGAGACATTTGGGTTGGTTGCATCTGAAGCTGCCAGGTTGCTCGGAGTGTTGGGTTCTCGTGGGGGAAGGTTTGTGGTCGAATCTGTCGGCACGCAGTTTGCTTGGAGCTAATAGATTTTTTGAAGTTTTAGCTCTCCTGAACGTCAAGGGAGGATGGCTGGGTAATGATTTGGATAGAAATGGATCGCTTCTTAGGATATGCCAGTATTTGAATAGTATGCTCCTAATGTCCTTATGGTTATTGCTGTATGTCGTGATAAAGTTAGTACTCCATTTATTTTCAGATTTCTTGTTTTTTTTATATTTTCAGTGATATCATCTGTATTATCGTTTTTATTAGTGGGTAGGCAGTTTTCTTGTGTGAGGGTTTTTGCTTTGTTGAAGGCCGCTTCTATGATTGGGAGAGGAGGCAAGCAAGAGCAAAACGAAAAACATAGGATGCCCTGATCCTGCAGCACCAGAGGTTAGAATCTTCAATTTATCCACATGCACACTTAGGCCTGAGGAGACCGCTTTGCTATCTAGAGGTCTATCTTTTTATATCTGGATAATGACCATCTCTTGCACACCGACCAAAAATCCTTTATTCTCGAATCCATTAGGTTTATTCTGACGCACAACGTGTTTCGCTTCAAGGATCAACTTTACCTGCAAACCAGGGGGACCGCCATGGGCACGCGTTTCGCGCCGAGTTTCGCGAATTTGTTTATAGGGGCTTTCGAAACCAGATTCATATATAACTCTAGCTTTTGGGATCAAAACATAATCTTTTATCGACGGTACATTGACGACCTGTTAATTATTTGGAATGGTGATATTTGCTCTATTAATAATTTTGTTGCACACCTCAATTCCACTGATTGGGGCATCACCTTGTCCAGAACCCATAATCAGATGCAGACTGAGTACCTGGACCTGGAACTGAACGTCATTAATAATAAATTAGAAACACGCAAGCATTTCAAAAATGTGGACTGCAACAGCTACCTGGACTTCACCAGTTCACACCACAAAAAATGGAAAACCAATATTCCCTTCGGTCAGTTTAAACGAATTAGAAGGAACTGCTCCCTAGACAAAGACTTCATGACCCAGAGTGAGATCATCCGTAAGAGGTTTACACAAAAAGGTTATCCTCTCCCAATCATAGAAGCGGCCTTCAACAAAGCAAAAACCCTCACACAAGAAAACTGCCTACCCACTAATAAAAACGATAATACAGATGATATCACTGAAAATATAAAATAAAAAAAAGAAATCTGAAAATAAATGGAGAACTAACTTTATCATGACATACAGCAATAACCATGAGGACATTAGGGGCATACTATCCAAACACTGGCATATCCTAAGAAGCGATCCATTTCTATCCAAATCATTACCCAGCCATCCTCCCTTGACGTTCAGGAGAGCTAAAACTTAAAAAAATCTATTAACTCCAAGCAAACTGCATGCCGACAGATTCGACCACAAACCTTCCCCCACGAGAACCCAACACTCCGAACAACCTGGCAGCTTCAGATGCAACCAACCCAAATGTCTCTGCTGTACCACTATACGGATGTCAACTTCTTTCCAAAGTAGATCTAATGGGGGAACTTTCTCCATCAGACAACATTTAGACTGTGGATCAAAGAATGTTATCTACCTACTGGAATGCCCCTGCGGCCTACAGTATGTGGGGCGGACAATCCAAACCTTGCGCAACAGGCTTAACAAACATCGGTCGAATATCAAAAAGGGTTTCCTACAGCACAGCGTGTCTCGACACGCAACCATTCGCCATGAGGGCCTCGCCACTGGCTTTTCCATCACGCCCATTGAACAAATCAGCTCTGATTGCCACAATGTCATGCAGACGATCAAAAGGCGCGAGATGTTTTGGATATACAAACTCAACTGCCTTAACCCATTTGGTCTTAACGAGGCCTTCGAGATAAACCTCTGAAATACCCTGAGTTCAGTTATGTTTCAATCGTGACGTTCCCTATTTCAAGCAGCCGAGGTCCCCCAAGGTTGTGTAATGTAGTATTTTACATGTATATCCCACCGCCACCTTTTTTTCTGTACATATGTTAGCATGACGCTCCATATATCGAGCTAACATTTTTATTTATTTTTTATTTATTTCATATTTTATATAATTTATTTTTATTTATTCATTTTTTATTTATTTTTTATTATAATTTTTTATATTTTTTATAATTATTATTTTTTCATTATTATCATTATATACAATTTTTACTTTTCATTTTTCATTATTACTATTTTTATATATATATATATATGTATACACTTTTTCTTTTTCATTTCCATCATTATTATCTTGTCATTACCAACATTATTTATTATTTATCATTTATTCATTATCTATATCTATATCTATATATATATATATATATATATATATATATATTATTTTTTTTTTTTATCCATTATTATTATACCCATTATTATTATTTTTTCATCAACTGTGTAATGAACAACATGTACATGCATCACCATGAATTAATACCTTCTAATTAATTTATCACCCCCCTCCTCATTATCCTATCATTAGCCCTTGATTAATTATTGGATGATAATTATTCTATTTGTTGGTTCATCTACTACTAATTATGCATCACTAATCCATTACCCTTTAATGGATAATTATTTTATATATCATTATCAGAGGCTATTGATCAAATCTTTTTAGCACCAATTATGTATCATTAATTTATCTGTTATGATTGTCTCTTATTTCTACTCCCCCCAGCCCCTTACCCGGACACTACGACAGAGTCCCCCCTTGCTATTAATATATTTCACACCACAGGTCCACCCTCCCTGCAACACCGACTCCACCTCCGTCCCCTGCCATCCCCGCAATACACCAGTGCGGCCACTAAGCGTCCTGGTTTCCCAGCAACCAGGTTACTATCTGCTGCCGGCAAGCCGCGACCACGTGACCGGGCTCCGATCACGTGACCTCCCCCTTCAGTGCGAGTGCTCCTTGATCAGAGGCAGATAAACTGATCAGAGCACAACATCCCTACGTCTCTGGCTTCACCAGCAATGATGGTGCCTCTGCATTGTTATTATATTATATCATTATATATTAAACTTCAAATCTATGCACATCTGCTGGGGACTCATCCCCACCAACCACTCCCCCTTTTCTTAGCCCCGCCCACTTTTCATTTTGGCTTTTTTTTTTTTTTGTGTATTTAAATGCTGTGTGTTTATGTGATTTCATATGCAGTGTTATGTACCTGATGAAGGGGAACTACTCCCCGAAATGCGTTGTACTTCTGCAATAAATAAGTTTCTATTTACTATCACTATCTGGACTGGATTCTTGCGCCCTGGGATATTTTATCTATTTATCTCTGTATCCTACCACTTCTTGGAGACTTCAGGGATCTCCGACAAGAAGTCATCCCTCCGCGGCTGCAGATCCACCAGCGAATCGTGACTCCATCACATGTATTGACAAGCTTTTACTAGAGTTGTGCCTACAGATAGCACAACCACAAAAGGTGAGCCCTGTACTGGAACCATTTATTTTATCTGTCTACCAACGGTATTACCCTATGGTGCGCCCTGCTTTGTTTTTAACAGCATAAAGTAAATCCTGTGGATCCATACGAGATATCAGTAGCACTGTGCACTGGCAGAAGTTGGCAGAGTAGACGCTGTAGGCCTGACACACACGCTTGCAGGCAACTGACTGCTATTCTATTACAGTCAAAATTGTTTTTGTTTTTTTAAATGTAATATACTCTGACACCAGATAGGAGTTGCACTGGTGAGGTGACACTTTGCACTTGCAGGGCCTGAAACACACACGCTTGCAGGCAACTGACTGCTATTCTATTACAGTCAAAATTATTTTTATTTTTTTAAATGTAATATACTCTGACACCAGATAGGAGTTGCACTGGTGAGGTGAGGTGACACTCTGCACTTGCAGGGCCTGAAACACACACGCTTGCAGGCAACTGACTGCTATTCTATTACAGTCCAAATTTGTATTTATGTTTTTTAATGTAATATACTCTGACAACAGATAGGAGTTGCACTGGTGACACTCTGCACTTGCAGGGCCTGAAACACACACGCTTGCAGGCAATTGACTGCTATTCTATTACAGTCAAAATTATTTTTATTTTTTTAAATGTAATATACTCTGACACCAGATAGGAGTTGCACTGGTGAGGTGAGGTGACACTCTGCACTTGCAGGGCCTGAAACACACACGCTTGCAGGCAACTGACTGCTATTCTATTACAGTCCAAATTTGTATTTATGTTTTTTAATGTAATATACTCTGACAACAGATAGGAGTTGCACTGGTGACACTCTGCACTTGCAGGGCCTGAAACACACACGCTTGCAGGCAATTGACTGCTATTCTTTTACAGTCCAAAAAGTTTTTATTTTTTTTAATGCAGCTACTGTGACAAGATATGAGTGGTGGCACTGGGCAAGTGGGCACAGTATACGCTGTAAGCCTGACACACACACACACGCTGGCAGGCAACTGCAATTAGATTACACCGGAAAAAAAAAATAAGCAGACTGATGTACTAGCCCTAAAAAGGGCTTTTTGGGGTGCTGTCAGGACACTCTCCTTACAGCAGATCAGAAGAGTCTTTCAGGACTGGAGTGGACACTGAATACACTAGCCTAGCTATCGATTTCCCTATTAAATCAGCAGCAGCTACACTGTCCCTCCTCTCACTAAGAATGCAGCTTCCGAATGAATCTAAAATGGATGCTGTCCAGGAGGTGGGAGGGTCTGGGAGGGAGGGTCTGCTGCTGATTGGCTGGAATGTGTCTGCTGACTGTAAGTTACAGGGTCAAAGTTTACACAATGATGATGAATAGGGGGTGGACCGAACATCGCAAATGTTCGCCCTTCCGCGGCGAACGCGAACAAGCTATGTTCGCCGGGAACTATTCGCCGGAGAATAGTTCGGGACATCTCTAGTCATTAAGGCCTTTTCAAGCCTGGTCATTAAAGGGTCTACCAATGAGTGCCTTCCCCACTGGTAAGTTAAAGTGCTTCCTGGTTATTGCAGGGCCCCTATAACTGGGGGCAGGAGGAGGTAATAACCAGTGAGCGCCGGCCTCTGCAGTGAAGAAAAACACTTATTTATTAATAGGAGGCAGGATGGAAGTAAATGTCGCCACTTTTCTGGTAAAAATGATTTTTAACAAGTTCCTGCAGCACGGACCCTGAAACAAAAGATTCATACTTACCTTCTCTACGCCGATCTGATCCTCTGCACTTGCCCCACTGCCTCCATCTTCCGGTCCTTGCGCTGTTTACATCTGGCAGTGCATGGCCATGGTCACATGCTCCTCTCCAGCCAATGACTGGCTTTAGCAGTGACATACTGTTTGTGGCCACATCACCGCTGAAGTCAGTGATTGGCTGGAGAGGTTCACGTGACCATGGTGTAAACAGTGCAGGGACCGAAAGATGAAGGCAGCTGGGGCAGTGCGGAGGACTAGGGTGGCGTGGATCAGGTAAGTATAATGCATCGGTTTCAGGGGCCATGTTGCAGCATAATATTTGGGACAATTACTGGGAACAAGTGTTTTTTGCAAATCTGACCAGTGTCACTTTAACCCTAAGTTCACACCTGAGCGTTTTACAGCGCGTTCAAACGCTCACCACGTGAAAACCAATGCTTCCCTATGGCCCTGGTTCACACTTGAGCATTTTACAGCGCGTTTGAACGCGCTGTAAAACGCCCGACGCATAAACAAGTTCTTGAGCTTTTTCTTGGGCGTTTGTCGCACGTTTTGGCCCATAGACTCATTGGACAACATTGCAACTCAGAAACGCTCAGGTCTGAACCCAGGGTTAGTGGGAATAACTTTAAAACGCTTTGACTTATCCAGGCCATTCTGAGATAGTTTTTTTTTGTCACATATTGTACTTCATGACACTGGTAAAATGGAGTAAAAAATATATTATTTTTATTTATAAAAAATACAAAATTTCCCCAAAATTTGGAAAAATGTGCAAATTTCGAAGTTTTAATTTCTCTACTTCTATAATACATATTAATACCTACAAAAATAGTTATTACTTTACATTTCCCATATGTCTAATTAATGTTAGGATCATTTTGGGAATTACATTTTATTTTTGGGGGCCGTTACAAGGCTAAGGCTACTTTCACACTAGCGTTCGGGGCTCCGCTTGTGAGTTCCGTTCAAAGGCTCTTACAAGCGGCCCCGAACGCTTCCGTCCAGCCCTAATGCATTCTGAGTGGATGCGGATCCGCTCAGAATGCATCAGTCTGGCAGCGTTCAGCCTCCGCTCCGCTCAGCTGGCGGACACCTGAACGCTGCAAACAGCAGATTATCTTAGGTAGGGTCTCATTTTTTACGGGAGGAGATGTCGGTTTGATTGGCACTATTTTGGGGTGCATATGACTTTTTGATCGCTTGCTATCACACTTTTTGTGATGTAAGATGACAAAAAATGGCTTTTTTTACACCGTTTTAATTTTTAGTTTTTTACGGTGTTCACCTGAGGGGTTAGGTCATGTGATATTTTTATATAGCCGGTCGATATGGACGCGGCAATACCTGATATCTATACTTTTTTAAATTTACTAAAATTTTACACAATAAGAGCTTTTTTAAAACAAAAAAGATGATGTTATAGTGTCTCCATATTCTGAGCCATAGTTTTTTTTTTTTTTTGGGCGATTGTCTTAAGTAGGGGCTCATTTTTTGAGGGATGAGGTGAAGGTTAGATTGGTACTATTTTGGTGGGCGTACGCCTTTTTGATCGCTTACTGTTGTACTTTTTGTGATGTAAGGTGACAAAAAAATGGTTCATTTAGCACAGTTTTTATTTTTTAGTTTTTACGGTGTTCATCTGAGGGGTTAGGTCATGTGATATGTTTATAGAGCCGGTCGATATGGACACGGCAATAACTTTTTTTCCCCCTATTTTTTACCAATTTTTTAACTTTATTTGGGGAAAATGAAGTTTTGGTTTATTTTTACTTGAAACTTTTAATTTTTGGGGGGGAAAACTTTATTTTTTCAACTTTCTTTTTACTTTATTTTTTGTCCCACTTTGGGACTTCAACTTTTGGGGGTCTAATTTCTTTTACAATGCATTCCAATACTTCTGTATTGGAATGCATTGGCTGTATGAGTAATACTGTGTGTATTACTCATACAGCTTCCGGCCTGTGAGATCCAGGGGGCTGGATCTCACAGGCTTGTCACCGGAAGGCAGCGCTGATGCCTAAGGAAGGCATCGCGCTGCCTTCCATGCCATCGGGTCCCCCCTAGAGCCGCATGGGGGACCCGATGGCACCGCCACCCACCGCATAAGGTAAAACCGCAAACCGCAGGTCTGAATTGACCTGCGGTTTGCGGCGATCGCCGACACGGAGGGGGGTCACAGAACCCCCCCTCGCATTTAGCCAAGGTGCCTGCTCAATGATTTGAGCAGGCACCGGGTTCCGATCACCGCCCGCCGAGCGGCGGTGATCAAAAATACACAGGGCGTACAGGGACGCCCTGTGTCCTTAGGTACCAGGATATCAGGACGTACCTGTACTCCTTGTGTCTGTAACAGGTAAAAAAATATATATATTTGGGCAAAATACTAAATTTTGCAGCCCTTGCTGCATCTGTACGTGTGAAATTTAAGCGTTATATACTGCTGTCATATTCTGTTATTAAAAAAACACCCATTTTGGGGCAAAGTACTTAATATTTCAGCCTTTGCTGCATCTGTGATTGTTAAAAACAAGCTTGAAATACTTCAATAGTATTTCTGGGTTTAAAAAAACACAAAATTAGTCAGTGTGCAATTTCAGCTAGAAATACAGCTATAATTTTCTGGGTTTTAAAAAACACCTTATTTGTGCAAAATACTAAATTTTACAGCCCTTGCTGCACCTGTACGTGTAAAATTCAAGCGTTATATACAGTTGTCATATTCTGTTATTAAAAAAACACCCATTTTGGGCAAAATACTTAATTTGCGGTCTTGACTGCATGTGTCAGTGTGAGATACACGCTTTATATACTGCTGTGCTATTCTTGTATTTAAAAAAATGCCCTTTTTGGGCAAAATACTTAATTTGCAGCCTTGTCTGCATCTGTACGTGTGAGATACACGCTTTAGATACTGCTGTGCTATTCTGGTATTAAAAAAAAACACCCATTTTGGGCAAAATACTTAATTTGAGGTCTTGTGTGCATCTGTACGTGTGAGATACATGCTTTAGATACTGCTGTGCTATTCGGTTATTAAAAAAACACCAATTTTGGGCAAAATACTTAATTTGCGGCCTTGTCTGCATCTGTACGTGTGAGATACGAGCTTTAGATACTGCTGTGTTATTCTGGTATTGGAAAAAACACCAATTTTGGGCAAAATACTTAATTTTACAGCCCTTGCTGCATCAGTCATTGTGAGATACACCCTTTAGATACTGTTGTGCTATTCTGCTATAAAAAAAACACCCATTTAGGGCAAAATACTTAATTTTGCAGCCTTTGCTGCATCTGCCATTGTGAGATACACCCTTGTGCTATTCTGCTATAAAAAAAAAAAAAAACATTTTGGGCAAGATCCTAAATTTGAGAAATATGAGGAGAGAGTCAAATAAGGGACGTGGCATCGGTCGTGGTGCTGCTGGTGGGGCTCCTGTTGCAGGGAGAGGATGTGGTCGATCTGTGCCAGCTACACGAACAAGTGAAACACCTTCCTCAGGTGCGAGTATGCGAAACTTCTACGGTATTTGGACGGGCCTAATGCGGCTCTGCCAATGGTGAGGCCAGAACAAGTACAGGCGATAGTAGATTGGGTTGCTGACATTGCCTCCAGTTCCTTTACATTGTCTGCCACCCAGTCTCTGGCTGAAAGATCAGAGTTGGCACCTGCAGCCGATGTCCATCAGTCTTTCACCTCACCCCCTTGCAAATCAGTCAAGCAGTCTGAGCCCCAAGTCATGCAGCAGTCTCTTATGCTTTTAGATTACTCTGTTAGCAGGGTTTCCCAGGGCCATCCACCTAGCCCTGCCCCAGAAGTGGAAGATATTGAGTGCACCGATGCCCAACCACTAATGTTTTAAGATGAGAACATGGGAGGACCACCGCAGCATGTCTCGGATGATGATGAAACACAGGTGCCAACTGCTGTGGCTTTCGAAAGTGTGCAGACTGAAAAGAAGGGCAGGGGTGAAGACTGGGTGGAAGCTGATGTGGAGGACGATGAGGTCCTCGACCCCACATGGAATCAAGGTCATGCGAGTGACCTGTGTAGTTCGGAGGAAGAGGCGGTGGTTGCACAGAGCCACCAGCACAGCAGAAGAGGGAGCAGGGTGAAAAAGCGGAGTGGCCGTCCCCTAGACAATAAAACTGCTACTGCCCACCGCAGCAAGGGCACACCAAAGCCAGCTCCAAGGAGTTCCCTGGCATTAGACTTCTTCAGACAATGTGTTGACGACAAGACACGAGTGGTTTGAACGCTGTGCAATCAGAGCCTGAAGCGAGGCATAAGCGTTCTTAACCTGAGCACAATCTGCATGACCAGGCATCTAAGTGCAAAGCACGAGCTGCAGTGGCGTAGACACCTCAAAAACCAAGAAAGGTGTCTGGCTCCCCCTGCTTCCTCTTCTGCTGCAGTCTCGGCCTCTTCGTCCACCCCGCAAACAGAGGATCTGCCAGCAACACCACCAACTGGGTCACCAAGCATCTCCACAATGTCCCACGGAATCGTTCAGCTCTACATTTCCCAAACACTGGAGAGGATGAGGAAGTACCCCCCTACCCACCCACGATCCCTGGCCCTGAATGCCAGCATTTCAAAATTACTGTCCTTTGAAATGCCGTCTTTTGGTCTGGTGGAGACGGAGAGTTTTAAAACCCTTATGGCGGTGGCTGTCCCACAGTATGTCATGCCCAGCCGCTACTACTTTTCCAGGCGTGCCATCCCTTCCCTGCACAACCAAGTGGGGGATAAAATCAGGTGTGCACTGTGCAACGCCATCTGTGGCAAGGTCCACCTAACTATCGATATGTGGACCAGTAAGCACGGTCAGGCACGTTACATCTCCATAACAGCACACTGGGTAAATGCAGTGGCGGCTGGGCCTGAGGCGGATAGCAGTTTGTCACATGCCCTTCCACCACCGAGGATTGCAGGGCGCTTCAGTTTGCCTCCTGTTGCTTCCTTCTCCTACTCTGCTTCCTCAGCCAGAGGTAAACGACAGCAGGCAGTTTTAAAACTTATCTGTTTGGGGGACAAACCCCACACCGCGCAGGAGCTGTGGACGGGCTTTGAACAACAGACCGATGAGTGGTTGATGCCAGTGGGCGGCGGGCCTCAAGCCCGGCCTGGTGGTGTGCGATAATGGGCGAAATCTAGTAACAGTTCTAGAACTAGCCGGTTTGAGGCACATCACTTGCCTGGCGCATGTGCTGAATTTGGTGGTGCAGAGGTTCCTTAAAAATTACCCCGATATGTCAGAGCTGCTGCATAAAGTGCAGGCCGTCTATGCGCGCTTTCAGCATTCTCACCCTGCTGCTGCTGCTTGCCTGTCAGCGCTGCAGTGTAACTTTGGCCTTCCCGCTCACCGCCTCATATGCGACGTGCCCACAAGGTGGAACTCCACCTTGCACATGCTTGCCAGACTGTGCGAACAGCAGCAGGCGATAGTGGAGTTTCAGCTGCAGCACGCACGAGTGAGTCGCTCTGCGGAACAGCGCCACTTCACCAACAATGACTGGGCCTCCATGCGAGACCTGTGTTCCTTGTTGCGCTGTTTCGAGTACTCCACCAACATGGCCAGTGCTGATAACGCCGTTCTCAGCGTTACTATCCTACTTCTATGCCTCCTTGAACAAAAGCTGCTGGCGATGATGAAAGAGGATGTGGCCCAGGAGGAGGAGGAGGAAGAGGGATCATTTCATATGGTTTCCAGCCAGTCATTCACAAGTGGCTCCGAGGGTGGGTTCCTGCACCCACAAATGCCAGGTACACAATTGTCCAGCCAGGGCACAGTTCTGGAGGATGACGAGGTGTAGGATGAGGAGGAGGAGATGGACTAGGAGGAACCGTGTTCACAGCAGGGTGGCACCCAAACCAGCTCATGGTCATCACTGGTGCATTGCTGGGGGGATACAGAGGACACAGACCATACACCTCCCACAGAGGACAGTTTTTCGTTGCCTCTGGGCAGCCTTGCACACATGAGCGATTACATGCTGCAGTGTCTCTGCAATGACCGCCGAGTTGCCCACATTCTAACTTGTGCTGATTACTGGGTGGCCATGCTGCTGGATACCCGTTACAAGGACAACGTACCGTCCTTAATTCCGTCACTGGAGCGTGATCATAAGATGCGCGAGTACAAGCGCACGCTGGTAGACGCGCTGCGGGTGGCATTCCCACCTGACAGCAAGGGCACAGTGCAAGCACAAGGAGAAGGCAGAGGAGGAGGAAGAGGTCTCCAACGCAGCTGGGGCACCACCAGCACCTCAGAAGGCAGGGTTAGCATGGCCGAAATGTGGAAAAGCTTTGTCAACACGCCACAACACCCAGCACCACCAGCTGATATGGAACGTCTTAGCAGGAGGCAGCATTTCAGCAACATGGTGGAGCAGTATGTGTGCACACGCCTACACGTACTGAATGACGGGTCTGCCCCCTTCAACTTCTGGGTCTCCAAATTGGGCACATGGCCTGAGCTTGCCCTTTACACCTTGAAGGTGATGGCCTGCTCTGCAGCCAGTGTATTGTCTGAACGAGTGTTTAGCACGGCACGGGGCGTTATTACAGACAAGCGCAGCCACGCGTTTCGTCGTGCTTTCGTCAGGGGGTAACACCATAACTGTGGAATATAGGTTATAAACCCCCTCCCACCAATGGGACACTTGCCTGGTAATTCGTTCCCTACGTCACCTGGCTGCACCGTGAGCGGGCCGCAGCACACGATCCTCCCCCCGGCCGGCGTCACATCGCCACACGCTCACCACGTGTTTCTTCTCTTTTTCCTGTTCTTACAGACATATGATATTCACTGAGATACACTATGTGGCACACCTTGTTTTTTACACTTGTATATATTCATTACATTTTTATAATGCTTATTAGTGATAAGCGGCAGGGGCAATATTCGAATTTGCGATATTTCGCGAATATTTGGGCGAATATTCGCCATATATTCTAAAATTCGTGAATTTGGGATCTCCAGTCATTATTCTCTGGATTCTGAAAATTTGCATAACATTTGCATAAAATTTCGCATGTACTGGTATTTAAAAAAAAATCGAATATTCGCACTTACGAATATATTTTGCGATTAAAATTCGCAATTAGAATATTCGTGATCAACACTAATGCTTACCTCTGTTTCATTTTGATGTGACTAATCATGTTGGTCCAATATAATATGCATTTGCATGTTTTCTGAAAAATATCTAAAAAATATATGTATAAACAATATGAATTACATCGCTATGCATCTATTTATGTTATATTAATTTGTAAACACTTTATATGTAATTATTTATTTATTTGTTTGTTTGTCACCCCTCATCCCACCATATACTCCTTCACTATGTTTTTTATCAATTTTTATTAATTTTCATATGAGCATATTAATATTTGAAATATATGTAATGGGTAGGCACAGAGTACTGTCTGTTCAATATTGATTGGTAATAGAGAAGCCGTGATGATACAGATGGGCGTTTATGCTGACAGCCAGTAGAGGGAGTGTCCTTCTCTGCGGCTGGAGCCCGGTTCGTTTCCTTTCTCCCCTGGATGTGTGCGCGCAGTGCGCGGGGTGGCGCACGGACCCTCCTGCCCGGCGTCTTGACGCCGATCCACCATGTCGCGTGACCTTGTCATGTGGTGAGGGTGTGGCGATGTGATGCCGGCCGGGGGGAGGGTCTAAAGTCAACAAAGCGGCAGCAGGGCATCTTCTGTCTAACGTTACCAAATCCAAAATACCCCAGTGACATTCGCTCTAAGTTTTTTAAATCATTCCAATAACAGGGCATCTTAAGAGTCCTGTATTGTTATTTATCGTCACTACCTCCCCGATTTGGGAGTGGGTAATTACCGCGCGCCCCCTCCTTTCCTTCAATTCTTCTGTTTTAATAGCTTCTCCTACATTTCAGCTGGATCACAATTAAATTTCATCAATTGATCTCCCTTGGATGTGGTCTCTCTTTCTCACACTCCCTCTCCGGCGTGGAACCCTGATTCGCCGCTAACCGTGATCTACATGGTAGGCGCAGGAAAGAACATCGAAAGTTGATAGAGCAGATAGCCAATAGGATCGTGAACATCACGGGGACGTGTGACATGGTGGGGCAGTATGTTTGCACACGCCTACACATACTGACTGATGGGTCTGCCCTCTGCAACTTCTGGGTCTCCAAATTGGACACATGGTCTGAGCTTGCCCTTTACGCCTTGGAGGTGCTGGCCAGTGTATTGTCTGAACATGTGTTTAGCATGACTGGAGGGGGTTATCACAGGTTATATTTAGCAATTTTTTGGGGTGTACCCTAATTTAAAAAAATAAAAAAAATGTAAAACCAAAAGCCGTGTAGGCTACCTCCTCCTCCACCGCTGCTTCCACCTACACCACCTCAACCTCCTTCGCCATATGGACCTCGTCCTCCTAGATCAAGATTATTATTTTTTATTTTTACATATTTTATGTTATTTAAAGTCATTTCCCTATCCACATTTGTTTGCAGAGCACTCGCCATGCTCTTAACCACATTTTGATGCCATTTGCAGCCCTCTAGCCCTTTCCATGAAATTTTTACAGCCATTTTAGTGCTCAAAAGTTCGGGTCCCCATTGACTTCAATGGGGTTCGGGTTCGGAGTCAAGTTCGGATCAAGTTCAGGTCCCGAACTCAAACTTTTTTTTGAAGTTCAGCCGAACCCGTCGAACTCGAACATCCAGGTGTCCGCTCAAATCTAGTCCTAACATAATATTCAATAAACTTTCTATACAGTTTTGTCATGTAAAAGCAAATTTACATAAACATAGGCATATGGGAAAGACATGCTAATTAGCAGAATCTGCCTTGTTTTTCAGCTGTCATAAGACTATGAAAACCAATGGATGGCGCTATTGAGTTATGAACAGCGCCTTCTATTGGTTTCACAGTCTTATGACAACAGACTACGTTTCCATGCAAAAGGCTACACTAATAAGCTTGTCAAAAGATTCATAGTCTAATATTCTTGTCAGAAGACTAGGAAACCAATAGATGGCGCTATTGAGTTATGAACAGCGCCATCTATTAGTTTTATAGTCTTCTGACAAGAATATTAAACTGAATCTTTTGACAAGCTTATTAGTGTAGCCATTTGCATGGAAAATTTGCAATAAAAATTTGCGATATCGCGATCTATGCTAGGATTATATCTGACACTGGGAAAGCTGGGTAATAACTCAGTGATAAAATCTGACACTGGGAAAGCTGTGTAATAACTCAGTGATAAAATCTGACACTGGGGAAGCTGGGTAATAACTCAGTGAAGATATCCGACACTGGAAAAGGTGGAAAAAAAGGGGGTCAGTCAGCACATCCCAAACCGCAGAAGCACATTGCTATGGCAGGGAACAACACTAAAAGACAAAACATGCAATGCGATGACTCACTGCAATATAAAGTACTAAATTGCATAATAATTACAAGTGCTACACTATAAGTGAGAGATACTTGGCAAATCGTTTTGTACAAAATTATTTGAGCCCATCTGCCGTACGTCAAGGCGATCTCTGTTAGACGGGTTCCTAACACTAAATTCTACCTGTTAAGTGCCATGACGGCTACCATACACTTCAGGGAGTAATTTTGTACAAAACGATTTGCCAAGTATCTCTCACTTATAGTGTAGCACTTGTAATTATTATGCAATTTTGTACTTTATATTGCAGTGAGTCATCGCATTGCATGTTTTGTCTTTTACTGGAAAAGGTGGGTAATAACTCAGTGATAAAAATCTGACATTGGGAAAGTTGGGTAATAACTCAGTCAAGATATCTGACACCGGGAAAGCTGGGTAATAACTCAGTGATAAAATCTGACACTGGGAAAGTTGGGTAATAACTCAGTGAAGATATCTGACACTGGGAAAGCTGGGTAATAACTCAGTGTAGATCGCGAATATTCTAATCGCTAATTTTTCATGCAAAGGGCTACACTAATAAGCTTGTCATAAGACTGATAGTCTAATATTCTTGTCAGAAGACTATGAAAGCAATAGATGGCGCCATTGAGTTATGAACAGCACTATCTATTGGTTTCATAGTCTTCTGACAAAACTATTAATCTGTTGTCATAAGACTGTGAACCCAAAAGATGGCGCTGTTTATAACTCAATAGCGCAATCTATTGGTTTTCATAGTCTTATGACAGCTGAAAAACAAGGCAGATTCTGCTCATTTGCATGTCTTTCCCATGTGCCCATGTTTATGCAAATGAGTTTTTACATGACAAAACTGCATAGAAAAGTTATTGAATATTATGTTAGGACAATCAGAAATCTTTTTGTCGCCCTAATGATATTGATCTAGGTGTGCAGGTCCTGGCTTTTGGAATATAGCCTTTGTGTGGTTGTCTAATGTATGTTGCACATAATAGGAGTCTAAGATGCATCCAGCTATCCTCTTAATGCTGTTTCAAAACTATTTTGATGTGGTTTCCATCAATTTCTAACCTTTTTTTATAAACCAGACACCCTCTTCTCTTCTGATTTGGGGGTGCCTGGAGTTCTCCCATTGACTTTCAATCTGCTCGGGTGCTTGGTAGAACACACGAGCATACTGATGTGTTCGGCTAGAGCACACAAGCACTTTGGTGCTTGCAGTTGCAGGTTCAGGGGACTCATCTTACTGTTTGCAAACTTTTAGCACCGATGCAATAGAGAATGCAAGAAGGGAGGAATTTATCTTAGGTAAATCCCATGACTGCCATTAAGTTGAACAGAATGGGTTTTGTGATATGTTTTCGTACAGCACCCACAGCAACGGGGTACATCAGAAAGGTGTAGCTGAAGTAGACAGAGAGTAATGTATGCATACGGCTATCTTCATTGTCATTTATGGAAGTAGCGAAACACAGCAATTCACATAAACTATCATGAAGAGAGACACACTTTCTAGATTGCAAAATGGGAGACTGTAACCCCTTTCTCCCAAAAGGTGAGAATTGGGGAGATGAAACTGCTACCTATCAAGACATTTATGAAATACACTTTTGATATGACATTACTGTCTCAGATGGTAATACTCCTTTAAAGGGAGTCTATATGACCATATACAGCACTTACATGGCGCTGTAGCACACCTATACATGATTCTAATGGTACCTTTGTTATATTCTTTAGACATCCAGAAGCAGGAAAAAACATTTTTATTTCATATGCAAATGAGCACTCTTTTACTCCTCCCCCAGCCTCTTTCTTTGCGCACTGTTTCGCCAGGCCGGGGCATGCACACTGCAATGCCCATTTTGGGTACAGCATCAATTCAACTAGAGCGCATGTGCCAGCCGGCGAACCAGTGCGCAGGCGCGGGATCTCGGCCGGACCTAAGGATGATACAAGGGAATAGGAGGACGGGCAAAGGAAGAGGCTGGGGAGGAGTAATGGTTAAAAAGGCAGAGCAGCCTGGGCACCTACACACTGAACGCCGCCCCTGGGCACTTGCGAGTGCTCGTTTGCATATGAAATAAACGTGTTTTTTTCTGCTTCTGGATGTCTAAAGAAAATAACAAAGGTACCATTAGAATCATGTATAGGTGTGCTACAGCGCCATGCAAGTGCTCTATATGGTGATATAGTGGTGACAGACTCCCTTTAAGTTTTATCGCAGCCCTAGGGAGTGGTTAAATCTGACAATACGGCCCTTGGACACAAAAAGTTTGTGCACCCCTGGCCTATAGCATCCTTTCCCCAATACTGACATTTATACTATAGCAATGCATAGAATTTCTCTCCTCTGATACAATTTAGTACTAATAAGGACTCTGCTAAACAAAACAGGTCAAAATACATATTATTTTTGCTTCTCTAAGCTTTGAGGTATTGTTTGTTTCTGTTTTTTTCTTTTTCTGTTTTCTATTACTTTTAGGATAACTTGTCATGTTTATTAATGTATCAAGAGACTTGAAAAGATTGTTTTATCACTGCAGGTATAAAGATTGGTAGATCACTGACTTGCAAGGATGTGCCTGATTGACAAACTTTGGTGCACTCTAACATGTATTATTTACATCAGTGATGCCCAACCTACGGCCCGCGAAGCCGTGTCATGCGGCCCGCGCAGTAACAGGACTCTATCAGCGCAGGGCGCACTGCGAATGGCACAGGCAGCAAAGCAATGCCGCCTGTGCCTGCAATCTCCCCGCCCAGCGCCGCCTTCTAGCTAATTTATTCACTGCACTTGCCTCTGTGAAATTGAAGAGAAGCGCTATAATCTCGCACAAGCGCACTGGCAGAGGCATCGAAGTGTGCATGCACCGTCTTACTGGCCTCTGCCAGTGCGCCTGTGCGAGATTACGGCGCTTCTCTTCAATTATACAGAGGCAAGTGCAGTGAGGATCTGACTGAAGCCTAAAGACCAGACATCAAGGTAGACCTGCAGAAGAAGGTGACAGCGCAGTATGTGATGTATACATGTGTCTAATGTATGTAGTGCAGTGTGGGATAATCACATACATTACACACATGTATACATCACATGCCCCCTCACAGTAATAATGCCAAGATATGTGCCCTCTTCACAGTAGTAATGCCATGCCCCCTCACAGTAGTTATGCCCAGATATGTGCCCCCTCACAGTAGTTATGCCCAGATATGTGCCCTCTTCACAGTAGTTATGGCCTGATATGTGCCCTCTTCACAGTAGTTATGCCCTGATATGTGCCCTCTTCACAGTAGTTATGCCCAGATATGTGCCCCCTCACAGTAGTTATGCCCAGATATGTTCCCCCCCACAGTAGTTATGCCCAGATATGTGCCCCCTCACAGTAGTTATGCCCAGATATGTGCCCTCTTCACAGTAGTTATGCCCTGATATGTGCCCCCTCACAGTAGTTATGCCCAGATATGTGCCCTCTTCACAGTAGTTATGCCCTGATATGTGCCCTCTTCACAGTAGTTATGCCCAGATATGTGCCCCCTCACAGTAGTTATGCCCAGATATGTTCCCCCTCACAGTAGTTATGCCCAGATATGTGCCCCCTCACAGTAGTTATATCCAGATATGTGCCCTCTTCACAGTAGTTATGCCCTGATATGTGCCCCCTCACAGTAGTTATGCCCAGATATGTGCCCCCTCACAGTAGTTATGCCCAGATATGTTCCCCCTCATAGTAGTTCTGCCCAGATAAGTGCCCCCTCACAGTAGTTATGCCCAGATATGTGCCCTCTTCACAGTAGTTATGTCCTGATATGTGCCCTCCTCACAGTAGTTATACCCTGATATGAGCCCCCTCACAGTAGTTATGTCCAGATATGTGCCCTCTTCACAGTAGTAATGCTCACTCGTGCCCCCTCACAGTAGTTATGCCCTGATATGTGCCCTCTTCACAGTAGTTATGCACTGATATGTGCACTTCTCACAGTAGTTATGCCCAGATATGTGACCCCTCACAGTAGTTATGCCAGATATGTGCCCTCTTCACAGTAGTAATGCTCACAAGTGCCCCCTCACAGCGTTTGCATTTCTTTCTGGCAAAGCTACCTGGTTCCGGCCCGCAAAATTTACACCAAGTCTAGTGCGGCCCTCAGACGAAAAATGGTTGGGCACCACTGATTTACATTTTTAGGCAATAAGAACATCTGAAAATATTTTATTGTGTGCAGTAATTTCTGTGCACACTACTGCATGGAATGGCAGGTAATAAATGATAAACATAAAATCCGGAGGCTCCTACAACCACCTGATCATGGCAAACCCAACCTCCAGAGGACTTTCATGAGATCAAAATAATTACTGTAAGCAGTGGCCAGAGTCATGAAAAACATCCATAACATCGAATAGGAGCTGTGGAAATAAGGTAAGGCTAGTTTCTCACTAGTGCTTCTAAGTTACAAATAAAGCCTAGCACGGCCCGCTCAGTTGTCTCTGTAAGTCTGGCTTCTGAGGGTTAATCCTATCTCTTCAACACTACTTTTCACAACAGTTTGCAAAGTGCTGCTAAGTGTCCTCTATTCAAATTCATCCTTTTGCATGTTCTAATGGCCTCCTACTCCCACACTGTCTATGTATATGTAAAAATTAGTATCTGTGAGAGGACAGGCTCTTAAATGTTTTCCGATAAAAATACGTTTTTGACAAGTTCCTACAGCATGGTCCCTGAAACAGAAGATTCTTACTTACAGAACCTGCTCCACACCGCTCCAGTTCTTCACATTGACTCCACTCACTTCGTTGTCCAGTTCTGGCACTGTTTATAGCCAATGGCTATGGGCATGTTTACAAACACCACTCCAGCCAAAGACTGACTTCAGCGGTGATGTGGCCACAAGCAGCACGTAACCTATGAAGCCAGTCATTGGTTGGAGAGACCATGCCCATAGCCAATGTAAACAGTGCCGTGACCAGGAGATGGAGAGAGCGGTGGCGGAGTGAAAGCAAAGTGGAAGCAGTGATAGCTGGACAAAGAAGATGGGTCAATGGAAGGCTTTTTAAGGATGGGTGTTATTGTTGCATGTTTATGGGAAGACACCATTAATATAATGTAAAGGAATCCTAAATACCTCAATGCATGGATTCTTCTGTGTGTTTTGAGCTATCCAGCCAATACTGTTAATAACCCCTTAGTGACCACCAATATGTCATTTTACGGTGGTCACTAATGGGTCTTAGTCTGGGCCAGTGGTGGGCAACCTTATTAGTAAAATGAGCCAAATATCGACAAAACAGCGATTTTTATTTTTTTGAGAGCCAAATTTTTTAAACTTCAAATATATAGGAAGGTACATTGTTATTTACTTCATAAGGGTATTCCTAACCATCTGAACATACCTTTCTCAATCCTCGACACTACATCTTCTTTCACTCCACAACGTTTTACCCTATAAGACGCACATAGGTTTTAGAGGAGGACAATATGGAAAAAAATATTTTTCATTACACCTCAGGTCAGACCACTAATCAGAACCTCAATGTTTGAAATCTCTTTTGAAATTTGAAAAAAAGGAACTCGGGGGTTCTGTACCAACGCTGTCTTAACAGAGTTTTCTTGAATTTTTATGCACTTGGAAAAGCCGTGCGAAGATTTCTGAATCCATTTACTGTCAGTGTCACTAAATTCAAGGTGGAGTTCTTTTCCCCACTCAGCAACCCAGGGCGGTACGCTAGAATAGCTCTCACTTAGAATCTGCCTATAAATGAGGGTGGTGCATTTATGAGGTAAATTTGGCAGCAGAACATAATTCTCCAACCATGATGGATCAGGGAGAGGGGTAAATTTGGAAATCATAAACTGCCTACAAGCATTCTCAAAGTCATTTCTTTGAATGAAATCTTTACCAAGGGCAGGTACACCCGAGAGGGCAGTATAGAAGTCGGAAGTGATCTGTAACCCTTTCAAATCTCCTAATCTGTGATGTGACATTGATAGCCAAATGTCTGATGGAGATTTAATTTGTGGGAACAGTAGTGTGGGGATAACTGAGATAGGAGCTAAGGGAGAAATCTTGTCCTGAGCAGATGTTAAGACCAAAGACTTATGGCAAATATGCAGCATTCCTCTGGTGAGTACGCTATCTACTTTGGTCCCTTCTCCTGTCCTCTCAGGTGTCCATAACCTATGGAACAATTCCTTACCCAACAGGGCCAATTCTAAATCTACATGCATACAGAATGTCTCTTGTCTGGCCAGTTTAAGCCACCTTTCCAAACTAATAGCCTGTATATAGGTTGATAGGTCAGGGAGGGAGATACCCCCATGTTTCTTTCTTCGGGAAAGAAGGCGAAAGGACATTCTAGTGCGCTTCTTATCCCACAAATAACTGCTCATGATGGATTGTAGTTTATTAATGAAACTAACAGGTACCGATATGGGTAGGGCTCTCAAGGTGTACATTATCAACGGCAGGATGTAGGTGGTGAGGACATTTTTCCTGCCTAGCCAGGTTAGGAAAGGAGAGCTGCTGTTAGAGAGAATAGAGGTGACTTTGGAGAGTAGCGGGGGGAAATTAAGACTAAACAACAACTTGGGGTCCATCGGGATCGTCACCCCCAAATATTTAATTGCTTGTGTAGGCCACTTGAATGGTGTGAGGGCTTTGACCTTAGTACGCAGGACAGCTGGGAGGGAAACGCCAAGGGCCTCCGACTTATCGAAATTTATCTTAAAATTTGAGATAACCCCAAAAGTTTCGAAAATCTGCATAACCTCCAGCAAAGCCTCTTCAGGATTTGACAACAGGAGCAGTAAATCATCAGGAGCAGTAAATCTGCCTAGTTT
Organism: Bufo gargarizans; assembly: GCF_014858855.1. Classification (NCBI taxonomy): domain Eukaryota; kingdom Metazoa; phylum Chordata; class Amphibia; order Anura; family Bufonidae; genus Bufo; species Bufo gargarizans. The sequence goes on from NC_058080.1 coordinate 98,983,804, forward strand.
CACTCCTTTGATCGTGGGGGATTGGCGGAACTTAAGAAGAAGCGTCTCTAGGGTGAGTACAAACAAGGTGGGGGATAATGGGCATCCTTGACGAGTACCGTTTCTAATTTGGAAGGCGTTCGATAGGGTGCCGTTGACTAGTACTCTCGCAGATGGTGCAGAGTATAGAGTATAGATAGCTCTGATGAGGCCTTCAGGGAAGCCAAAGGCTTGTAGTACTTTCTCCATATAGGCCCAGCTAACCCTATCGAACGCCTTCTCCGCATCTGTGCCCAGGAGTACAAGAGGGGACTTAGATTTGATGGCGTGGGTGATCGCATGTATGACTCTACTGATATTATGCCTACCCTCTCTACCTGCAATGAAACCTACCTGTTCTTCACCCACAAGCCCAGGGAGCAACCCTGACATCCTGCTGTTAAGCAGTTTAGCCCACCACTTCAAGTCGGTGTTCAGCAGTGAAATCGGCCTGTAACTTCCACATGCTTCCTTATCCTTCCCTTCTTTATGGATAATCGTTATGTGCGCTTCCTAGGCTTCCGAGACTCTGGGCCAACACCTTTTTTTTCGGCAGTTTAGTCTAAGTGCTGCACGGGTCTCCTGTACAGCAGAGAGAGGGTTCAGCTCTCATATAAGAGCTGGGCCCCTTCTGTACTGTGCCACACCCGCAGAAGCAGCAATTCAGGCCATTTAATCCCTTAGATGATGCTGTCAATAGCGACCGCTACATCTAATTGGTTACAAAGGAAGTGGACCCACTCTGCCTCCCATCAGCATCCCATTAATGAGATAGTAAAGTTCTGATGTCTGTGCTCAGTAGCCTAGGGTCTATTGAAAGCCCAGGTCCGCCATCTGTGTATTTGTAGCAGGCTATGCCTCTCTGGTAGGCGGGCTTAGATGTGTTTTGATCAAAATATATTGACTGAGTGTCTCAGACATTATCATATCAGAGTGAGGACTTAGTCCATATATAGTGGTTGCATCTGCTTTAATAAGTGCATTATTATCTTATTTCTGTGGTTTTCTTATGCCTCTCTGGTATAACCTGATGGTGGATGTGAATAATGCATTGCACTGCATAAGCAATGCAGTGTATTATAGAAGCCGAGAGTTGGTGAAACCCTGGGCCGGGCGTTTTTAGAAGTGCTTGTTATATGCTTTTACATTTTGGATACTCTATGTGTATGGAATAAAACCTATGGTTTTAAATTTGCCTGGCAGTCTGCACTATCTACTTTGCTATATTCCATCTAGCGATTTTCTTCCTTGTAGTGTCTTGGTGACGGATGGTTTGAATCTCTCAAGGAAGCCATTTATTTCCATCTGGGTTCAGCTGAGGACTATGACCTTCCTTTAGTGAGGATAGTGCTGTGATTGTGGCGAGAGATATCTGCACTGATGGTCTTTGGATTATATGGACTAACAATGAGGAAATAGAGGACTGCAAAGGAGACCTTTTTATCCTACTTTCCTTTTGGGTAGTGGTGAGTCCCTGAGGCTTCTGCCTTGTTGTTGAATTAAACTTCTATGAGCCAGGGATACATGCGTTTCTTTTGTTGCAGTGTAAACAGGAATTGTTGAACTGATGTGGCTATATTGATGGAAAAATAAAAAGGTTACAGCTATTGGAATGTACAACCTACTTAATCATCCAACGGATGAGCTAAATGTGTGACAAAATGTTATAACTATGCCAAATTAAACCAAGGGACACACATATAAGGTAATGAAAAATTGTATTAAGTAATAAATATTACAAAAAGACATAAAAAGTTATAATGTTAGCAGCAGCAATGCAGGCAAGCGCTGCGACAAGCAGCTCATCTACCGGACACAGGATATAATTGATCCAGATAGAGGGGAAAATCCCAAAAATGACATAAGTGCCGCAGATTGCAGGCAATATTGGAACCACCCCCAATAAATGTAAAGAACCCCCAACTGAACATATGATAACTGCACAAATATAAGCCAATATGAGGGCCACATGTAAGGCACCTCAAAGAAAGCCCATAGGCAGGATAGAAAAACAACAGTAGTAGCAATACACCCAAGATCAGCAAGCAGACTAAAGCATATTACCTAGAGTTGAGTGGGATCACAATAGGGATCAAATCCTGGACCGGGGGGGGTTCTTCACTTTTATTGGGGGTGGTTCCAATATTGCCTGCAATCTGCGGCACTTATGTCATTTTTGGGATTTTCCCCTCTATCTGGATCAATTATATCCTGTGTCCGGTAGATGAGCTGCTTGTCGCAGCGCTAGCCTGCATTGCTGCTGCTAACATTATAACTTTTTATGTCTTTTTGTAATATTTATTACTTAATAAAATTTGTCATTACCTTATATGTGTGTCCCTTGGTTTAATTTGGCATAGCTATTGGAATGTAACAAGAAAAACAAGAAAAAAAAGGCCCAAGACAGGCTGGTCAGTAAGGGGTTAAAAGGGTCTTCTAGGAGTACGATATTGATGATCTATCCTCAGGATTGGTCATTAATATCTGATTAGTAGGGGCCAACTCTTGGAACCCCCACTGATCAGCTGTTTGAAGAGGTCAATCACGCTCTGTGGCCTCTTCCTAGGCTAGTGTCATCCTGTTCATTGGTCACATGGCCTAGGTGCAGCTCAATTCCATTTAAGTGAATGGGGCATGGACTTTAATATCAAGCACAGACGCTATACAATGTACAGTGTTGTGCTTCATATGCTGTGAGGAGAATGCAGTTTTCTGTGGCCTCTTCAGACAGCTGATCAGCAGGGGTGTTGGGAGTTAGACCCCCACTGATCAAATATTGATGTCCTATCCTGAGGATAGGTCACCAAGATTATTCTCCTGGAAAACTCCTTTAAGGGTGTCTTACATGGTGACAGATTGTCTTTAAGGGTTTAGAGAGCTCCATATTAGTTCTTAGCTTATAAATGTGTTCATTTGCATATCACATTCATGTTGCAGTCTTCACTGCCAATTTACCAAATTGTGGCAAAAACCACAACATAACCATATTTGACTATTTCTCAAGGTACAAACCGGATTCCAAAAAAGTTGGGACACTATACAAATCGTGAATAAAAACTGAATGGAATGATGTGGAGGTGCCAACTTCTAATATTTTATTCAGAATAGAACATAAATCACCGAACAAAAGTTTAAACGGAGAAAATGTACCATTTTAAGGGAAAAATATGTTGAATCAGAATTTCATGGTGTCAACAAATCCCCAAAAAGTTGGGACAAGGCCATCTTCACAACTGTGTGGCATCTCCCCTTCTTCTTACAACACTCAACAGACGTCTGGGGACCGAGGAGACCAGTTTCTCAAGTTTAGAAATAAGAATGCTCTCCCATTCTTGTCTAATACAGGCCTCTAACTGTTCAATCGTCTTAGGCCTTCTTTGTTGCACCTTCCTCTTTATGATGCGCCAAATGTTCTCTATAGGTGAAAGATCTGGACTGCAGACTGGCCATTTCAGTACCCGGATCCTTCTCCTACGCAGCCATCATGTTGTGATTGATGCAGAATGTGGTCTGGCATTATCTTGTTGAAAAATGCAGGGTCTTCCCTGAAAGAGATGACGTCTGGATGGGAGCATATGTTGTTCTAGAACCTGAATATATTTTTCTGCATTGATGGTGCCTTTCCAGACATGCAAGCTGCCCATGCCACACGCACTCATGCAACCCCATACCATCAGAGATGCAGGCTTCTGAACTGAGCGTTGATAACAAATTGGGTTGTCCTTGACCTCTTTGGTCCGGATGACATGGCGTCCCAGATTTCCAAAAAGAACTTCGAATCGTGACTCGTCTGACCACAGAACAGTCTTCCATTTTGCCACACTCCATTTTAAATGATCCCTGGCCCAGTGAAAACACCTGAGCTTGTGGATCTTGCTTACAAATGGCTTCTTCTTTGCACTGTAGAGTTTCAGCTGGCAACGGTGGATGGCACGGTGGATTGTGTTCACTGACAATGGTTTCTGGAAGTATTCCTGAGCCCATTCTGTGATTTCCTTTACAATAGCATTCCTGTTTGTGGTGCAGTGTCGTTTAAGGGCCCAGAGATCACAGGCATCCAGTATGGTTTTACGGCCTTGACCCTTACGCACAGAGATTGTTCCAAATTCTCTGAATCTTCGGATGATGTTATGCACAGTTGATGATGATAGATGCAAAGTCTTTGCAATTTTTCGCTGGGTAACACCTTTCTGATATTGCTCCACTATCTTTCTGCGCAACATTGTGGGAATTGGTGATCCTCTACCCATCTTGGCTTCTGAGAGACACTGCCACTCTGAGAAGCTCTTTTTATACCCAATCATGTTGCCAATTGACCTAATTAGTGTTAATTGGTCTTCCAGCTCTTCGTTATGCTTAAATTTACTTTTTCCAGCCTCTTATTGCTACTTGTCCCAACTTTTTTGGGATTTGTTGACACCATGAAAATTTTAATCAACGTATTTTTCCTTTAAAATGATACATTTACTTGGATTAAACGTTTGATCTGTCATCTACGTTCTATTACAAATAAAATATTGACATTTGCCATCTCCACATCATTCCATTCAGTTTTTATTCACGATTTGTTTAGTGTCCCAACTTTTTTGGAATCCGGTTTGTACATTCAATATGTTACCTAAAGGCATATCCAATTCCCTCACTGGAATTCTACATACAACTGGTGTTGCTAGGGGAATTATTTTAGCGAGTTCACTAGTTTATGATCATATATACAGTAGATTTAGGGTGTTCCACAACTGTATGTGGTTGAGTGCTCTCATTAAGAGAAACCAAATAAGAGTATTGCAGGTTTTATACCTTTTAATGGCTAACAAAAATAAAAATAATGATGTTACATAGCAAGCTTTCGAGACATCACCAGTCCCTTCATCAGGCGTACTACAAGAATATACAGCCCTGATCAAAAGTTTAAGACCACTTGAAAAATGGCAAAAAATCATATTTTCCATTGTTGGATCTTAACAAGGTTCCAAGTAGAACTTCAACATGCAACAAGAAGAAATGAGAGTGAGACAATTTTTTGAGCATTCAATTAATTGAAAATAACGATTAAACTGAAACAGGCTGTTTTTCAGCTGATCCAAATTTTAGGACCACATGCCTTTAAAAGGCCAAATCTGTGCAAAGATGTGGACTCATTGTCATTTTCTGTCAGGTAGTCACATGTTGTGATGGCAAAGGCAAAAAAACTCTCCCTTTTTGAACGTGGTCGGGTTGTTGAACTGCATAAGCAGGGTCTCTCACAGCGCGCCATCGCTGCTGAGGTGGGATGCAGTAAGACAGTCATTTGGAATTTCCTAAATGATCCTGAGGGCTATGGAACAAAAAAGTCAAGTGGAAGACCCAAAATAATGTCATCAGCACTGAACCGGAGGATCCAATTGGCTGTCCGTCAAGACACTGGACAATCCTCCACCCAAATTAAGGCCCTTACTGGTGCTGACTGCAGCCCCATAACCATCAGATGGCATCTGAGACTGAAGGGCTTCAAAAACAAAAAACGTCTTCAAAGAATTCGTCTCCTTGAACGCCACAGAACTGCTCGTTTGGACTTTGCAAGAGAGCACCAAACATGGGACATTCAAAGGTGGAAGAAAGTTTTATTCTCTGATGAGAAAAAATGTAAGCTTGATGGTCCTGATGGTTTCCAACGTTACTGGCATGACAAGCAGATCCCACCTGAGATGTTTTCTATGCGCCACAGTGGAGGGGGCGCCATAATGGTCTGGGGTGCTTTTTCCTTCAGTGGAACAATGGAGCTTCAGGAAGTGCAGGGGCGTCAAACGGCCGCTGGCTATGTCCAGATGTTGCAGAGAGCATTCCTCAACACTACAGTACACAATGCCCGCAGGACAAGGGACTTGTTCCCCTGATCTAAATTCAATTAAGAACCCTTGGGGATGGATGGCAAGGGAAGTTTACAAAAATGGACAACAGTTCCAGACAGTAGATGGCCTTCGTGCGGCCGTCTTTACCACTTGGAGAAATGTTCCCACTCACCTCATGGAAACGCTTGCATCAAGCATGCCGAAACAACTTTTTGAAGTGATAAACAATAACGGCGGAGCTACTCATTACTGAGTTCATGTTTGGAAGTTGGATTTCTGCTTTGGGGGGGGTTTAGTTTTTTTTTTGGAGGTGTGGTCCTAAACTTTTAATCAGCTGAAAAACAGCCTGTTTCAGTTTATTTGTTGTTTTCATTAAATTGAATGCTCAAAAAATGTTTTGTCTCACTCCCATTTCTTCTTGTTGCATGTTGAAGTTTGGAACCTTGTTAAGATCCAACCATGCTAACTATGATTTTTTGCCATTTTTCAAGTGGTCTTAAACTTTTGATCAGGACTGTATGAAACAGCAATATATATACACAATAAGAACAGAGACATGGGGGAATGAATGGACATTTGAAAAATAACAGAACAACATATCAAAGATCTTGAGAATGAGTCCTTAATTATCTTACAGATAAGGGGTGTGAAAGTTTTATGGTCTCTAAATTGATGTTATCTCAGAGACCTGGTGCCCTGACTATGTCTATAGAAGACTCTTTAGATCTTGTAGTGTGTCATAAATCCCAGGGACAAATTCAGTCTAGTATTCAAAGTGTCAAGCAGTGTTATAAATTTGAATTCCCAAATTCTTCTAGCTCTTTAGTATTTGAATTTACCTTTTAATATGAGAACTTTTATGTGTTCTTCATTGTGTCCTGGGCTACAGAAATGCTTAGCCACAGGAAAGTGTAGCTTCTTCTCTTTAATTGTGTGGCGGTGGGACCTCATCCTTGCATTGAGTTTCTGTCCTGTTTCTCCAAAGTAGAGGTCTCCAACAGGACATTTAGTGCAGAGAATCACCCGCAAAACCAGAAACACATCCCGATTCTTAGGCAAATTAATGGAAATGAATGTTCATATGAATGCTCGTTCTATATAATCTGCCTGTGTAAAATTGCCTCGTTCATCTAGTGAAATGCAGACACCTCAATGATCGATGTATGATCAATGTATGAGGGTGTGCGATATCAGTAGCCATTGCTTATCCTCATATGGTGGATGTGATCGCTACATGTAAGTGCAGCTCTTCACCTTCACTGATGAGGAATTCATTCTTCCGATAATTGTCTGCTCGTCAGCACAGTGTAAATGTGCCTTTAGAGATGCTGTGATGCAGTCATCTAGTTATCACAATTTGGCCCTTTTTAAAGTCACTTAGACATTTACACTTGCCCGGTTTTCCTTTTTCCAACACATAGACTTAAAGAAAATCCAATTAACCACTGTTCATGAATTCTTTATAACTTGCCTAGCTCAGTTTTTATGTCCCTATTCTATCTTTCCCCAGATGGTAATTTAAAATCTAATTTACTGTAACTGTCTAGCAATTTTTCCCCCAGCACAGTAACACCTTCCCCACTTCAATACAGTCCATTGTTGTCCTCGCCTGTAGCAAAAGGAGAAAGTAGACCAGCTTTTCAAGAAAATAAACCCTTCCTTCCTGCCCTAATTTCTCAGGAATTCATTAATTAACTAATTTTATATAAATATGAATGCTTCTAATTATTATGCAGATATTATAGATTGTAAGCTCTCGCGGGCACCTTCAATACCAATTTGTTAATTGGTATTTGGTTATGTACCCAAAATGATATGAAAAAGTTGTGCTCCAAAAATCAAGCCCTCACAAAGATCCATAGAAAGAAAATGCAGTGATTCAAAGTCAGTAAAACGTTAAATATTTATGTATATGGTAGTACTGTAATCGTACTGACCCAGAGAATAAAGTTATCGTGTTATTTGGCAAAAGATGAACACAACAAAATGTATAATGCAGTAATCTATTGCTGTTTTTTCCCATCCCCCAAAAAAGAGTTAATAAAAGTTAATCCGTAAGTTATATGTACCCCAGAATGGTGCCAAGAAAAATTACAATCTGTCCCGCAAAAGACTACATCAATGAAAAATAAAAAAGTTATAGCTCTTGGAATGTGCCGCCAATTATCCGATGAACAACCTTGCTTGTTCATCAGATAATAAAGCATGCTTAAAAATCCTATTTTGTCTGTGACAGGTAGTGCTGCCAGCAAACAACTGGAAAGCTTGGGGACAAGTGATGACATAATGATCACTTCTCCCCATGCTTTGGAAGAGCAGTGATCTCCTCCGCTAGCGAGCGGGGGATTGGCGGAAGGAACACTTCCCTCCTGACAATCGCCTGCCTGATCAGGCTGTCTAAGGCTACTTTCACACTAGCGTTTTTTACTGGATCCTCCAGGGTTCATCAAAACTCTTCCGTTACTGATAATATAACCGTCTGCATCTGTTATGAACGGATCCGGTTGCATAATCTTTAACATTGCCAATATGGATCTGTCATGAACTCCATTGAAAGTCAATGGGGGACGGATCTGTTTTCTATTGTGTCAGATTGTGTCAGATAAAACGGATCCATCCCCATTGACTTGCATTGGGGGTCATGCCGGATCCGTCTTGCTCCGCATCGCAGGACGGAAAGCAAACTACAACATGTTGTGGTTTGCTTTCCGGTATGGGAAGGCAACTAAACGGAGCGGAATGCATTTTGGAGCATTTCGTTCTGCTCAGTTCAGTTTTGTCCCCATTGACAATGAATGGTGACAAAACTGAAGCGTTTTTTTCCCGGTATTGATCCCCTATGATGGGTATCAATACCGGAAAATTAAAACGCTAGTGTGAAAGTAGCAACCATTAGACCCAAAACAGGCTGGTCACTAAGTGGTTAAACTGATGACATACAGAATACTTCTTACAACTTGTTATCAGTAATTTAAATACAATTCCCTACAGCTCTAATAACCATCCTCATTTACTTAAATAATACAATTTATACAGATTTTGCCTTTAGTTGTTTTTAAATGTGTCCTTGATGACCAAAAGCACCATAAGGTAGAAGGTATAATGATTACATTAGGCCAGAGGTCAAGCACATAATTTGCTTCTTAATGACAAGTGGATTTGATTTCTATTTCGGCTTGTCTGAGACTCTGTGAACAGAAATGTTCAGACAGAATAAACACATGTTTACATGGAGATTCAAGGGTACAACTTTGAATTCTCTGTTGATTAAAAATTTGGTTCTGACATTAGTTGGTTAGAAGGCAGTCGATTGCTGCAGCGGTCACAACGTGACACCATTTCAGTGGCATTCCTTTGATGTAGGCAGACCACAAAACTACTATGGGACCTACAGATAGGGGGTCCAGCAATAAGCTATTTCCTTCTGTTCCTGACATTAAAACACAGCATTTCATGAATTGAGGCATGTTTTAGAATACACTCTGAGGGAAGAGACAGACATAGATCTTCATGGGGAGATGTATTAGTATATGTATACCAGTTGGCTGGTGTGAATACATTGAGAAATATGGTGTTCAGAATGAGCTCCACATTAAGTTCTAGAAGAAGTCAGATAAAGAGAGTGAGATGGAAGGCATCTTTTTAATTAATTTTTTTTTTAAAGTCTGACGCTTAAATTATTTTTAAAGAAATCTCTGCAGTGACCCTTTGCATTATGCATTGCCTCAAAGTGTTTGACGCATGCGTACAGGGAAATTTGGTGGAGTGGGGCAGGGGACCATACTAAGTTTTGCTAAAAGGCCCTATGAGATCTATGTATGCCTTTCTATTATTTTATCCCATTCCCTCCCAGTTTGAGCAAATTTTTCCCAATTCAGAAAAGTCCCTTTAACCCCTTCCTGACATGCACCATACATGTACAGAAGCTGCACTCACCTGATCAGCAGTATGGGCCCTGCTGTATCCGCCGGCATCACTTAAAAAACAGATGCTGGCAGATTAATATCTTAGATGCATTGGTCTAAGGGGTTTGCATCATTTAAGGGGTTTGCAGAGAGAGTGGACTCTCTCTGTCTCTCCATTGGCCCTCCGCCCTGCGATGACAGGGAGCGAATGATTGACATGGCATCCCCAAACCTTGCAAAGTCCTCGGAGCCTGCCAGCTGTGGACGTTTATGATGCCCAGCCCCCAGGCTGGGTCTCATAAGTGAACTGTCACTGTAATACTGATGGTTCCATGCAGTACAATACAGCAAGTATTGTACTGCATTAATACAAGTATGCTTTAAAAACAAAAACATAAGAGTTTCAAGGAAAAAAAGCACCCTTTACCCTCATCAAGCCATTAAAAAAAAAAAATGAAAAAACATATTAGTTATCGCTGTAGCGGCCAACTATATAAAAATATCACATGATCTATCCTATTAAGTGAACCTTGTAAAAAAAAAAAAATGTAAAAGACCCAAAAAAATGTAATTGTGCCATTTTCTGTAGAGGAGGTTAAAAAGCAACATGGCGCCCGTAAACCAATATATTAAAATCTGAGCTGCCAAAGTAAAAAGGTTGTCTTTTCTTTTCTGAACCCTGCAGCGTAAAACAGCATTAAACATTCATGGCATTTCAGTGTAAAACTAACTGTGTAAAAATTGCAATTTTCAGCACCAACTACTGTGAATCATTTTTTGCAAAACACCTGTCGGGTCAAAATGCACACTACATCCCTCAGTAAATTCTGTGAGGGGTGTGATTTCTAAAAATAGGGGTCACTTCTTTTGGGGTTTCTTTTTTTATTTAACCTCAGGGACAGGCAGATTTTGGCTAGTGCTGCATAAATCGCCAAATTAGTGTAGGCCTCAAAAGCACAGAATTGCAGCATATATACCACTAGCGTGTCTGTCATCTTCAATTCTGCCCAAACCCCTGAAGAAGTCAGTGATCTGGTGAAACATGTTGGGGGGCAGTCCAATGTTGCTTATTAGCTTAGAAGTCCTTGTGTAGGACATTTCATTCAATATTGTAATGTTTTTGAGCTAGGTGGAGCACTCTTTCTCTTCCAAACCCTCTTGTAAAAAGAGCACTATATGGTCACATATGGGGTGTTGCCATATTCAGGAAGAAATTAGTAACATATTATGGGTTCTTTTTCTCCTGTAACCCCTTGTGAAAATGTAAAATCTGGGCCTAAAGAGCCATTTTCTTGTAAAATATATAATATTTCATTTTCAAAGCCAAGTGTTTTTACATTCTATGAAACTTGCCTGTCGGGTCAAAGTGCTCACTACACCCCTTGGGGAAGTAGTCTCCAAAATGGGGTCACTTTTTGAGAGTTTCTACAGTGTGGGTACCTCAGGATTTCTTCAATTGTGTCATGGCATCACAAAGCCATTTGAGCAAAATCTGCCCTTCAAAAGTATATGGCGCTTGTTCCCTTCTGGGTCATGTAACGTACACATACAACAGTTTACGACCACATGCGGGATGTTGTTGTATTCGGTAGGAAATGTGTAACACAAAACAGGAGTCCTTTTCTCCTGTTAACCCTTGTGAAAATGAAAAAATCTGGGGCTAAAGCAACATTTTTATTAGAAAAAATGTAATATTTTCATTTTCACAGCCAACTTTCTTTGAGGGGTGTAGTTTACAAAATAGGGGGACCCTTTTGGGGGGATTTCCACTTTATGAGTAACTCAGGGTCTCTTCAAATGTGATATGGCTCCCAAAAACCATTTCAGCTAAATCTGCCCTCCAAAAACCATATGGCAATCTTTCCATTCTGAGCTCTGCAGTGCGCCTATACAGCAGTTTATGACCACATATGGGGTGTTTTTGTAAACTGCAGAATTAGGGTGATAAATATTGAGGCTGCATCATTCAGTAAAATTACTTGAGGATATGTATGTTCTGTTTTAAACTACATTTGCTTATTTTTCAACATAGCAAAAAACATAGTAAATACAAGTAAGTTTGTAGCTAAGACTAAGAGTGATTTGATCCTACCATGAAACACTCCATTTTCACATCCCTAAGACTGTGCTGTCAGGACATTCACCATGTAGCAAGGTTTTTTTTTTTTAGTTTTTTTGGGGGGAAAGGAGAAGGTAGGAGAAGGTTTACTATTGATTTATGGCACAGAACTGTCCTAAAAATATTGAGTGTACATTAATATATCACTAACTGGGCCCCTAGCCCTACAGTGTTCAGGAATGGCAATTCAGATTCTAGCCACTTCTTGTTCTATTCTGAGTCTTCTAGCTTTCACAGTTGAAGTCCCTCATTTAATTTTCAATCTGAGACGTACTAGGCTATAAAGGTGCATTGAACTGTTATACTTCGTCATCTTCTACTGCATACCAATAAAGCAGCTTACAGAATGCAGAGACTCGGAAATAAAATCCATAACTCTTTGTAAACAAATCTATATGTTCTTGAGAACAATTAGTGCTCCAAGGGGTATGTGTTTCTATGTGTTCAGAGCAATGTCATTTATAATTAAATATGTTTCATGATCTAATTTACTGAAATGTGAAAAGTGAAACCTGTGTTCATTCCCAAGTGTCTGGAACATTAAAAAGAGCAGGCCTAGTTAGCTGAGTAAGCATGACATCAGTAGGTGATAAACCAAGTTTCTCCTTAAAGGAACACTAAACCTAGAAGTGAACAATAGCAGAACACACTTGCTCACACTCAATTTGCTGTATTCTGCATGCATTATTCACGATCCATACCATTTTCAATTGACAAAAAAGTTAGGGGTGAGGTTTAGCCAAGCAAGCCAAAAACCTGAGAAAAGAGCAGTGTGTCAGATGTCATCTTCTGGTAGATGGTTCATCAAGAATAATCTTTAGGAGAAAGTGGGGAGAATTATAAAAAATGGGCTGCTGAACTATGCATCTCATGGAACACACCTTGTCTCATCATCTGGCAGTCCATACTTGTAACCAGAAATCTCAGAGCTGCCGAAGAGTTCTGTCTTCATTTGCACCAGAAACCGTGAGAAAATGAAGATAAACTTGTCATGGCCATGCCCTACCCAACAGTCGCCATACCCACCTTTCGGAAAAGTGGAGAAGTCAGTGTAAAAACGACACTTTATTTTGTACGTGGCATTTAATAGGTCACAAACTGCCTTTTTTTCTGCCACTTTTCAGGCACAGGTGCAGCGAGACCTTGAGGAGTGGGTGTATTGGATGAGAGAGGTAGTGGTCCGGATGAGATGTTGTGTCAAGCCGGGTTCACATCTGCATTGTGAACTCTGGCACTGTAATCCAGTCAATGTATTTTTTTATTAATTTTTATTAAAGCGCCATCCATTCGATAGCGCTGTACATATGAGAAGAGGTATACACACATAATACAGACAATTGCACTAATCATAAACAAGACGAGTCACAAACTGGTACAGAAGGAGAGATGGCCCTGCCCGTGAGGGCTTACAATCTACATGGTATGGGAGAAGGACACAGTAGGTGCGGGTGAAGTTGGTCATGGCGGTATAGAGGCAGCATGGTCACTGGTTGTAGGTCTGTCTGAAGAGGTGGGTTTTCAGGTTTCTTTTGAAGGATTCCACTGTAGGTGAGAGTCTGATATGTTTGGGTAGCGAGTTCCAGAGTATGGGGGATGCGCGGGAGAAATCTTGGAGGCGATTGTGGGAAGAGGTGATAAGAGGAGAGGAGAGAAGGAGGTCTTGTGAGGATCGGACAGTGTGTGTGGGGATGTATTGGGAAAGTAGCTCAGAGATGTAGGGCGGGGACAGGTTATGGACGGCCTTGTATGTATTTCTTAGTACTTTGAAGTGAATTTGCTGGGCAATGGGGAGCCAGTAAAGGGATAGGCAGAGGAGTAATAGGGTGAGAGGTGAATTAGTCGGGCAGCGGAGTTGAGGATAGATTGGAGGGGTGCAAGGGTGCTAGATGGAAGGCCACAGAGGAGCGTGTTGCAGTAGTCTAGGCGGGAGATGATGAGGGCATGTGCAAGCATGTATTCAGGGTACATGCCAGCTTTCAGCCCTCAGTACCCCATCAGCCTGTTGCTCCCTGGGGATCGGTGCAGTGGAAATGTTATTTAAAGACTCATGCCAGAAGTAGGAGAATAAAAGTCTCCCTTTATTTAGTGCAAAAGATAATTTGTTGTAAATCTAGCAGTAGTTTGGACAAAATGCAAGTTATCTTCACAGGTGATGATATATGGTGGTTGGCGAGGTGGCAGATAATGGCACCCCATATGTGCTATCTTGCTAATATTTCTACCCCTTGAAATTCTGACAAACAGCTGGTACCTGTTGCCGTAGGTGTCCACTGTGTAATGCAGGCTTTTAAGTTGGTATAATCTGGATGTAATGGTGATGGGCATCTGAACCTTAGTCCTTCACTTGCAGCAGTGTCTTTATAGCTGTGCTAACTGGTAACTCTGATAAATAAGCATGTTGTAGCTTCTAAGAAAGGTACCTTTGGTATTCTTGCAGTCTCTCTGGAGTGGTCGTCTCAGAGGAGAATTGGATCTCAAGCTAGTCCCTAAGACCCTAAGAACTATTGATTGTGCTTTCTTCCTCCCCATGTACTAGCTAGAACTCCCTCTCCGGTAAGGAAGCAGGACCAGCCCTAATTGTTGAACAATTTATATTGCATGCCTTCTTTATTGTAGTCCTTTTAAAATTCCATAGGCTGACCAGAGTATGTTGCGGCCTACGCGTTTCGACAAACTGTCATACTCATAATGTGTAGCTAAGTTCACTGATTTTAAAACCCTCACCCACTTGAGACACACCTACCTCTCTATGTGTTGAATAATAATTAAATCAGGGAAGGTGTGTCCAGTACCATCATAAAATATAATACTACCTACAAAAACAACATAAAACAATGGGGAACACTAGTATTCTAAGATGAGATCATGTCTAGTATTCATACCTTCTGGAATTCTAGTGTGTAGTAAGAAAATCTGTGGAGTTCCTGCTGAGCCATAACTATTTCTCCTTCAAAGGGACTTTTTATTTGCAGATGAGGGGAGCATCAATAGGTGCCAAGTTCTCCCTCTCATTTGCAAATATATACTGTATATGTCCCATTGGGAGGAACAGTACCTCATGACCGGGGACAATAATTTGTTGTCCTCGATCGTGTGGTACGAAAGATTTATTGATTATATAATCCTGGTTTGGAACTCCACAGAAGAGAATTTCTCAATTGTGTGAGGTGTATGAATAAAAATGAATCTCCAGTTTGCCCACACAATAGCAGGCAAGGATATCTCTTTTCATGATGTTAAATTTTCAAATAGAGGGAAAGGTAGTCAGCAGCAACCACAGGAAGAATACAAGTAGAAACACTTTGCTATTGGCATCCTCATGTCACCCTAAACATGTGATTAATGGGATTCCTTATGGTGAAACCATAAGAGTCTGTCTTAACTGTTCAGAGGACTCTGTGTTTGAGTCAGAGAATGCAGCATTACATAGAAGACTCAAAGCAAGAGGTTATAGTGAAAATCTACTTAAACAGGCAGAAAATAAGGTGAAACTCAGACAGAAATGTTTTTATTTACTTCTATAATAAAAAAAGAAAAGTAAAATAGAAACACATAAACAACTGAGAGTAGTAACCACGTTTAACAGGCAGTTTAATGAAATACGTAATAATATTACGAGGTATTTACCTATATTAAACCAGGATGACAATTTGCGATGGATATTAGAACCGGGCATCCAAGTAGTGAGTAAACGAGCACCTTCTATGTCTACTGTCCTGTCTCCTAGCCTGTTTTTACAGAGATCAGGTCTGAGTGCGAACACATGGTTGGACATCACTGGTTGCTATAGATGTGGACACAGTGGCCCAGATTCAGGTAGATTTGCCCATTACTTACACCTGAGCCGCTCAGCTGAATTTCTCTGCGCTGGAGCAATTTTGCCAAATTGCCACCTGATTCAGGAATCGTTTGTTCATTTAATTTGCTCCTGTTTAAGGCAAAGCTGAGGGCGCAAGGCCGTGCAAGTCAAAGTGGGTGTGCCCCTATGTAAATGAGGAATTTTCGGCTCAGCAGAGGTTTGCTAGCATAATTTCAGGGCAAATCCTGCTCAGCTGCTTGCACTGAGCAAATAAATAGGAGCAGACTTGCGCAGGTTCTTTGCTGAATTTCATCCTGCTTTTTCCTACCCCCCCCCCCCCCCCCTGAGCAAGGAAATTCAGCCCTTTTGCAAGACATGGCACCTCCCAAAGGGACCAAAATAAGGAAGGCCAACTTTGTGGCTGCAGAGATGGACATCCTGATTGCTGCACTCCAGCAGCATAAGGAAGTCCTATATGGTGCCCAGCGGGCAAACACCACCATTGCCCAAAGGAGGGCTATATATGAAGCCATTGCCCTGGACATCAATGCCCTGGGTAATGAAGTGCGTACCTGGGATGACATCCAGAAGAAATTAAATGATATGAGACATTTGGCCATCTTTTGCTAACTTGCCCCTGCTTTTAACAGGAGCAAGTTTGCCCAGGGAAAAAAGCTTGCACGCTTCCAGCGCAAGATGCGCATCACACGCGCATGTTTCTGAATCATCGGCAGTACCTAATTTGCATATTCGCTGAGGGAATTCCATGAAGGCGCAACTTACACCCCGCGCAAAATTGCACGAAAATTGCGCAGGAACAGCTAGGCTGCGTGCGCGGGAAAATGGCCGCATTTCAGGCTTAACTGGTTTACAGAATCAGCCGCAAATTTGCATAGGAGCAAATCAGTACTTGCGCGGCGCAAATCACACTTGTTCCCGCGCAAGTGCTTCTTGAATCTGGGCCAGTATCTGTAAAACCTGTCGCTTTATAAAAGTAAGCAAAATGTTTAAATCTAGTGTTACAGGGGAAGAGTTCAAAATTAAATTGTATATCAACTACAACACAAGTAATGTGATTTATTTGGCCACATGTAGCAGCTGTGATGTTCAATATGTGGGCTGTACCTCTTAACAGCTTGAAAATGAGAATGAGGAAACACATCTCTTGGATATTTCAAACTTAAATTTGTGAATGTCTCTATGCTGTCCTGACATTTTAAAGACATACATGGAGGGGATACAACCGACTTGAAAGTTATGGGCATTGAGAGGGTTATGAAACCAGGGAGGGGAAGGGATCTGAATAGATTGCTCTATAACCGAGAATCTCTCTGGATCTTCTTACTACACACTAGAATTCCAGAAGGTATGAATAATAAACATGATCTCATCTTTGAATACTAGTGCTCCCCATTGTATTATGTTGTTTTTGTATGTATTATTATATTTTATGATGTCACTGGACGCACCTTTGTCCCTGATTTAAATATTATTCAACACATCGAGAGGTAGGTGTGTGTCAAGTGGGTGAGGGTTTTAAAATTAGTGAGCTACACATGGTCATGAGTAAGACAATTTGTCGAAACGCGTAGACCGCAACATATTCTGGTCAGCCTATGGAATTTTAAAAGGACTACAATAAACAAATTGGATTTTATCCATAGTTTTGGTGCTGGATTTTTTTAAACTTTTTTCTACTAGTGTTTCCCTAGTCAGGGGTTCCGCGCACGACTATGGAGTGGAGCGGGTAAGCTGGAATATCTTGTTAATTGTTCTGTCCATGTAAGCGGACGTATCAGAGATCAGACATGTCTTTCATAGACATTTTAGTACAATAATAATTTAACTGATGAACAAGTGATATTACATGCCTGGCTGCAGTGGCGTCTCTAGCTTTCAAATTTTGGGGGGGCACACTGGGGGCCAGGACAAAAGTAGGGGGGGCAGCTATAACAACGATACAGTTACACAAGTATGCTGTAGAAATGCTGCGATACTTTACCCAATACCCAAAACCGCACATATCCACAGTATATGTGATACCAAGCAGATAGGTGGTAGTCTGACTGCTGGAACCCCTGCCGATCCTAAGAATGTAGACATGCATAGGGAATGGATGGAGTGGTGGACACATAGGTGCAGTCCCCACTATTCACTCCAGGCACAATTATGTCCCATTCTCAGGATTGGTGGGGGCCACAGCGGTTAGACTTCCATCTGCTGCTTTAGCTTATAGAGCAGTGGTCTCCAAACTGTGGAGCTCCAGATATTGCAAAACTACAACTCCCAGCATGCCTGGAGTGGACAGCCAACAGGAGTTGTAGTTTACTGAGGGCAGTGAAGCGGCTGAATTCAGGAAAGCACCCGCAGCTGCTGACCGAAGCTCCTAGCATTAAGTAATGCTGAAAGCATCAGATCATTTGGATCTGTGGGTGACACTTATGGAGGGGGATCTGTGGGTGACACTTATGGAGGGGGATCTGTGGGTGACACTTATGGAGGGGGATCTGTGGGTGACACTTATGGAGGGGGATCTGTGGGTGACACTTATGGAGGGGGATCTGTGGGTGACACTTATGGAGGGGGATCTGTGGGTGACACTTATGGAGGGGGGATCTGTGGGTGACACTAATGGAGGGGGATCTGTGGGTGACACACCGTTTATAGCATCTTATGCAATATGTGTCAGCCACAGATCCACCCCATATCAGTGTCATACCGGGATCCCTCTCCCTATAAGGCCCCATTCACACATCCGAAATTTGCATAATGGAATTGCAGACCCATTCATTTCTATAGGGCAACACGACGTGCTGGCGGATACGGAAATGCGGACACGCACTTCTGGGTCCGCAATTCCGTTCCCGAAAAAAATGCGAGACCCGCACATTGCTGCTGTTACAGATGTCTGAATGGAGCCTAACAGTGTCAGCCACAGAGTGGCACAGATCCCCCCCCCCCCCCATAATCGTGTCATCTACAGATCTCCCTCCCTATAACAGTGTCATCTACAGATTCTCCCCCCCCCCCGTAACAGTGTCATGACATCCACAGACCCCCCAAACCCCATCCCTATAACACTATAAGGCCCCATGCACACGGCCGTGTGCGGGCCGTGGAACCGCGGCCTGGATCCCTCCTGAGTGCAGGAGCGCACGGCGTCACTGGTTGCTATGACGCCGTGCGCTCCTGCTCTCAGGAGGGATCCAGGCCGCGGTTCCACGGCCCGCACACGGCCGTGTGCATGGGGCCTAAGAGTATCATCCACAGATCCCTCCGCCCTATAACAGTGTAATGACTCATGACATCCACAGACCACACATCACCCTCCCACCGCTCCCATTTGAACATGATTTCTCTAAACGGTAAAGTAGTAAACACTGTAATCATCCAGGCTGCACTGACAGTAACTTTAAAGGGGTTCTGCACGTTCATTTAACTGATGATCTATACTCTGGATAGATCATCAGCTTCTGATCGGCGGGGGTCCGCCGCGGCCTTCTCACTGTTTACCGCTGGCCCACTGACTGACATCACGACTAGCAGGGCCGCCATCAGGGGGGTACAGCCGATACTCCAGTAAGGGGCCCGGACCCCGAGGGGGCCCGGCCAGTTCCAATTTCATTTAAAAAAAAAAATAAAAATTTTTATTTATTTTTTGTCTGCAGGGGGCCGGGGCAATTGATTTTTCCTGGCCCCGTTCACCGACCCTCCCCCCCGCCGCTCCGCTGATTCGGCCGCAGTATTAGTAGTGTACAACATCATCACCTTCCTTAGCCTAACACACCTGGGGACGGTATTCCGGGCCCGGCTGCATTCCCCTTTAAAAGGAGCCGCTGCGCAGCGGCACGTGACCTAGTCAGATGCTGTGCGTGCGGCTGGATGAACCTTTAGTCGCTGCCTCACGCAGGCGTCCCGGCATTCAAATTAGCGAGCGGGAACTTGAACTTCTGTTCTGGGCTAGTGGGCTGGCAGTGGCAGAGAGAGTGGCAGATGCAGTACTGTCTGGACTCTGAGGTAACTTGTGGTCTGTCTGAGAGTGAGACTGGATGTGGTGGTCTGGAAGCCAGCCTGCCCTAGTGCCCTCACCTCCATCACACACATGATCTTCTTGGACTTGGATGGACCCCCCCTAATAATTCATTAGGTCCATAACGTCCATTACCTTAAATTAGGTTTTGTTTCCATGTTCCATCCATAAGGCAAGGGGCTGGGTTGGCTGGCAAGGGAGGGGTTAAATAATAAGTGATTGATCATGGAGGATCATCATGGCCCTGGATAATGTTGCTCGGGGGTAAAATGCAAAGCTGTTTTCTGGATTATCCCACAGGGCCATGATCCTCCATCACTTATTGTTATTAACCCCTCCCTTGCCAGCCCCATTTAGCTGTGTGTTCGGCTGCAGTCAGAACACACAGCTAAATGGGGCTGGCAAGGGAGGGGTTAATAGCAATAAGTGATGGAGGATCATGGCCCTGTGGGATAATCCAGAAAACAGCTTTGCATTTTACCCCCGAGCAACATTATCCAGGGCCATGATGATCCTCCATGATCAATCACTTATTATTTAACCCCTCCCTTGCCAGCCCACCCAGCCCCATTTAGCTGTGTGCTGCTTAGAAAAAAAAAAAAGTACAGACCCCCCCATAAGTGTGTCATCCACAGATCCCCCCCATAAGTGTCATCCACAGATCCCCCCCATAACAGTGTGTCATCCACAGATCCCCCCCATAACGGTGTGTCATCCACAGATCCCCGCCATAACGGTGTGTCATCCACAGATCCCCCCCCATAACGGTGTGTCATCCACAGATCCCCCCCATAACGGTGTGTCATCCACAGATCCCCCCCCATAACGGTGTGTCATCCACAGATCCCCCCCCATAACGGCGTGTCATCCACAGATCCCCCCCCCATAACGGCGTGTCATCCACAGATCCCCCCCCCATAACGGCGTGTCATCCACAGATCCCCCCCCCATAACGGCGTGTCATCCACAGATCCCCCCCCATAACGGCGTGTGATCCACAGATCCCCCCCATAACGGCATGTCATCCACAGATCCCCCCATAATGGTGTGTCATCCACAGATCCCCCCCATAACGGTGTGTCATCCACAGATCCCCCCATAACGGTGTGTCATCCACAGATCCCCCCCATAACGGTGTGCCATCCACAGATCCCCCCCATAACGGTGTGCCATCCACAGATCCCCCATAACAGTGTCATCCACAGAACACTGCTATGGAGGGGGATCTGTGGATGACACTGTTATGGAGGGGGATCTGTGGATGACACTGTTATGGAGGGGGATCTGTGGATGACACTGTTATGGAGGGGGATCTGTGGATGACACATAGCATAAGATGCTATATACGGTATGTGTCATCCACAGATCCCCATCCATAACAGTGTCATCCACAGATCCCTCTCCATAACAGTGTCATCCACAGAATAGATCCCCCTCCATAACAGTGTCATCCACAGATACCCCCATAAGTGTCATCCACAGATCCCCCTCCATAACAGTGTTATGTGGATGACACTGTTATGGGGGGAAATCTGTGGATGACACTTATGGGGGGTATCTGTGGATGACACTGTTATGGAGGGGGATCTATTCTGTGGCTAACACTGTTATGGAGGGGGATCTGTTGATGACACATAGCATGAGATGCTATATACGGTATGTGTCATCCACAGATCCCCCTCCATAACAGTGTCATCCACAGATCCCCCTCCATAACAGTGTCATCCACAGATCCCCCCCCATAAGTGTCATCCACAGATCCCCCCCATAAGTGTCATCCACAGATCCCCCCATAAGTGTCATCCACAGATCCCCCCCATAAGTGTCATCCACAGATCCCCCCCATAACAGTGCCATCCACAGATCCCCCATAACAGTGTCATCCACAGATCCCCCCATAAGTGTCATACACAGATCCCCCATAACAGTGTCATCCACAGATCCCCCATAACAGTGTCATACAGAGATCCCCCCCATAAGTGTCATACACAGATACCCCCCATAACAGTGCCATCCACAGATACCCCCCATAACAGTGCCATCCACAGATACCCCCCATAACAGTGCCATCCACAGATCCCCCATAACAGTGCAATCCACAGATCCCCCATAACAGTGCCATCCACAGATCCCCCATAACAGTGCCATACACAAAAAGGGGCGGGTTAATGGGTGTGGTCAATGGGCTGAGTCAAGGGGGGCGGCAAAATTAGCTTTCGCCTAGGGGCGGGCGGGCGGGCGCGCCCAGGACTTGAACTGTGTTAGGGGCCCCAAAATTTCTGATGGCAGCCCTGACGACTAGTATCAACTCACCTGAGCGCGGCTAAGCTCTGTTCACTTGAATGGAGCTTAGCCGCGCCCACGCTAGTTAATACTAGTTGTAACTCGTGACATCACTGGGCCGGTAAACAGTGAGAAGGCTGCGGCGCTACTGGAGCGCCAGTGCCTTCTCTAGCCTTCTCAAGCAGCTGATCGGCGGGGGTCCCAGGGGTCGGACCCCTGCTGATCAGATGCTGATGATCTATCCTGAGAACAGATCATCAGTTAAATGAAAGTGCAGAACCCCTTTAACTTTTAAATCAGGAAGATTCAGGGAATCAGGGTCAGCCGCCATCCAGCTCTCCTCTCAGACTCAGATCTAATCTAATAGAAATATAGAAAGAGACTTAGTCCACGTGCCACGTCCACTAAGTCACTAGTAATTTGTACCTTATTATTAAGTTAGGCTACTTTCACACTTGCGCTTGATCGGATCCGTTCTGAACGGATCCGCTCATATTAATGCAGACGGCGGCTCCGTTCAGTACGGATCCGTCTGCATTAATAACTTAGAAAAATTTCTAAGTGTGAAAGTAGCCTGAGCGGATCCGTTCAGACTTTCAATGTAAAGTCAATGGGGGACGGATCCGCTTGAAGATTGAGCCATATGGTGTCATCTTCAAGCGGATCCGTTCCCATTGACTTCCATTATAAGTCTGGACGGATCCGCTCCATTCAGACTGCATCAGGGCTGGACGGAAGCGTTCTGCTCCGCTCGTGAGCTCCTTCAAACGGAGCTCACGAGCGGACAGCCGAACGCTAGTGTGAAAGTAGCCTTAACCTGACTCTGTGTCCTGCTACACACCTTCACCTGTTCTCTTCACCACTAGGTCTGGTCTCTTTGGTCAGTCAGTCAGTCTCAGTCCAGTCTGTCTGTTGTTTGATATATCAATCCACGCCGACTCCATCCACACCTCTCTGTCTCTAGTCTGGGCCTGGCTGGCTCAAGCAGGTTAGACTACAGGCAGTGGGCGGGCTGCTCATGGTGACGTCACGCGCCGGAGGAAGACGAGCGCCGCCCACACTGCTGCCAATCAGACCCAGACGGCGACACCTAATGAATTAATCTAATTAGTGACTCAGCAGCTGAGCCTAAGCTGATCTGATTTATGCACAGCACCTCTCCTCTCCAGCCAGGCTGTCTGCAGTGCCACTGAGTCTGAGGTCTGACTCAACTTGTTCAGGGCCTGGGGGCGGGGCTGGGGGCGGGGCTAAGGACGCGGCGCGGCGGCGGTGGGTGGAGTCACCACAGAAGAAGAGAGACCGTGAGTGAATAAGATGCATGTCCGATACGATACCCGGCAGGTACAGTCAGTGCACAGACAGCAGGCACAACGCAGCAGGCCAGCAGCAGCACATGTCACTGTGACAACTCACACAGACAACTAGTAGTGCGGCAGTGCCAAAATGAATTGGGGCATTTTAGTTGGGGGGGCACATGGGGGGGCACAGCTTGATGTAGGGGGGGCCGTGGCCCCCTCTGGCCCCCCCCTGGCGACGCCACTGCCTGGCTGATAAACATTTCACTGCAAAAATTGCATTACTTTATTTAAATTGTCAATAGTAGTTTCTGTTTGTAAGGGGGAGGGGGCAGATAATTGTTCCTCTGTCTTTAAATTAGAGGGAAAACAGCAATTTTATCAGTACTATTTAATAATCTGAAACTTGTGACTTTCCGTTTAAAAGAAAACCATGACTTTTCATTTATAGGCCTCATAACAAAATGTCTGTCCAAAATGAAAGACCCAGACCTCGTCTTCCCAGAGTCAGAATGTGAGTAGTAGCAGCAGGAGCAACACCGGCCATATGGCCAGTAGTAGTAGTAGTGGCACTTGTAGCCATGGTGGTGGGGCTAAATGCAGTGGCAGCAACAGTGGAACTCGGGGAAATAGAGCAGGGAATCGGGAGTGGGGCTGAGGGGCCCACAGTGACATATCCGTCTGATAAAAGTGGGGAGGTTGAGGACTATGATGATGATTGTGTGTTTTAGCAGGACCTGGGATCTGGATTGTGGTGCTGAGTATGAGGTGGCATCAGAAGAGGAGGGGGTGGGAGTGGTGGCAATAAAGAACAGAGGCAATGTACGGCCAAAACCCCCCAAAAAACTGGCAGCTCGGAAACTGGTGATGCCACTAAAACTGTGGACGCAGGCTCAAAATGTGTCAACCTAAACCAAGCTCGGCTACCTATAGCTCTATGCAAGCAACTCCCATATGACAGTTTTTCTCCACAAGGCTGGTATACAGAACTACAGTTTTGTGCAAGATCTGCAGGATTAAAATAAGATGTGGGCATTTAAATAAAAACATAGGTAACAGGGCTCTATTGTGGCACATGAAAAAAATATTTGTGAGCAGCAATTAGCTTGTGTGCAAGCTGGATTTCCACCTGGGGAATTTGCTGGTGATGCTAGGATGTGTTAATGGTGGCATAGTTCTGCATCTTCACCAAAATTAAATTCTGCTGGATTATATTCATACTTCTAGCCAGCTGTCCATTTCCTCCCCAAAAAAAAAATATTGTTAAAATTGCAGTTCTCACTGTGCAGCAGGGTGCACACCACCATGGACACCTGAAGCAGCTTTTACGGGCTGGGACAGTACATGTCTTTCAGGGTCAACTGGGTCAATAATTTTCATAGCAACGATAAGGCAGCACTGCACAACAAGGCCAGGTCCTATTGACACCTCCATGTTTGTGTTGGTATGGTTCCTACACCAGGCATTTATCCGCCTCCTCCACATCCTACTCCATGAACATCCTCCTGTCCCCAAAAGCAGCAGGGCAGAGTGCCACTCCCACTCTCCCCTATCATATGTGTATGTGAATGGGAAGAATTGCATGCCGTGTGAGAGCATATTGGCCTGGGTGAGAATAGCCACACAGCCGATCACTTGCTAAAGTGCATCAAGCAGCAAACATCCTGCTGGCCATCTCCAATTGGACAAGTTGGTCAGCAACAATGGTAGAAAAATTGTAGCTGCACTGCATTAACATATGCTCCCTGCATGGTACACTTGATAAATATAGTCATACAACGCTTTTTGGGAAAGTACAGTGCCTTGCAGAGGGTACTGGCCATGTCCAGGAGACTGTCTTTGCATTTTAGCCATTCTTATGTAGCAAGAAACGCCCCCTTCCCCAATGGACTTGCACCGTTTGATCTGTTATGTTCCAACTCGCTGGAATTCCACCTCGCATATGCTAGAGCGCCTGTACAAGCAGCATAAAGCAGAAAATGATGTCGTCATGCACCAGACCACCTCAGGAGGGAGCAAGTGTTGTTGCAAGGTAAGGCCGTCGCATACACAGGGCCTTGGAAGAGGCCACCAGATTTGTTAATAGGGACAACTGCGACATCAACAATGGCATCACCCTGATATTTATCTTAGAGCAGATGATCATGCTGATGCAACAAGGGATGGAGGAAGAAGAACAGCCTATGCATTTTGCTGGCTGTCTTGTAGCTGTTGTGTACCCACACAGAGAAATCCCAAGGAAGAGGAGGATGAGGATGATGAGCTACCACTGGAGGAGTCAACACTAGAGGAAGAGCCGGAGATTGATGGTGATGATGACAACACAAGTCATGATAACCAATTCCTCAGTGGTGTGAGGAGCTGGAAAGAACTGAGTCCTCCGAAAGACTGGCCCGAATGGCAAGCTGTATGCTTGCTTGCTTATGTAATGACAGGTGTATCCTTACCATCAATTACTGGATAGCCATGCTTTTAGACTCTCACTATCAAAGCAAAAGAGGGAATGCTTTACTGTTGACCATAGGGAGGCCAAATTACATTGTTACTAGGATACACTGTGTATGCAGCTTGCCTCAACTTTCAGTGAGTAGACACATGCTGCATCTGAACGGGAGGCGCCTCTCTGCCCCCAGCAAATTCACCTACCTCTTGCTGTCTCTGCCACAACAAGCAGCAGAAGCTGCAGCAGCCAGTTCAGTATGGAGCAAATTTTCATGTGCTGCACAAGACTGACACAAATCAGCAAATGGAGACGTACCACCTCAACATCTAAGGTTAGTCCTACCTGGACTCTGGACTTTCTCCAGTGCATACCATGTTCACTAATCCCATGGACATCTGGAACAGTGGCTCCGTCTGGACCATTATGCTCTCTTTGTTTTGTCTTGTTCAGCCTTCAGTGTCATCTTAGAGACGGTTTTCAATGCAGAATGAAACATTGTGACACCTAAATGGACATAGCTGTCTTCCAACACTGCCACTGTGTGCCATCATGCTCCATACAGTATGGTTTTTGCTGCTTCTGCCACCACTGCTGCATCAGCTACTCGCTGCTGCTAATCCCCCTACTGCTACTTCAATTACTCCTCCTGCCACTACCATTACCGCTACACAGCCAACAATATTACTATTACTACTACCCCTAAATAGCTACACACACATCCTTGTCTGGTCCATGCTTAGCTACTACTGCTGCCGCTACCCTTTCCACATCCTCACTGTACTGCTGTTGCTCCTAATTATAAGGGAGAATTTTTTTCTAAGCTCGTTCAGAACAAGTCACACTTTCTTCTGACAATTAACTCTTGTGCATGTATAAATACAGGCAGGCATTCTGTTCCCATTAAGACATAATTTTGGATGCTTGTGTAGAACAAGCCACTGTTTCTTCTTAAATCAGCATGTATGTATGTATAAACAGGAGCAGCCAACATTATGGCAACATTTTTGGATGCTTGGTCCCAACAAGCCACAGTTTTTTTCCCCATAACACTGTCTGTTTAACCGCCTCCGGACCGCCTAACGCAGATGTGCGGTCCGGAGGCGGCAGCGCTGCGCAGACTGACGCATATACGCGTCATCTCGCAAGACGTGAGATGACGCGCTTTGCCGGCCCGCGCATGCGCAGTTCGGGCCGGCATTTCGTCGAGGAGTATTTCGTCATCAGCTTGCCAGCCAATGATCGTGGCTGGCAAGCTGATGATTTAAAAAAAAAACAATCAGAGTGCCAGATAACAGATCATATTAGTAAATATGATCTGTTATATGGCTGGCCTGCTCCTCTGCTGGTTCTTTTCGTCGGTTGGATCCAGCAGAGGAGCAGGCTACACAGTGAGTACACCAACACTACACACTTAGCCCCAGATCACCCCCCCTGAACCCCAATTAACCCTTTGATCACCCCTTTGATCGCCCCTGTCAATCACTAGTGAAAGGAAAAAAGTGATCAGTGCAAACTATCAAATTTTTTTTTCACTGGTATTGACCGTTAGGTTTTAGGTATAGTTTAGGCCCCTTGGTTAGGTAGTTTAGGGATCAGTTAGCGCCCAGCCCACCGCACCGCAGTCACTGATTCGCTGATTAGCGTATCGCTAATCAGCATTTGTACTTTTATAGTATCTGGAAGTGATCAAAACTGATCACGGTCAGATCTATAATTGTATTAGTGTCACTTTAGTTCTCCCTCCACCCAAAACGCAGTGTTTGCCCGATCAGGCCTGATCGGTCGCCCACACGTGCGTTCGCCCACACCCGCCCCACCGCAGTGACCAAAAAAATTTTTTTTTTTGATCCCTGCACATTCACTTTACACGCACTGCGGCGATAAAAAAAATCAGTTTTGATATTTTTTATCAACCGCTGCGGCCTCCGGTACTTCGCTAGCCTCCCCTTTGTAAGACAGGCTTGCTTTTTTTTCTTGGGTAGTCTCAGGGAATACCCCTAAATTTAGTTGCCCACATGTCAAACAGGGGGTATTCTTCTGAAGAGGCCTACAGGCTTCTGACCCAGTCGGATGAGGAATGGGAACCCTCATCTGATGAATCTAGCGGGTCAGAATATGAACCTGTAGAAAGCAGTGGCTCTCTGACCCAAAGTTCGGACGAGGAGGCTGAGGTCCCTGATAGCACCAGGCGTACCCGGCCCCGTGTCGCTAGACCGCAGGTTGCGCAGGATCCGCTTCAAGAGCAGCAGAGTGGGGCTGCTGCTGTCGGATTACGTGGTGAGGCATACACCAGCAGCGCAGCCCTCCCTGGACCTAGTACCAGCACTGCCGTTCAACCTGGTGAAGTGGCGAGCACCAGAAGGGCAGTTGAAGCTAGTACGGTGGCACGAGCAGTAGTGACCCCGTCGCAGCCACCGCAAAGACGTGCCCGTAGAGCCCCTAGAATCCCTGAGGTGCTGGCAAACCCTGATTGGCAGTCCCCAACTTCAGCCGCACCTGTAGTTTTCCCTTTCACTGCCCAGTCTGGAGTTCGGGTTGAGACAGCTCAGATCGGTTCGGCCCTGGGATTTTTTGAGCTGTTCTTGACTGCGGAGCTCTTAGACATAGTTGTGGCCGAAACAAACAGGTATGCCACACAATTTATAACCGCCAACCCGGGAAGCTATTATGCCCAGCCTTTCCGGTGGAAACCAGTCCAAGTTTCCGAAATTAAAACTTTTCTGGGCCTCCTCCTCAACATGGGTCTAACTAAAAAGCATGAATTGCGGTCATATTGGTCCACGAACCCAATTCATCACATGCCCATGTTCTCTGCTGCTATGTCCAGGGCACGTTTTGAGGCCATCCTGCGTTTCCTGCACTTTAGCGACAACACCGCCTCCCGTCCCAGAGGCCACCCTGCTTTTGACCGCCTCCACAAAATTCGGCCCCTCATAGACCATTTCAACCTGAAATTTGCAGATTTGTATACCCCAGAGCAAAACATCTGCGTAGACGAGTCCCTGATACATTTTACCGGGCGCCTTGGCTTCAAACAATACATCCCAAGCAAGCGCGCCCGGTATGGGGTCAAATTGTATAAGCTCTGTGAAAGGGCCACAGGCTATACCCACAAATTTCGGATCTATGAGGGAAAAGATCAGACCCTGGAGCCGGTCGGTTGCCCTGACTACCTGGGGAGCAGTGGGAAGACAGTTTGGGACTAGGAGTCACCCTTATTCGGCAAGGGGTACCATCTTTATGTGGACAATTTTTACACAAGTGTGGCCCTCTTTAGGCATTTGTTTCTAGAACGGATTGGCGCCTGTGGCACCACGCGAACTAGTCGCGCGGGCTTCCCCCAACGGCTCGTTACCACCCGTCTTGCAAGGGGGCAGAGGGCCGCACTGTGTAACGAAGAACTGCTCGCGGTGAAATGGAGAGACAAGCGTGACGTTTACATGCTCTCCTCCAGACACGACAATACAAATTGAGCGAGCAACCCGTGTCATTGAAAAGCCCCTCTCAGTCCACGACTATAACCTTCACATGGGAGGGGTGGACTTCAATGACCAGATGTTGTCTCCGTATTTAGTTTCCCGCAGAACCAGACGCTGGTATAAGAAGGTGTCTGTATATTTAATTCAATTGGCTCTGTATAATAGTTTTGTTCTCTACAGTAAGGCTGGGAGAACTGGATCCTTCCTGAAATTTCAGGAAGAGATCATCGAGAACCTCCTGTACCCAGGAGGTTCCGTGGCCCCATCCACCAGTGTAGTTAGCCGTCTACACGAGCGACATTTCCCCAGTGTCGTTCTTGGTACCTCAACCCAACCGTGACCCCGAAAAAGATGTCGTGTCTGTAGCAGGAGTGCAATAAGGCGTGACACCCGCTATTTCTGTCCTGACTGTCCTGACCACCCTGCCCTATGCTTTGGAGAGTGTTTCCGGAAGTACCACTTACAGGTACACTATTAGCATAGGGATCATCTCACCAGGACAGGCACACAGGGCTATTAGGGCCCATTCACTCACACAGCTGCTGCAAACCTCTCCTTTCACCTGGGACAAAGTGCATAACGCACTTCGCCACATCTTTGGGCGATCTGCGCTTTGCACATTGACCCATGGGGAAGGAGAGGTTTGTTCTATAAAGGTAAAAAAAAAAAAAAACACCAGTAAGCAAAAAGGTTAATGTTTAGTTCAAAAAGTTAAAGTTTATATATTCTGTTCCAAAGTTAATAAAATTATTGCGTTGCGGCCTGTTTTTTTTTTTTTTTTACCTTCCAGGTGGACCAACCGATCGACTAGCTGCAGCACTGATGTGCATTCTGACAGAAGCATTGCGCTGCTGTCAGATTACACGCAAGTCGGTGTATGCGGCGCTGCAAGACGAGATTTCTACTCTGCAGTAACAGATACGTTTGCCGAGGCATATGAGCTGAGGAGGAGGCGGCGTTCCTATGCTTTGGCAAACACTTTGTATGTAAAAAAAAATAAAAAAAAAATCCCAGCAATGATTTATTCATCCACATCGATTGATGTGAATGGAGAAATCTGGTTTGCCAGGGCATACGAGCTAAGTGGGTATGGATGTAGGGCGGAGCTCCTATGTCCTGGCAGACGCCTTTCCCCTCCTTTTTTTTTTTTGGCAGAGATTTTTTCATCCACATTGATCGATGCGAATGAAGAAATCTGTGCCGTTCATTTTTTTCTTTCAGCCCAGAGGCTGAACGGGAAAAAAAATCTCATTACCTGTATGCTCAATATAAGGAGAATAGCAGAAACTCCTAATGCTGGCCATACATGTAATGATTGCAGAGACCCTCAAATGCCAGGGCAGTACAAACACCCCACAACTGACCCCATTTTGGAAAGAAGACACCCCAAGGTATTTGCTGAGGGGCATATTGAGTCCATGAAAGATTTAAATTTTTGTCCTAAGTTAGCGGAAAGTGAGACTTTGTGAGAAAAAAAAAAAAAAACAATTTCTGCTAACTTATGCCCAAAAAAAAATTTCCATGAACTTGCCAGGCCCCTCATTGAATACCTTAGGGTGTCTTCTTTCCAAAATGGGGTCACTTGTGGGGTAGTTATACTGCCCTGGCAATTTAGGGGCCCAAATGTGTGAGAAGTACTTTGCAATCAAAATGTGTAAAAAATGGCCTGCGAAATCTGAAAGGTGCACTTTGGAATATGTGCCCCTTTGCCCACCTTGGCAGCAAAAAAGTGTCACACATCTGGTATCGTCGTACTCAGGAGAAGTTGGGGAATGTGTTTTGGGGTGTAATTTTACATATACCCATGCTGGGTGAGAAAAATATCTTGGTCAAATGCCAACTTTGTATAAAAAAATGGGAAAAGTTGTCTTTTGTCAAGATATTTCTCTCACCCAGCATGGGTATATGTAAAATGACACCCCAAAACACATTCCCCAACTTCTCCTGAGTACGGCGATACCAGATGTGTGACACTTTTTTGCAGCCTAGGTGGGCAAAGGGGCCCACATTCCAAAGTGCACCTTTCGGATTTCACCGGTCATTTTTTACAGATTTTGATTGCAAAGTACTTCTCACACATATGGGCCCCTAAATTGCCAGGGCAGTATAACTACGCCACAAGTGACCCCATTTTGGAAAGAAGACACCCCAAGGTATTCTGTGAGGGGCATGGCGAGTTCCTAGAATTTTTTATTTTTTGTAGCAAGTTAGTGGAATATGAGACTTTGTAAGAAAAAAATAAATAAAATAAATAATCATCATTTTCCGCTAACTTGTGACAAAAAATAAAAAGTTCTATGAACTCACTATGCCCATCAGCGAATACCTTAGGGTGTCTACTTTCCGAAATGGGGTCATTTGTGGGGTTTTTCTACTGTTTGGGCATTGTAGAACCTCAGGAAACATGACAGGTGCTCAGAAAGTCAGAGCTGCTTCAAAAAGCGGAAATTCACATTTTTGTACCATAGTTTGTAAACGCTATAACTTTTACCCAAACCATTTTTTTTTTGCCCAAACATTTTTTTTTATCAAAGACATGTAGAACTATAAATTTAGTGAAAAATTTATATATGGATGTCGTTTTTTTGCAAAATTTTACAGCTGAAAGTGAAAAATTTCATTTTTTTGCAAAAAAATCGTTACATTTTGATTAATAACAAAAAAAGTAAAAATGTCAGCAGCAATAAAATACCACCAAATGAAAGCTCTATTAGTGAGAAGAAAAGGAGGTAAAATTCATTTGGGTGGTAAGTTGCATGACCGAGCGATAAACGGTGAAAGTAGTGTAGTGCAGAAGTGTAAAAAGTGGCCTGGTCATGAAGGGGGTTTTAGCTAGCGGGGTTGAAGTGGTTAAACACCATCTTCCCCGGATAAGGGACAATTTTTGGAATCTTTCTAATATGAAAAAGCATAACACGTGTGATGGCACAGTGTGTTTTTAAACACGCTGTTTGTTAATGCAGTCATCCATGCATTTAACCATAGCTATATATGTCATAGTTTCATAGGCTTCAGTTCAGACCTCTAAAAAATAAATTAAAAACTGCCATAAATAATAAAGTTTGAGATACTCATCATTGACTGCACAATAGCTTAAATACAGGAAGTGAAGAATTACAATCTTTATTGACAGTTTTATTCTAAAAGCAAAGGTTACAGCATCATAAGGAATTTCAAATGAGTGAAAGAAAAAAAAAAGAAAAAACTGTATAAAAATAATTTTGCCATTAATTACTGAGAGAAAATATATAAACATTGAGGGAGATAGAGACAATGTGCACTTTTGTATATGCATGCACTATGCTGTGTTGACATGTGCTCTCTTGTGTATATATTTTGCAAAGATGAAAGTTAATGCAAACTGGAATAAAACAGTTTACTTGTGGCCTCTGGCTCTATGCAACCAAGGAGAATGTGATTATGCTTATGAACACTTCTACTGTTGGGAGGAAAAACAGAGATGATGGATGAATTTCTCAAGCAGAGAGTTAAGAAAGTGTTCTGGGTTATACTGCTTTCTATCCAAACAGCTTGCAAAAAAAGCCATTTATCTCCCAAATGTTAAAGGATTATTATTATTTTTTGTGGTTTAGGTCTTAAAAAAATAAAATCAGAGCTTTCTATTTTACTTCTGGACAAACCCCTTCTAAATGCAGGACTCACTTTATAAGCCAAATAGACTCTTAGATTCAGTGGCTATGGTGCTAGTGGACTTGGTGTGTCCATGTAGTACATACAGTAGAGAGACACCCATTCATTTATTGGCCTCCATGTAATGCTACATTTTTGCTGCAGTGGCTGCTAGTAGTATGACTGGTCACAACTTCTTCTAGGTTCTTCCAAGAGAAAAGCTGACCACTAGTGGTTTCAGAAACTTGACCCATGGCAGTTAGTTGACTGGTATGATTGGGACACAAACTCTACAGTTTATACTTGTGCCTGCTTTAGCTGTAGCAAACTTTCTCTGTCCAATGTAGAAAAAAAAAAAGTTCTGTAAAACTGGTTATAAGTACTAATCTTTGTTCCTCATCAATGCTTGTTAAGAAACAAATGGAAAAGGGATATGGAATAGAAAAATCCCTGACACATTTTTTAAGCTTCAGACATACCAGTTGCCTAACAAGATATGTGTACACAGGCATATGTAGCTACGACTAGACCCCATAAAAAGCACTTTCTAAGGAGATGGTTCATATTAAAGAGATTT
This sequence comes from Bufo gargarizans, assembly GCF_014858855.1. NCBI lineage: Eukaryota > Metazoa > Chordata > Amphibia > Anura > Bufonidae > Bufo > Bufo gargarizans. Next base: position 99,017,213 of record NC_058080.1, read on the forward strand.
TCTGGGACCCAATGGGACCCACCATCCCATCTTAATTAGCTATCACTTGCTTGCAGAAGAAAGTTTCTTATAAGTTTTTATACTTATAGTTTCTAAGTTGCATGCATTGGATGGATCCAACCATGTCAGTGCATCAGCCAGAATACCAGGTTTCAGGTTTTTGGTCTGGTCTGTTCTGGTCTATGGACGGGCACTTCGCTTCCACAGCCTAGGTGGTCTCATTAGCTCATGCATAAAACTCCTGAATCTACCTCATCTTAGCATGCACCAGGGAAGCTAAAATAGTTCTGGCCCTCTCCATAGTTCCTCCTCCATCATGGGCTGTGAAAGCAATGTGCTGCTCCATAGACCAGAAACCTGGTATTCAGACTGAAGAGCATGAGCAAGACGGTAAGTATATTGGAAACGTTCTTCTACAGGCAACATTTTTTTAATTTAGGTTTAAGGCTGGGTTAACATCATGTTTTTGCCCTATGTTTAACCAATACATGGGGGGGGGGGGAAAGGATGCAAAGGCAAACCTTTAAAAAAAAAATTATACATTTTTTTTTAGACTGGAACTCTATGGTGACCGATGCCACTGTGTGGTGACAAATGTTCTTTGTATACGTTAAATATAAGACAAAAAAATTTGATGTGACGACAGCCTTAATTAAATCTTAATGACTTCATGCATTTAAGAGTAATTGTTCTGCCCAGCAGGGTTAGACAATCATTATAGTTTACTTCTTCCACAGTTAGGCCTCTTTCACACGGGCGAGTTTTCCGCGTGGGTGCAATGCGTGAGGTGAACGCATTGCACTTGCACTGAATCTGGACCAATTCATTTCACTGGGGCTGTGCACATGAGCTGTGATTTTCATGCATCACTTGTGCGTTGCTTGAAAATCACAGCATGCTCTATATTGTGCATTTTTCACGCAACGCAGGCCCCATAGAAGTGAATGGGGCTGCTTGAAAGTCACAAGCATCCGCAAGCAAGTGTGGATGGGGTGCGATTTTCACGCATGGTTGCTAGGTGACGATCTGGATGGGGACCCAATCTTTATTATTTTCCCTTATAACATGGTTATAAGGGAAAATAATAGCATTCTTACATATAATACAGAATGCTAAGTAAATTAGGGATGAAGGGGTTAAAAAAAAAAAATTAAACTCACCTCATCCACCTGTTCGCGCTGCCCGGCTCGTATTCTTTCTTCTTCTTTGATGACCTGGGAGGAAAAGGACCTTTAATGACGTCACTGCGCTGCGGATCCATCACATGGTCCATCACCATAGTGATGGACCATGTGATGAGCGCAGTGATGTCACCAAAGGTCCTTTTCCTCCCAGGTCCTCAAAGAAGAAGAATGAAGATGAGCTGGGCTTCGCGAACAAGTGAAGGAGGTGAGTTTATTTTTATTTATTTTTTTAACCCCTCCATCCCTTATTTACTTAGCATTCTTTATTAAGAATGCTATTATTTTCCCTTATAACCATGTTATAAGTGAAATTGATAAAATCTACACAACACCTAACCCAAACCCAAACTTCTGTGACGTTTGGGTTTGGGTCTGGGTACCAAACATGCAGATTTTTCTCACACGCTTGCAAAACGCATAAAAACCGCTTTGCACTCGCGGAAAAATCGCGCATTTTCCCGCAACGCACCCGCATCCTATCCGGCCCTCACACGCGACACCCTTGTGAAAGAGATAAATTTTGTAAGCGGGGATTCATTAAAACGTAACCTTTACTAGGTCATTTAAAATAATATTTCACACTGGGTGAGAGACGACAGTGACAACAACTACCTCCACTATAACACATCATATACTAGTGAATGAATGAAAAAGTGTGGATCTCACCTCATCTGAGCAGGATCCACGACCGTGGAGGAAGGTCCTGGCAGTTGGTAGTGCCTGTGACCGGTGTGACCAGGGTGCTTGTGTCATGATTGGCACTATATCCACTCCTAATACACTGCCTTCCTAGGGGTCAGGGGCTGTTCTTGTAGCCTGCCTACCACACATGGAGCACCCGCCCCAACAGGGGCGACCCCACACCGAACCTTTCCCTCAGTATGGGTCTAGTGTTCTATACAGCCCTAATTACAACGCCCTACATGCCATGTTTCTGTCTTTCTTTCCAGACATCATCAGGGGACTTCGCACATGTATTCAAGGGCAATAGAGATCAAGGTGGTTTTAGCCTCGTATCATCAATCAGGATAGTGGGTAATTCTTATCCTCTCTGTAGCATGGGAAGTGTCCCATGTCAGTCAGTGTCTCACCACAAAAACCCTAATACCTTAGGGTATTTCTGTGTGGTTATAGCACCATCTAGAGGAGTTAAATTGTATTACACTTTGGTATCTTGCTACAAGACTATTGCATTGTGGGTTATTGCAAGGCATCAGTGATGACGTCACCACGCCCAGCCAGTGTGATGACGTCATCACGTCACCGCACGAGATTTTGCACTGTGTCCTAAATCAAGATGGCCACAATGACCTTTACTCGAACAAATGAATAAGGTGAGTATTTTTTTACACTGATTAACCACATAGCATCTGAGGAGTTCAATGATGGGGCAGTGTGATCGCTGTTCCCTGTCATTGCATCTGCTACATACAAAGAAATGCGCTTTGTGACAAAGTAATAAATATAATTTTTCAGAACTTCGCTCATCTCTAATTGTATCACCAGATCCATAATACAGCAATAGCCCTCTTTTTATCATATAATATTAACTCTTTGTCATTACTGGATTGTTTTCCTAATAAATCTATTTTCTTATATTACAATAGTCCATTTAGTTTGCCATCAACATTTTTCTTGCCTGGTTAGTGTGAGTGCCAGCTTTAATATTTAATTATTTATCTATTTATTCTCCTTTTTGTTTTTGTTTTTTTAGACACTGAATCAGCTTGAATACTAGTAGTGAGTAGCTACTAAGTGTATTTGTCTGTTATTCAGTTGCTTTTCTTAACCCTTCAATACAAAGCCCATTTGTTTCCCCCCTCCCCACATTTCCAAGAGCCATACATTTGTATTTTTTAATGGCCTCATTTAATTTACAATGTCTTATATTCGAAAGCAAAAAAAAAATTGTGGGATGAATTTTTTTTTTTAAATCCACAATTCTGCCAAGGTTTTTTTGTTTTGATATTACAGTGCACTCTAAAAATGACATGACACCCTTATTCTGCGGGACAATAACAAATTTGTATAGTTTTTATTTTGTTTTATTACTTAAAAAATGAAAAACCTTTATTGGTACCATTTTTGGGGTACATATGATTTTTTTGATCACTGCTATTTGATTTTTTGGGGGGGACATTGTGACAAAAAAAAAAGTCAAACTGTGTGCTTTTTTTCCCCGTTACTATGTACAATGCACAGTAAAAATATTTTATATTTTAATAGTTCATACATTTTCTGTCATGTATTTTTATATGTAAAACTAGCAGAAGGACCCAGCTTTGCATGGGTATATTTCATTTAATGTTTGTATGTGTCGTTAAAAGATATCGACAGTATCCCCCATACAGCACCCTGCCCCTTTAACAGTGAATTTCACAGTCCCCCACCCCTTAACACTGACCCCCCCCCCCACAGTACCCCACCACTTTAAAATGGGACCTCCAAAGCAGCCCATCCCCTTAACTTTGACCTTACCAGCAGCCCACCCCCTTCACAGCACCCCACTCCCTTGACAGTGACTTCTTCAGGGGCACCCCCCATTAACAGTGACCTCCACAGTACCCCAATCCCTTAACAGTGACCTCACAGTACCCTGCTGCCTTAACAGTGACCTCCATAGCAGTTTCCCCTTTAATAGTGGCCCCTGCCCTCTTAACAGTGACCTCCACAGCGGCCTGCCCCCTTAACAGTAACATCCACAGTGAACGCTTCTTTAACAGTGACCTCCACAGTGCCTGCCCCTTTAACAGTGACCTCCACAGCGCCCTGCCCCTTTAATGCTAGAGCTACATGACGACACGTGTCGCACAACATTTTGTCTCAACAATTTTAACAAATGATAGTCTATGGTGTTGCACTGCGAAATGTGACATGCTTCGACTGCGACACAACAGTTGCAAAAAATGCATCCGAGATGGATTTTTCTGTGACTGTCGCGTCGCAGTTGCAGCATGTCACATGTCGCAATGCAACACCATAGACTATCATTATAAAAATTGAGGCACAACATCAATGTCGCAGGACACATGTAGCAGTGTAGTTGTGCCCTATGTGCCGTGCGACTTATTGTCGCGTGACACATGTCGTCATGTAGCCCTAGCCTAAAGCTGACCTACAGCAGTGAAGAAAAATGGCTGGGTTGTCATGGAAACCTGGAGTAGAACTGTGTGTATGTGGAGACTAAGGGCCTGCGAGCTTCTATTGGCTGATAAGGGACATGTGACTGTATGTATGGCAGTTGGGATATGAAGAGAAAGACTTGCAGGCTTATATTGGCTAATGCAGGTCATTTTTTGGGAATGTCTCAGGAACGGAGAGCTGAAACCCAGTCTAAAACCTTCCTGGACACCTGATATACCTGTGTTCCAAATTTGGTGAACATCGGTTTAGTCGTTTGGTCGCGCATAAAGAACAGACAGTCAGACAGACGTTGTGACAGACAGAAACTCATTGTGTACCAGCATGTTACCTCCACAGTATTCTTTCCCAGATAGTAAGTGATATGTGTACCAAGTAGAAATTGATCGATGAATTTTTGAGTTACAGAGCAATATGTGTGTAGCAAAAACAGTTGGAGCATACAAACTTCATGCAGCTGCTGTGTAGGGGCGTATGACCCCCACAGGATTTCTTTCCAGGTAGCAAGGGATGTGTATACCAAGTTTTGTTGAAATCGATGGTTGCATTTTTTAGTGCAGAACATATATACATATGTACATACATACACAGAAACACAAATATACGTCCTTCTTTATATAAATAGAATGTGGGAAAGGAGGTGATTTAATTTTTTAAAATATTTTTTATATTTTTTGCATGTCCAATAGACTGTAATAGCAAATTATTAAGGTCCATGGGATTCTGACACTCTGCCTGCAGAGCCGTGCCTCGTGCACAGCTTTACAGGAAGTTTACCATGACAGGCCTGGGAACCTTCAGCAGGCCCCAGGCTATAATGGTAACTATCTGAGCCCCGCAATTTCACCGTGGAAGCTCCGATCAAAAGGCTAGTATAGACATCATCACTGATCCCAGTCATTATGGCTTGTTTCCTGTTGTATCATGCCGGTGTCAACCGCAATGTATGGAGCAGGCTCAGCGCAGCAGCCCATTCTATACAACCGCTTACACATTATAACATATATGTCAGACTTAAGACCACCCCTGTGAATAGCTCTCACTACACGAGCCAGGTCTTATCAGTGATTGATATTCTCTATGTAAGTGTGTATAGAAATATAGCTGTCAGTCACTGGTAACACCTCCCCTGTGTACTGATTGCTGTTCACAGGGGTGATCTTAAAGACAGTCTTTCATTAACTTTTGTCATATTAAACTGCTAAAATTTTTCTCTAGATCAAAATTAACAAATGTTACCAGGGGCATCTGAGAAAGGATTGCCCATGTGCCACTAATGGTCCATTTACACGGGATGGCGATCTAGCAGATTGTCGGGAAGGAAGAGTTCCTTCCCGACAATCTACTGATTGCTAGCGGAGGAGACAGGTGCATTTACATGAAGCCAGGGGCAGACACAGACAGCAGAGTTCCCCTGTGCAAAGAATGTGCCTGGGCCCCCCGCCCCAAGCCAAATTCTCAACATAACATATTCCATCCTAACATTACTTATAGCATTACAAAACATACGGGGTAAGGCTTCTTTTACACCTGCGGCTCTACGCTCCGGCCACCTGATCCAGCAAAGAATACAAGGAATTGGTGAGACACAAACTCAGGCATGCAGCGGTTTGTGTCCTGCTGATTCTCTGCATTTTTGCCACATTGTGGCCGGATCTCTGCCAAACCCCATTATAGTTAATGGGGCCGGCGGGCATTCTGTCTGCATCCAGCAGTGCTGAAGCATTCCAGGCAGGCTGTTCTCTGCTGGAAATACCTGCCTGGAATCACTAACTCAGATGTGAAGGAAGCCTAATACAGGTCCACATACTTCTTACACCCAGTGACGTCTCCTTTGATGTAGATGTTCTCTGTCCTCATCTTCTCCTTTCAGACCACACCGCCATGATGATTTCTTTCAGCCATCTCTTCTCTCTGCAGGGTTTGACAGACAGACATCTTAGTTTCCTAGTTTTCAATCCTCCTCCCACCTTCTAAACACCCCTCTAATACTGTGCCTGCTGTGCTCCATATACTAGTTACACACAGATAGTTCTCCTTCAATAATTATTGGCACACAGTGTCCTAAAAAATAACTGCGCCCAGGAAACAGTGTCCCTGACACTAATAGTGTAAACATAATGTTCCCCAAAAATTATTGTGCTAAGCTGATACTGTGCCAGGGTGCCCACCAAAGTAACAGTGCTCCCCAAAGTCCTACCAATAGAAATAATTACTGTAGCTATCAGACAACATGTAGTAGTAATAGTACCCCTACAGTAATAATTTCCCCACTGTGTCCCAGAAGTTATAATGCTCCCATAGTGCTCATACTAGTATTCAAGTTCCTCATAGTCCCTCAACTGTAATAAAGCTCACCATAATGCCCCTGGTAGTAATAATTCTCTTTATAATGTGTAACAGTAGAAAAATGCCCCCTTATAATGTGCGCCCAGGCTCAGACTGGCCCACAGGGGTACAGGGGAATCCCCCGGTGCGCCCCTGGGCAAAGTGGGCCCCTAGTCTTCCACCCCCTGCACAAGTGGCACATAACAAATTTGACTTACTGCACTATATACATATACTCAATGTTCAGCACCTCCACCAGGCTATGTTCATATAAAAATGTGTTCGCCAGTACATAAAAGTGCCCTGTTGTGTGGCAGTATAAAAAATACCTCCTCTTAGTGCCCCCTGTAGAGCCAATGTCCCCATAGTACCCTCATAATGTGTGCTAATACCCCCTACTTTGTGCCCAAAAAACTCTCTTAGTACCCCCAGTTAAGCCAAGGTCCCCATAGTGCCCTATAATTTGTGCCAGTATAAAATACTCCTATATCATGCTCCAAAAATGGGCCTCACAATGTGCCAGTATAAAATGCCCCCATAATGTGTGCCAGTATAATGCCCCTATAAAATGACCCCAATAGTGCTCCTATTCCCCCATTCTCCATAGTGGCCCCCATGTGTGCCAGTATATAAGATAGGGTCACCAGTAGATGCCCCCATAGTATCCCCCCTTCTCTATGTATGCTAGTATGTAAGATAGGGCCCTCATAGTGCTCCTGCCCCTCCATACTACCCCCCATGTTTGCCAGTATATAAGAGAGAGCCCCAGAAGATGCCCCCATAGTGCTCCTCTCCCTCTTCTCCATACTGCCCCCCATGTGTGCCAGTATATAATATAGGGTCACCAGTAGATGCCCCCATAGTATCCCCCCTTCTCCATGTATGCTAGTATGTAAGATAGGGCCCTCATAGTGCTCCTGCCCCTCCATACTACCCCCCATGTTTGCCAGTATATAAGAGAGAGCCCCAGAAGATGCCCCCATAGTGCTCCTCTCCCTCTTCTCCATAGTGCCCCCATGTGTTCCAGTATATAAGATAGGGTCCCCATAGTGCTCCTCCCCCCCATAGTGCTCTTCCCCCTTCATAGTGTCCCAATGTGTGCCAGTAACTAAGATAGGGCCCCCTATACTGCTCCTCTCCCTCCATAGTGCCCCCATGTATGCCAGTAAATAATATAGGGCCCTCCATAGTGCTCCTCCCCCTCCATAATGCCCCCATGTGTGCCAGTATATAAAATAGGGCCCCAATAGTACTCCCCATCCACAGTGCCCCCATGTGTGTCAGTATTGAAATTGGACCCCCATAATGCTCCTCCCCCTCCATAGTGCCCCACATGTGTGCCATTATATAAGATAGGGCCCCCAGTAGATGCCCCCATGAGTGCCAGATAGGACCCCTACCAAAGTGTAAATAAAAAAATAAATAAACACATATACTTACCTCCTTGCCGCTTTTAGCGATGCGATGCAGGCCTCTTCCAGCCTGTTTCCTGCGCTGTACAGATCAGGCGGCGCCGGCCTCTGATAGGCTACAGGCACTAGGCCTGCAGTCTATGAGAGGACTGGGGAAGGGAGACGCCTCTCCGCTGCCCCCACTGTAGCATCCATCTGTATCACCTTCCTGAATATAGAGAGATGAGCGCTTCCACAATGGAAGCGCTCATCTCCTCCTGCTGCCGGGCCAAACCGGCTGCACAGGCGGTATGTCTGCCCCTGCATGCAGCGATCTCCTACAGCTCCTCCACAGTATGGGGAGGAGTGATCGCTAATGACATCTCTCTTCCCCATACTGTCTCGTTTCCAGCAGATCGTATTTACACAGCACAATCTGCCACCTGGAAACTAGGATCTTTTGTGCTGCACATCGTTAATCAGTGGTGCATTTACACTGCAAGGTCATCGCTAACCAGCGTTACTAATAACATTGGTTAGTGATGATCATTTCAATTGTTGTCACGTGTAAAGGGCACATTACTGGTGTGAGAGGCAAAGCTAAAGCAGCGAGCAGCAGAAAGAACAGGACTGCAGACATGCTATTTGGGTATTGTACGCGGTAATATGCAAACTATCCATGTAGCCGCAGTTATGGGTCTTCAACACAGTGAAAGCCAGATATCCCTTCAGGGAAGGAAAACCAAGCAAAGGGGTGTCCCCATTTTAGAGATCACCAGATACATTATAATAAGTGGCCTCTTTGTCAAGATCCAGCTCTGTTACAAGCTTTAAGGATGTGACAAGGGAAAAAAGACATGGGTTGCTAGATGGCCACTAGCACATCCGCAATACCCAGTCCCCATAGCTCTGTGTGCTTTGATTGAGTATAAAAACTGATTTGATTTGACTCTTCCCTGGACACACAAGTAAGATATGTCTCTTTTATGTTAATTTGCATATGTATGAAATCGTGTTTTTTTTTTACACAATAAAGCACACAGAGCTATGGGGACTTGATATTGCGGATGTGCTAGTGGCCATCTACCAACCCATGTCCTCAGTTCTATACCCAAAATCCCGGTGACAGGTTCCCTTAAAGCCAGTTATCCATCCAAGGAAAGCTGTTTGGGGGTGTTGCCTGCCCCCCATCAGCATGGAGTAAGTTTCTGGCTAACTAAACAATGCCTAGGAGATTACTCAAATAAAACAATAGTTGATCTTAGGGCGAACAGCTACAAAAATACTGCAGAGCCTCATTTAAGAGTCTCAACACAGCAATCCAAAGTGCAAAGCTCCTTGGAAAACAGAAATATACAAAATAACCATGGAAGTCCTCAATACAGTGTAAGCTAGATATCCCTCCAGGGAAGAATAACCAAGCAAAGTGGTGTCCCTGTTTTAGAGATCACCAGATTCACCATATTAAATGGAACCTATATCATGCCCAAGCCCGGAGGTGAGATGGGCAAGTGCAGGGAACAGAGGAGAGTGATGTCAAGAAGATACTGGGCTGGCTTACAGCCAGTGGCGACTCTAGGAACAATATATAGGGGGGGCACAAAGATACCACAGTCAAAAATGGGGGGGCACAAACAAAATAAGTATATATCAATAAGATTACAAAATACGAGAGAATTGCGATATGCAGGGATACAGTTATAATAAAGCAATTTACTTACAAAAGAAGCTATTCAGTCGTCTGCAGTGCCGTCCTCTGCTTGCTTCCACGGATTCTTTCCCCTTCTTTCTGTCTCTCGTCAGTGCACAGGCGCACTGTTATGGTGGATCTGTGGAAGACACACTGTTATGGGGGCATCTGTGGATGACACATTATGCCTCTCATTAGCCCTCATTATGCCTCTCATATCAGCCCCCATATCAGCCCTTATGCCTCATTAGCCCCCATATCAGCCCTTATGCCTCATTAGCCCCCATATCAGCCCTTATGCCTCATTAGCCCCCATATCAGCCCTTATGCCTCATTAGCCCCCATATCAGCCCTTATGCCTCATTAGCCCCCATTATGCCTCTTATTAGCCCCATTATGCCTCTTATTAGCCCCATATGCCTCCTATTAGCCCCCATATGCCTCCTATTAGCCCCCATATGCCTCCTATTAGCCCCCATATGCCTCCAATTAGCCCCCATATGCCTCCAATTAGCCCCCATATGCCTCCAATTAGCCCCCATATGCCTCCAATTAGCCCCCATATGCCTCCTATTAGCCCCATATGCCTCCTATTAGCCCCATATGCCTCCAATTAGACCCCATATGCCTCCAATTAGCCCCCATATGCCTCCTATTAGCCCCCATATGCCTCCTATTAGCCCCCATATGCCTCCTATTAGCCCCATATGCCTCCTATTAGACCCCATATGCCTCCTATTAGCCCCCATATACCTCCTATTAGCCCCATATGCCTCCTATTAGCCCCCATATGCCTCCAATTAGCCCCATATGCCTCCAATTAGCCCCCATATGCCTCCTATTAGCCCCCATATGCCTCCTATTAGCCCCCATATGCCTCCTATTAGCCCCCATATGCCTCATATTAGCCTCATATGCCTCCTATTAGCCCCCATATGCCTCATATTAGCCCCATATGCCTCCTATTAGCCCCATATGCCTCCTATTAGCCCCCATATGCCTCCAATTAGCCCCCATATGCCTCCAATTAGCCCCCATATGCCTCCTATTAGCCCCCATATGCCTCCTATTAGCCCCCATATGCCTCCTATTAGCCCCATATGCCTCCTATTAGCCCCATATGCCTCCTATTAGCCCCAAATATGCCTCCAATTATCCCCCAAATATGCCACCAATTAGCCCCCATATGCCTCCAAATGCCCCCATATGCCTCCAATTAGCCCCCAAATATGCCTCCAATTAGCCCCCATATGCCTCCAAATGCCCCATATGCCTCCAATTAGCCCCCATAATGCCCCCAGCAGCCACATTTTCTATAAAATAAAAAATAAAAACACTTACCTCTCCTGCTCCTGGACGGACGCCGCCTGCCATTTTCTCCTCAGTCGACTGTGCTCTAAACTGGCGCGCACAGCGTGAGGTCACAGAGCGACCTTACGCTGTGCGCAGCCCTGCACAGCCGACAGCCGAGGACCAGGAAGTGGTGAGTACAGAGCGTTCACCACTTCCTGGTCCTTCGGTACTAATGAGCGCTTCCATAATGGAAGCGCTCATTAGTATTCACTCTGGGGAATCAGCGGGGGGGCACCCGGGGGGGCAAGGGACAACATAGGGGGGGCAATTGCCCCCCCTCGCCCCCCTCTAGCGACGCCACTACTTACAGCTACACAGGGGAGGCACTTGCAGCGATAGACAACTCCCCTGAGCACTTGCAGCCTAATTTGAATATGCTTCATTTCATTTTTGGAGTGTAACAGCTGCAGAAAAGGCAAAAGAACTACCATTTGTTAATTGTGTATATGACAAAGGTTGATTAAAGACTCCCTTTAAGTTAGAAAAAGCAGAGGTATAAAGTGTATAAATTACAAGTTTTATTGAATCTTTTCCCACAAATAAATCTGCTCAGCTCTTCCTGCTCTATAACATACTGTCTGCAGATATTAATGCATTTTGTGGTGACAGGTCCTCTTTAAATGGGTGTTGCTTAAAATTATAATTCTAATATTATAACATTCTCAGTGCACTTTTCTCACTGAACCTTTGCTTCCACAGGTTAAAAAGTCACCAATGACTCTCACATCAGTGGACTGGCCAGTAGTCAGCCATTGTGGGTTCCCTATAGATGACATATCACATAGAGATACACATAGATGCAGGGAAGCACTCAAACAGCTGCAAGAAAGCAGCAATTCTAAAGCTAAATATAATGTGAGTAGTGCTTATATTTCATATGATTTTTACAGAAATATGACAAAACTATAGGTTTCTTGGTATTAACTGTATAATGACGTTGTATGACCTTTATTACAGGAGAGGCGCTGAATGTCAGTCTTAAGTTTGTGGTTTACTTCTTACCTTGCAAATAATAAAAGGTAAATGATGACTTGTGAATGGTACAATATTGCTCATTTGTCGAGTGCTGAGTTTACTGATGAGCTTGCATATTTTCCAAAGGTTACAAAGCTGCCCTGTCAGCATCAGAACATATGCTTCTGAAACTGCATAACTTTAACTTTATGCTGATTTTCATTAACATGGGTTTCTATGATATTTTCTTCTCTAGTTATAAAGAATCTTATCTAAAGCTTTGAACATTGATTATAAAGACACATTTTTAAATGCTAATTCGTGTAAATTGTGTCACGTGGAGAGGTGGAGTTGCTGTTCATAAGAATCCCCCCTAAAAAAAATTCTAGGCAATTTCAAGGTGGACATTATTGAAGGTTGGATATAGCAACGTGGACATGCATTGGCATCACGAGTAGATATATTTTCTTTGCGGGCCACGCAACTGTAGGAATGCATTTCTGTAAGAACAGTACTGTGATGGTATTATTAATGAGTATTACCCTGCAAAATTTGTAAAATAGCCATTTGTTAGTAGATAGAAGTTATAGCTCTGCAGTGGTATACATAAATAACTATGTATGCGAGGACCAACAGTTCAGAACAAAACCTAATGACAGGAAATCAATTATACCCATCAAAATGTATGTACATACAGTACACAGACACAGATAATTGAATGTTGTCAAACTTCTTGAAATTAGTTTCAGGTTCAAATTGGTCAGCAGATTCAATTTGGCCCGAATCGAAAGAGCTCAAATTGCCCTAAAGAGCCACGTATGACACTCTGAGGTCTCCTAGGACTGTATCCAACCCATTTCAAGCTCTTAAACACCAAGACAGCATTAGTAATGTCCAAGTGACAGCAACATATATGTTATGGGTTAACACATGGTAGTCACTGGCAGTGGCACATAGCTCCCTGTCCCGTCGCCGATCACCGCCATAGGTTTCAGGCCTAGTAGGCCTGAGGCCTATGCGGTAGTGAAATCCCGGCGCAGGCGTGCGTGATGACACACCAAATTATTATGGGAGGGAATACTATGTGGGGACAAATTACTATGTGGGGGCAAATTACTATTTGGGGCAGTGTGGGGGCAGTGTGGGGGCAAATTATTATGGAAGGGACTACTATGTGGGGGAAAATTACTATATGGGGCTGTGTGGGGCCAAATTATTATGGGAGGAACTACTACGTGGTGGTAAATTATTATGGGAGGGACTACTATGTGGGGGAAAATTACTATATGGGGCAGTGTGGGGGCAAATTACTATGTGGGGGAAACTATTGTGTGGGGGCAGTGTGGGGAAAATTGCTATGTGGGGACAAATTACTATGTGGGGGCAAATTACTATGTGGGGGCAGTGTGGGGAAAACTATTGTGTGGGGGCAGTGTGGGGAAAACTATTGTGTGGGGGCAGTGTGGGGAAATTGCTATGTGGGGGCAGAGTGGGGAAAACTATTGTGTGGGGACAGTGTGGGGAAATTGCTATGTGTGGACAGTGTCCGGAAATTGCTATGTGGGGGGAAATTACTATGTAGGGGCAGTGTGGGGCAAATTACTATGTAGGGGAAATTACTGTGGGGGCAAACTACTATATGGGGGAAGTTTGGGGTAAATTACTGTGTGGGGGCAAATTACTATGGGGATAACTATGTGAGGCAGTGTGGTGGAAATTACTATATGGGGGTGTTGCTATTGGGGAGGCACTGTAGGGGCAATTCTATTATTTTTGGGGACACTATACAGGGATTATTGCCTGGAGCACAATAGAGGGTGGTATTATTACTGGGGGAACTCTAGGGGACATTATAGCTGCTGTGGACACTAGGAACATTTGGGGTAATTTATCAAACTGTTGTAAAGTAGAACTGGCTTAGTTGCCCATATCAGCCAATCAGATTCCACCTTTCATATTTGACAGCTCTTTTGGAAATCCAGTTCTACTTAGGATGAGGAGGTTGATGGAAAAATTTTGAAATCTAACAAGTCTGTGTTACAAACTGTAGAGACGAGATGTGGCTGAAAGAATTTTCCATGGTGGTCTGGGTCAAATGGAGGAGAAGAGGAAAGAAAAGGTCTACATGACAGGAAATGTCACTGGATGTAAGAGGTATGTGGTGCTGTATTCTCCTCCATGTCTGTTTTATTATAATTATATGTATTTTAAATTTGGCGACAAAATTTTTCAGTTTAGGACACAATTTGGGGTATTTTTTTTAGTCTGAAGATGTCATATGGCCTAGGAAGAGACTGTGGCGCCCATGAAGCACCGCAGCCTCTTCATACAAAAAAAACTAAACTAAACTAAAATGGAGGGAGGGGCCCAAGTTGGGTAGACAGCCCCGGGCTTATCATGCACTTAATCCACCCCTGGTCACTGGTAATAAACAGCATGTGTAATAACACACATCCCTGTCTGGTTTTATTTTAAATTAAAACTGTCAACATATTTTTCCTTTTTGGTGGCAGATGCCTTCTTCTGTCTTCTGACCTGTAAAATGATGGGTCCCATTTTTAAAGAATAGTCTGAATTGCTCTACAAAAGCTTTAGATTCAGCTGGAATCAGACATTTTTGAAAATTCGAGATGCATTTGACACTTAGTACTTAGAATCGATTAGGTCATCTCTAATCCCTCGAACATAGGCTGATCACAAAGCTTCTCACTGCAGATCTCACGAGCAATCAGTTGTATTCTGTGGGGAAACCTGTCGTAAATGTTCACTTTCCCTACAGTGCCACCTCAAACAAAATCTAGCATTATATAGTGCCTATTCAAATCATTGGGTTGTCTATGCTGCAGAACAGAATACATCCTCCTGGGCAGGAGACACTCTTTCAAACCTTTCTCTACTCTGCATAGATCTAGAACAGAGAACCCTTTCAATGAATTCCCTAGTATTGTATATGAAAATGAGGTTAGCAATAGGTGCTATCTAGTTCCAGACTGAAAAGAGAACTCCCGTAAAAAAAATAATAATTCTCTGACCTGCTAGAAAGGTACATGATGTCATCTGTCATGAATATAATCTTCTAATCAGTGGCTAACAAATACAGTCACTGATGAGATTACATTCACTACAGATTACATCATGCACCTTTCTTACAGGTCAGAGAATACATTTTTTTGTGTTCTTCTTGAAGAATGGTTCACAATGCCTTTGTCTACACTCTATCTTCAAGTAGCCTGAGTCTTTCCTCTAGCAATGTTAACTCAGGAGCCACCAAACTAGGTCTACTCCAGGATAAAATACAGAAATGAACAACAACCTATACAAACACCATATAACAGGGAAAAAGTATTTAGGACTCAAAACCTTGTATATAAAAAATATTATATTCTTTATTGCAACATATATAAATAAATATGTTCACATAAATCATGAAAAATGGTGACAAAGCATCTAGATATGAAGCAATGTCCACAAACGCCTTACTGAGTATGGATCCCAAAGCATCCACATAGCTCCCACAATAGAAGGAAATACATGTACATCCACAAAGGTAGGTAAGCCTGTACCAATCCAAATAATATCAGGAAATAATTATATCAAATCTACATAGTAAACCTAACGCAACAGAGGGCATGAAGTCACATACCCACTGAAAGGGTTAACCACCCCTAAGTCGGACCAGGAGCAACATAAAGGAAAAAAATAAAATTAAAATATAAATATAACAAAAACCGAGGTCAGGACAATAACCAACCTGTGGACATGTTTGAGGGAGCCTGATGAAGTGGTACAGGAACACACCTTGATGCGCATTTCACCTTGGCTTCATCAGGAGACTACATACAGAGGAAATACAGAAATGGTTGAACTGATGAACTCTGAATCTTAAAATATCTTAAAACTTTTCAACAGTTTTGACTTTTTAGATATGAAATACTGTATGAAAGAGTCATTTTACTATTTTGCCACATATGTGCTAGTATAGCACAAAGATGCCAAGAAACAATTATAGGCATAAAGTGATGCTTTCAATAAAGTCATCATACAGCTCCCATGTCTATAGTTCTAGACTGTACCCTTCATATGTCTCTTATTTAATATTGTGGCATGGTCTTATGAGACAAAAAAGTCCAGAGGAGAGACAGCACTACTCACTGATCCACTTTGATAGATCCAAACGGTGGCGGTGCCAGCAGTGTTAGGCCCCAGTCCGCCGGGCCCCTTGTAGTCGCGAAGTGACGAGAAGACCGCGGCACTCAATGTCTTCAAGAAAGCTTCAGAGTTTATTTCACCAACTGGCGATGTTTCAACTCCTCAGAGGCTTGAAAAAGACTCTTCACTTCATGGTCTTATGAGATATTCTCCTCTAGAAGCACTAAAGGATTATAGGTTGGACTTGATGGACATGTCTCTATTTAAGGGGTTACCCAAGTTCTATTATGCCCCCCATATGCAATGCCCCCATATGCCCAGGACCCTCACAAAGGTTGTACTTACCTCTCTCCCCACATCTGCCCGTCGCGCGTATGAAAACATCTGGCGACAGGGGGGACAGCAAATAGCAGGCTGCGACGGGAACGAGTATCCCTAGCATCACCCGTGATGCTAGGGAGGCTTGTCCTGTCGTGGCCTGCTATTGGCTTCCCCACCCCCACCCCCCCGCCTGACGCTGGATGTCCATAATTCTTGTTTCTGTACTCAGCTCTGTAATATCACAGGGGCATGAAGCTTTATAGCAGCCAATCTAAATCTAGATGTATTAAATGAAGAGATTTAATTAAAGGCAATGAGGTCCAATGTCCTTATAATAATGAGCCAGTGAACAGAATAAATAATTGGGACACTAATTGGTGAAAATGTGTAATATGGATATCTTTACTATAAAGCCTAAAATATAGCAGGGCTTTTATATTTATGGTCTAACCTTGGGATAGGCCATATCAGATCAGCAGGTGCCCAACAACCAAAACCCCTGCCGATCAGCTGTTCTGCAGTAGCTCCTGCATTGGAAGTGGGCACTGGAGCTTCATTCAATATGCTGCCACTATTCTCTTTAACAGAGATGTGAAGTTTCAGTACCTATTTATGATCTCTGGGGCTACTGTAGAACAGCTGATGGGCAGGGGTGCCAGGTTCGGAGTTTTTAAATTGAAAAATCCCATAAAACCCTTTCACCCTTAGTGACCAAGTAATTATTATTATTTTTTTCATCAATGTACCTGTATGAGGGCTTATTTTTTGTAGGACAAGTTATAGTTTTGAATGCACCATTTTGGGTACATGTAATCATTGATTAAAGTGAGCTGTCTAGCCTAAGTCCTCTTTGTTTGCGTCAGTAAAAAGGTCTACTTGTCACTAAGGCTACTTTCACACTAGTGTTCGATCGGATCCGTTCTGAACGGATCCGATCATATTAATGCAGACGGAGGCTCCGTTCAGTACGGATCCGTCTGCATTAATAACTTAGAAAAAATTCTAAGTGTGAAAGTAGCCTGAGCGGATCCGTTCAGACTTTCAATGTAAAGTCAATGGGGGACGGATCCGCTTGAAGATTGAGCCATATGGTGACCTCTTCAAGCGGATCCGTTCCCATTGACTTACATTGTAAGTCTGAACGGATCCACTCGCCTCCGCACGGCCAGGCGGACAGCTGAACGCTGCAAGCAGCGTTCAGCTGTCCGCCTGTCCGTGCGGAGGCGAGCGGAGCGGAGGCTGAACGCCGCCAGACTGATGCAGTCTGAGCGGATCCGCATCCATTCAGACTGCATCAGGGCTGGACGGAGGCGTTCGGGTCCGCTCGTGAGCTCCTTCAAACGGAGCTCACGAACGGACCTATGAACGCTAGTGTGAAAGTAGCCTAAGCGGTTAAGATACAGGAAGTTCACAGCAGTATGTTGGAAGACGATTATGAATTGTAAAGATAAAAGAATCATGGCCTGATACTGGAAATGACTAGACTATGAATACTTTCAGAAATGTTCAGGATCGAATAAATAGATATTGTTTTCTTTCTCTCTGTAAAATACTGTATAAAACTTTCCTTAAGGGCTCATGCACACGTACTTTCTTTCAGTGTCTGTTCCGTTTTTGTACCAGACCATATGCAAAACCATTTATTCAAAAGTTGCAATACATTGAACAGCATATAAAAGATAAATGTTACGCTGAGCGCTCCGGGTCCCCTGCTGGCCGCGGAGCGCTCACAGCGTATGCCCCCAGGCAGCACTCCAGTGTCTCGGCATGTGCGTCCTCGCTCTCTAGGGCGCGCGTGCGCCGGGACTCTTAGATTCAAAGGGCCAGTGCACCAGTGATTGGTGCCTGGTCCAAAAGGGATATTAAGGGTTAAGGTTTGTGAGAGGCAGTGCTGACTTAATTAGGCTGCACCTGTGCACTGCCCATTTATACCTTCTCCTCCCACAGCTTCCTGCCGGATCTTTGTGCCTTGTGCCTCAGAGAAAGCGTTCCAGTGTGTTTGTTTGCCTTGCCTGTTGCCAAACCCGTTGCTACCGTCTACTCGCCTTTGAACCTTTGCCGCCTGCCCTGACCTATGCTACGTCCGACTACGCTCTTGCCTACTCCCTGTGTACCACGCCTTATCAGCTGCCAGAGAGGTTGAGTTGTTACTAGGGGATACGACCTGGTAGTTACCGCCGCAGAAAATCCATCCTGCCTTGCGGCGGGCTCTGGTGAAGACCAGTAACTGCTTAGAACCGGTCCTCTAGTACAACCCGCGCCATCGCCTCTCTGGTCCAGAGGATCCACTACCTGTCCTGCCGGTACGTGACAGTAAGATCCGGCCATGGATCCCGCTGATGTTCCCCTGCCAAGCCTAGCGGACCTCACCACTATTGTGGCCCAGCAGGGTCAACAGCTGGCCCAGCTGACCGCTATGTTGCAGCAGCTCCTGCCTTCTCAGCAACAGCCAGTTCCTCCGTCTGCTCCTGCCGCGTCACCTCCGCCTGCAGTTGCCACCGGTTCCAGAATCCGTTTGTCCCTACCAGACAAATATGACGGAGATCCTAAGCAGTGCCGTGGGTTCTTGTCGCAGTGCTCTCTCCACCTCGAGCTTCTGTCCGACCAGTTTCCTTCTGAGCGAGCCAAGGTAGCCTTTATTCTCAGTTTGCTGTCCGGGAAGGCCCTGGCCTGGGCTACACCACTATGGGACCGCGCAGATCCTGCCACCGCTTCCGTCCAGAGCTTCTGCCTAGAGTTCCGGAATGTTTTTGAGGAGCCTGCCCGGGTTACCTCCGCAGAGACTGCCTTACTAAATTTGACCCAAGGAGGTTCTTCCGTGGGTGACTATGCCATTCAGTTCCGCACCCTGGCCTCTGAGCTGAACTGGAACAATGAAGCCCTTTGCGCCACCTTCAAGAAGGGACTTAATAGTGAAGTAAAGGACGTTCTGGCTGCACGTGAGCTTCCTTCCACTCTTAGTGACCTCATCTTGCTGGCCACTAGGATAGACAAACGTTTCGCCGAAAGACAAGAGGAACTCCTCCTTGAAAAGGAAAAAGCTCGTCCTAGACGCTTTCCTCGTCTGGCTCCTGTTTTTCTGCGTCCACCTCAACCCGCTACTGGTCTTTCCGCCGTGGAAGCCATGCAGGTGGATCGGTCACGCCTGACTCCGCAAGAACGAAGCCGCCGCAGAAACGAGAACCTGTGTCTGTACTGTGCCAGTACCGAGCACTTCCTTAGAGATTGTCCTCTCCGTCCACCGCGTTCGGGAAACGCTCGCACCTAGTAAACGTGGGAGAGGCGTTGCTAGGTGTGGATTCTTCCTCTCCACGTCTCATCATACCCGTGCAGTTGATCATCTCTTCCAAGTCCTCTTTCTCCGCAGCCGCCTTCTTGGATTCCGGTTCAGCTGGCAACTTCATTCACGCCTCCTTGGTTGACAAGTACCGTATTCCAGTAATCCGTCTACCCAAGCCGTTTTTCATCTCTACTGTTAACGGTGAGAGACTCTCTGCCACCGTGCAGTTCCGTACCCAGCCTCTGCAGATGGACATCGGAATATTTCATACCGAGACTATAGAGTTCTTTGTCCTTCCCTTCTGTTCCTCCGAACTCCTCCTGGGTCTGCCGTGGCTTCAACGTCATAGTCCTATCCTGAATTGGTCCACCGGTGAGATCCTGCGTTGGGGTTCCTCCTGTTCGGACCGCTGTCTCAAGCCTGCTCTGGTCAAACAGAACCCGCAAGTTTCTCCGCCTTCTGGGCTGCCCAAGCCATACCATTCCTTCGCGGATGTCTTCTGCAAGAAACAAGCTGAGGTCCTTCCTCCTCACCGATCCTATGATTGCCCGATCGACCTGATACCAGGTTCTACTCCACCTCGGGGCAGAATTTATCCTCTCTCACCTCCTGAGACTCTTGCCATGTCCGACTATATAGGTGAGAACCTACAGAGAGGATTCATAAGAAAATCTTCTTCTCCTGCTGGGGCCGGTTTTTTCTTCGTGACAAAAAAAGACGGCTCCCTCCGCCCCTGCATTGACTACAGAGGTCTTAATAAAATTACCATCAAGAACCGTTACCCTCTGCCTCTAATCTCTGAGCTATTTGATCGTCTCCGAGGGGCTAAAATCTTCACTAAATTGGACCTTCGAGGGGCCTATAATCTGATCCGTATCCGTGAGGGAGACGAATGGAAGACCGCCTTTAACACAAGGGACGGCCATTTTGAGTATTTGGTGATGCCCTTCGGCCTCTGCAACGCACCTGCTGTCTTTCAGGAATTCGTTAATGATATTTTCAGGGACTTACTTTACACCTGCGTGGTCGTATACCTGGATGATATCCTGATCTTTTCCTCCAATTTGGATCAACACAGGGTCCATGTGCAACAAGTTCTTACTCGTCTTAGGAGAAATCGCCTGTACGCTAAACTTGAAAAATGTCTTTTTGAACGGACCTCCCTGCCTTTCCTGGGATACATTATCTCTGCCCAAGGACTTCAAATGGACCCAGCCAAGCTCTCGGCGGTACTGGATTGGCCACGCCCCTCTGGTCTCCGAGCCATACAAAGATTTCTGGGCTTTGCGAACTACTACAGGCAATTCATCCCTCACTATTCCACTCTGGTAGCTCCTATCGTGGCCCTCACAAGAAAAGGAGCTAACCCCAAATCCTGGCCTTCCCAAGCCGAGGAAGCCTTCCAGTCCCTAAAATGCGCCTTTGCCTCTGCACCCGTTCTCTCTAGACCAGATTCCACCAAGCCTTTCTCTCTTGAAGTGGATGCCTCCTCGGTGGGAGCCGGAGCTGTCCTCACCCAGAAGTCTTCCCGGGGCAAGATTTCTACTTGTGGCTTCTTTTCCAAAACATTCTCTCCCGCAGAGAGAAATTACTCCATTGGGGACAGGGAACTGCTGGCTATTAAATTGGCACTGGAGGAATGGAGACATTTACTCGAGGGCGCCACACATCCTGTGTACATCTTCACGGACCACAAGAACCTGGCTTATCTCCAGTCTGCTCAGAGATTAAATCCCCGTCAGGCTCGTTGGTCTCTGTTCTTCGCCCGCTTTAATTTTGAGATCCATTTCCGTCCGGCTTGTAAGAACATTAGGGCAGATGCTCTGTCTCGCTCCTCTGATGTGGTGGGCGACGAGTTAACTCCTCGATATATTATCCCTCCAGAACGCCTTATAACAGTCGCTCCCGTGGACCTGCGCCTTCTTCCTCCTGGCAAATCCTACGTACCTCCACGTCAGCGGCTGCGAATTCTCAAGTGGGGCCACGCCTCCCCTTTTGCCGGTCATCCAGGGGTGCAAAAGTCTCTCCAACTAATCTCCCAAAGGTACTGGTGGTCTTCTCTAGAGAAAGATGTCTCGGACTTCGTCCAGGCCTGTATGATTTGCGCCCGGGATAAATCGCCTCGCCAGAAACCAGCGGGTCTCCTCTTGCCTCTACCCGTTCCTGAAGTTCCCTGGTCTCACATCGCCATGGACTTTATTACTGATCTTCCCTCCTCCCATGGCAAGTCCGTTATTTGGGTCGTGGTGGATCGCTTTTCCAAGATGGCTCACTTTGTACCCCTGCCCGGTCTACCCTCTGCACCCATGTTGGCCAAACAATTTTTTCAACACATCTTCCGTCTCCATGGCCTTCCCAAACATATTGTCTCGGATCGTGGGGTACAATTCGTCTCCAAATTCTGGAGGGCTCTATGTGCTCAGCTCGGGATCAAATTGGACTTTTCTTCTTCGTACCATCCTCAGTCTAACGGCCAAGTAGAACGGGTGAACCAAATTTTGGGTGACTATCTGCGTCACTTTGTATCCTCACGCCATGACGACTGGGCTGATCTACTTCCCTGGGCGGAGTTCTCCTACAACTACAAACAATCCTCTGCCTCTAACAAGTCTCCTTTCTTTGTAGTTTTTGGCCGTCATCCTCTTCCACCTCTGCCGCAGTCTCCCACTCCTTCTTCTGTACCTGCCGTGGACAGTCTTGTACAGGATTTTTCCTCCATCTGGCGAGAAACCCACGCTGGTCTCCTCAAGGCTTCCACCCGTATGAAGGTTCAAGCTGACAAGAGACGCAGATCTCCTCCGGAATTTCGCCCGGGTGACAAGGTGTGGCTCTCCTCTAGGTACATCCGATTTAGGGTCCCAAGTTACAAGTTGGGCCCTCGTTTCTTGGGACCCTATAAAATCAAGAGTCGTATCAATCAAGTTTCTTATCAGCTCCATCTTCCTCCCTCCCTCCGAATCCATAACTCCTTCCATGTCTCCCTTCTTAAACCTGCTGTCTTTAACCGTTTTTCTCCCAAGCTTGTTTCTCCCACCCCTGTCGCCGGTACCTCCGATATATTCTCTGTCAAGGAGATCTTGGCGACCAAGATCTCCCGGGGAAAAAGATTTTTTTTGGTCGACTGGGAGGGCTGCGGTCCTGAGGAGAGGTCATGGGAGCCGGAGGAGAACATCCTGGACCGCAGTCTCATCCGCAAGTTCTTCGGTACCAAAAAGAGAGGGAGACCAAAGGGGGGGGGGTACTGTTACGCTGAGCGCTCCGGGTCCCCTGCTGGCCGCGGAGCGCTCACAGCGTATGCCCCCAGGCAGCACTCCAGTGTCTCGGCATGTGCGTCCTCGCTCTCTAGGGCGCGCGTGCGCCGGGACTCTTAGATTCAAAGGGCCAGTGCACCAGTGATTGGTGCCTGGTCCAAAAGGGATATTAAGGGTTAAGGTTTGTGAGAGGCAGTGCTGACTTAATTAGGCTGCACCTGTGCACTGCCCATTTATACCTTCTCCTCCCACAGCTTCCTGCCGGATCTTTGTGCCTTGTGCCTCAGAGAAAGCGTTCCAGTGTGTTTGTTTGCCTTGCCTGTTGCCAAACCCGTTGCTACCGTCTACTCGCCTTTGAACCTTTGCCGCCTGCCCTGACCTCTGCTACGTCCGACTACGCTCTTGCCTACTCCCTGTGTACCACGCCTTATCAGCTGCCAGAGAGGTTGAGTTGTTACTAGGGGATACGACCTGGTAGTTACCGCCGCAGAAAATCCATCCTGCCTTGCGGCGGGCTCTGGTGAAGACCAGTAACTGCTTAGAACCGGTCCTCTAGTACAACCCGCGCCATCGCCTCTCTGGTCCAGAGGATCCACTACCTGTCCTGCCGGTACGTGACAATAAAGTTATTAGCGAGAATAATGGTTTGTTCCCAAAGAAAGTAAACCTTACATGTCAAGAATGTTTTCCAGGCTCCACAGAAGAACAAACTAATGCCTCTTGCACACGACCGTATGGCTTTTTCAGTATTTTGCTGTCCGCAAAAAACAGATCCGCAAAAAAAACGGATGACGTCCGTGTGCATTCTGTTTTTTGCGGAAAGGAACAGCTGGCCCCTGATAGAACAGTACTATCCTTGTCCGTTATGCGGCCAATAATAGGACATGTTCTATCTTTGAACGGAATATAAAAACGGAAATACGGAAACGGAAGGCATATGGAGTACCTTCCATTTTTTTTGCGGATCCATTGAAATGAATGGTTCCATATACGGAACGCAAAAAACGGAACGGAAACGGGAAAAAAAAGTTTGTGTGCAAGAGGCCTAAGGGTCCATTCACACGTCCGTAACGTGTTTTGTGGATCCACAAAACACGGACACAGCAATGTGCATTTTGCGGACCGCACATCACCGGCACTAATAGAATATGCCTATTCTTGTCCGCAATTGCGGACAAGAATAGGACATGTTCTTTTTTTTTCGGGAACGAAATTGCGGACCCGGAAGTGCGGGTCCGCAATTCCGTATCCGGGCAGCACATTGTGCTGCCCCATAGAAATGAATGGGTCCGCAATTCCGTTCAGCAAAATGCAGAATGAAATTGCGGACGTGTGAATTGACCCTAAGGCCGAATGCACACGGCCGTGAGCGGTCCGTGGAACCACGGGCTGGATTCCTGCTGAGAGCAGGAGCGCACGGCGTCATTGGTTGCTATGACGCCGTGCGCTCCCTGCTGCCGCTGCAATACAGTATTACACTGGTATGATCTATACCAGTGTATTACTGTACTGTGCCGGCAGCAGGGAGCGCACGGCGTCATAGCAACCAATGACGCCGTGCGCTCCTGCTCTCAGCAGGAATCCAGCCCGTGGTTCCACGGACCGCTCACGGCCGTGTGCATTCGGCCTAAAACTGAGAGTGTATGATATTTCGAAAAGTGAGGATAAGTTAACCTACTAAGTACGCTGATAGTAAAATGCATCTTGTGGAAAGTAAAGGTTAGGACAACTCCTGTCCAGTACACGATTCCATCAATCTCCACCGGCCAGTGGTTGTGGTGAAAGCAGCAACTACACTAGAGGACTTAATGCATCATTGGAGTATAACTAGATGGATTTAAAATGGATATGTATATTCTCCTTATTTGTCTGTTTAACAATTGTGGAGCATCTATTCTTATAAATCTATGTTTTGCCGTTCATCGATAATTCCTGCTAGAAGTTATGAATGAATTACTAGCAGTTTGCCATAAAGGTCCAAATGTGTGTTCCCTGTTGTGGGTATGTCCTTGCACAGTCTGTGACACTGGCAACACTGACTGGTTAGTGTCAGACCAGGCAGGGACATACCCCCAACTGTTAACACCCATCTGGACCTTCATTGCAGACCGCTGACCATTCATTCTTAACTTCTGCAGGAATCATAAAGGAATGGAGCATCATATGGAGACGCAAGTAGTTGCCAAAACAGACACATCTGGAGAGGTTGCAGGTCCTCTTTAAGTCCACCCCGATGAAAGACACAATGTCAGATCATTAAATTTGCATTTTAGT
Organism: Bufo gargarizans; assembly: GCF_014858855.1. Lineage (NCBI taxonomy): Eukaryota > Metazoa > Chordata > Amphibia > Anura > Bufonidae > Bufo > Bufo gargarizans. The sequence goes on from NC_058080.1 coordinate 99,042,529, forward strand.
TACACTACCTGTGTCGTTGTAACATTCAAATAAGAAGTTTTATGGTCCATTTTGTTAGGCAAAGTGCATGATATAACTGGGACAGTGCTTATTTGTAATATGCACATTAGTATCATTATATTAAGTACAGTATGTCTCTTGAGTCAGATTTGATCTGCTGCATAGTCTCCTTTTCCATTTCCCTAATTACTTATTACATACATTTATAAATATTCTAGCAAAATATAGGCTGATTGTTCATGATAAAATAGGACCCTGTTACACATATGTATTCATAAATCCTTCACTGGTGGAATGTATACTGCACTGTAATTCACCTAACACCTTGTCGGCCTCGTGAGGAAAGTTTTCCATCATTACCCCTTCACTGAAATGTTGATTTTTCCTTCTACGCTGATAGCTTTATGTTACTTGCTGGGTAAAATGTAATTCCCTAGAATAACTTTATATAGGATTCCATATTTTACACCTCTGAATTTAATGGCAGAGTAACTCAGATTGTCTTGTGTCTTTTCTGTACTGAATGTTCCCATCAGTGGTTATGCTACACTGAGAATTGGACAGCTGAAGAGCTCTATGCTTCTTGTCTTAAATGTAAAAGTATATTAAATTAAAATGTATTTAAGTGGTCATTCTACTGAAACACAGTTTTTTTTCACAGTGCTTTATGCTTTAGGGTTTACTTGTCTTTTGCAAAAAAAAATAAAAAATTATTTTAAATTCTTTGTAAGAGCATTACAAAAGAAGAGAGCAATAATGTATAAAGTACTTTAAGGGAAAAAAAAGTGTTTCATTAAAGGGGTTGTCCAAGAGTGAAAATAATTATTATTGCCTTTAAAGTGTCTCTGGCCCAATGCTGAGCTTCCATGTTTCAGGTCCATGCTGGATCGGAAGTATGACATTCCATCAATATGCATGTCACTGCTGATGTGTCAGGAATGGGAAGCGACAACTGAGCCTAGGCGATCATGTGCCATTCCTGCGCAGTTTGATTGGCCTACAGTGGCACTGACATGTGGCTGTGACTTGTATATTGACAAGATATCAAATGGTAGAGACTGGAGGTCAGCGTTGTACATAGAACACTATGAAGAGGTGAGTGTTTTTGTTTAGTTTTTTTTATTTTACACTATGCCCAGTCCCACGGCAATAATTTTCCACTCTTGGACAAGAACTTCTCAGGGGTTCACCACTGTTTGTACATTAGGTTGTTTAGATCTCTTGTGTGACATTACAAACGTAGAAATGATAGGCATGCACTTCCTAAATCCTGATCTTTAGTAAATTCACTGTGTGAAAACTAGACATTTAGTAGAACAAAATAAGGAGAGGGAGGCAGCACCAATAAAGTAGTGGAGAAAAAAATGTTCTTTTAATCCATGTTGTGGACATGTTGTGTCCCTTCTGTTTGTGACTGTGTGTCACTATTAGGCTTAGTTCACACTTCACTTATTTGGTCAGTTATTCTTATCAGTTATTGTCAGCCCAAAGCAGGTGTGGGTCAAAGCCACAGAACAGGTACAGATCTATTCATAAAAAACAAGAGTAGGTTTGGATCCTGAATTTCGCTCACAATAAGTGATAGAAATAACTGACCAAATAACAGAAGTGTGAACTTACAGGGCAATGTTAGTGGCAGGTCTAATTTATCGGAGTAGGCTAAACTGTGCAGTGGCCCAAGATTCAAGTAGTGTCTCCATGACAGTGTGGAGGATGTCAGCAGTAAGGTTGTGTTCACATCAGTGTTTTTCTGTTCTTCTCATCCACAGAAGAACAGCCCATAAAATGCAGATCCTGTATTTTGAGCATTCACTTTTAAACTGTCAGTATTTGGTCAGCATTTGATCAGTATTTGTAAGGCAAAAACAGGAATGGGTCCAAAACAGAGATTGAGACCAAGTGATGGAAATATTTGCATGTCTTCTGTGTTTTTGGATCCACCCCTGCTTTTGATTTCTAAATCATTATGAAATCCTGATGCAAAATACTGACAGTGTGATAGAGGCCTCATGCTCAATTTGCATACGTTTTGGCTATTTGTATCTGAAATTGGTTTTATTTATATGGAAAAGAAGTCCTGCATGCAGGACTTTAATGGCCTCTATCACACAGTTAGTATTTGGTCAGTTTATTGCATCAGTATTTGATCATAGCCAAAAGTCCTTTAAAGGACTATTGCTGTGTGTGGCAGTAGCAATATATATTTTTACCGCATCCTGCGCTAAATAGCGTGCAATAGTTAGGCCGCTGAGGACAGCGACATTAACTCCACTACATCAACAGTGCAACGTGTGCACATCCAAAAAATATCTGGGACATCCAGTGTACTTTTTCCGTAGACTGTGTCAGCTGTGGACAGGGAAATTTCCTGGGCTACATATCCTGTGTAATGTTTCCACATCCCAAATAACTGTGACATTCCCTGTAATTTTATATTAGCTGCTGGTGACATCAGCGACATTATCTGCAATTTTTCTCCTGTGTAACGTGTGTGCATTCCAAATACCTGTGACATTACCTGTAATTTTATATTAGCTGCTGGTGACATCAGCGACATTATCTGCAATATTTCTCCTGTGTAACGTTTCAACATCCCAAATACCTGTGACATTCCCTGTAATTGTTTATTAGCCGCTGGTGACAGCATTGACATTATCTCCAGTATATCTCCTGTGTAACGTTTCCACATCCCAAATACCTGTGACATTCCCTGTATTTGTATATTAGCCGCTGGTGACAGCATTAACATTATCTGCTGCATATCTCCTGTGTGACGTTTCCACATCCCAAAATTCCACATCCCTGTAATTTTAAATTAGCTGCTGCTGACATCAACGACATTATCTGCGGTACTTCTCCTGTGTAACATTTCCACATCCCAAATACCAGAAGGTCCTTGTGGAAAAATTGCTAAAAAAAATTCCAGCTGATAAGGATGGCAGCAGAGTATGTAGTTCCTTGGGCAACCGAGGAGGGGAGACAAGGGGAACACACAGCAGTTCAAACAGAAGCAGGGCAACACTCTCCAAAGCCTGGGAGAGTTTCTTGACACCCCGCCAGCACTCTCACCATGATGCGCGGCCTAGTGTCACAAGGAGTGAAACATTTTGGAAGATGGTGAAAGAGTAAGTAGCAGACCATGTCAGTGTCCTCAATGATTCCTCTGTGCCTTACAACTACTGGGTGTCCAAGCTGGACACGAGGCAAGAACTGGCGCTCTACGCCTTGGTTATGCTGGTCTGCCCTGCCACCAGCGTTTTGTCAGAGCGGGTATTAGTGCTGCTGGGGGCATAATAACTGATAAGCGCATCCGCCTGTCAACTGAAAATGCTGACAGATTGACTCTCATAAAAATGAACAAGGCCTGGATTGCCCCTGACTTCTCTACTCCACCAGAGGAAAGCGGCTGAACATAAAGGCACTTTAAATGTGTTTTTTATAATGTACTGAATATACTGTATTCCCATGCACCCCTTCCACCACAAAAAAGGGTATATGGTTCAATCTTCCTTTTCTCGTCCTCCTCCTCCTCCTCTTCCATCAAATCAACATGCTTATTAGTCTGCCCTCGCTCCTATTGTTGTAGAGGGTCAGCTAACCTGCAGGCCCTCGCATATAATGTTTTATAGGGTTAGCTCACCAGCAGGCAATCACCTACAATCTTTTAGATGGTCAGCTCACCTGCAGGCCCTCGCATGTAATGTTTTAGAGGGTCAGCTCACCAGCAGACCCTCACTAGAGATGGCCTTGTGGTTCGCCCGGCGGTCGTTTCACGGCGAACATTGCTCATTCGCGGTTCGCCAGGCAGGGCAAACATATGGTGATGTCCGCCAGCGCCATATTCTTTTACATTGTTAAGAACTTTGACCCATGACACATCCATCAGGTGGTACAGGACAGCCAATTGAGATGTTTCAGCACATGAACATACCCCCTACCTTATAAATAAACCCCATCTGGCCGCCATTTTACATTCAGTCTTTTGTCAGTGTAGGAAGAGGTCGCTATGTGGAGCAGGGATAGACTATTAGGGACACCAAACACTAGCTAATAGGGCCACAAAAGTCTTTTTATGGACTGGTATAGGTGTGCTATCGATAGGTGTGACTTACAGAGGGGTGTGATATACTTATAATATACTTTCTAGCATAGAAAGTATTTTATAGTGCATTTGTATTGTGCAGCAGTGCGTTGCTGCTGTGATAATGCAGCTATACAGAGGGGCAAACGATCTTGGAACAAATAATTTCAACTGGTTTGATATAACTGTTGCCCCCCCCCCCCCAAAAGTGATTGAGGCAGGGGTGTGATATACCAATAATATACTTTCTATATAGTGCATTTGGGTAGTGCAGCATTTGTTTGCAGTTCTGCTGCGTTACCGCATCTACACAGAGAGATAAACGCTATTGGAACAATTAATTTCAACTGGTGTGATATAACAGTTGCCCCCCAAAACAACTGATTGAGGCAGGGGTGTTATATACCAATAATATACTTTCTGTATAGTGCATTTGGGAAGTGCAGCATTTGTTTGCGGTTCTGCTGCATTACCGTAGCTACACAGAGTGACAAACACTATTGGAACAAATAATTTCAACTGGTGTGATATATCAGTTGCCCCCCAATTTGTTTTATTGAAGCAGGGGTGTGATATACCAATAATATACTTTCTATATAGTGCATTTGGGTAGTGCAGCATTTGTTTGCGGTACTGCTGCGTTACCACAGCTACACAGAGTGACAAACGCTATTGGAACAAATAATTTCAACTGGTGTGATATACCAGTTGCCCCCCCAAAAAACTGATTGAGGCAGGGGTGTAATATACCTTCTTCCACAAATACTGCTCTTCTATAGGGACTTTTGTCACAGGGTCATTTTGATTATGACAGGCAGAGGAAAGCCATTCCGCAAGGGTGGTAGGGATCGGCCAGGCGCACCAGGCCAGAGCCTAAGTGAAAAGTTGCAGAAGGTGCATGCGATTACATCAAAGGATGCGCAAGACTTGGTTGAGTGGCTCACTCAGCCTTCCGCTTCTGAACCCTCCTCATCGTCTCTATCTGAACAATCTTCAGTCTCTGCTGTGTGCACCCCCAAAGACACCACCACCATATCCCCTCCGCTCAAGTCAGAGAATTTTTTCCCCCCATCCATTACAAGATGGGCAGCCATTCTTGGCATCGGATCAGTAAGAGGAGGTATCAACAGTCGCCACCCAGCAGTCTGACAACAGTACCCAGATCAGCTCAAGGAGGGTGGTCCCTGCTGTTTCTGCCTACTCCGAGATCTCTAATGTCAGTGGTGGTGAAGGTGATGATGATAATGTGTCGATGGACGTCACGTGGGTGCCCACAAGATAGGAAGAGTAGGGGAGAATAGAGGGAGAGACGGAGCAGCAGATAGGAAGGAGAAGTAGGAGAAGCAGTCAGAACTTACAGTGCACAGGAGGCAAAAAGCAGACTGCTAATTTATCTGGAACGAGCTATCCACCATGCACGGTCACATCTGGTGCCCCTAGGACGGCGGCACATGGCTCCGCAGTGTGGGCTTTTTTAACGTGTCCACTGCTGACAATAGTGCTGCCATCTTCAGACTGTGCTGTCAACGCATAAGTCGTGGTAAGCCCAACACTCATCTAGGGACGACCCACTTAAGAAGGCACCTGGCCTCCCATCAACAAGCCCAGTGGGAGCAACACAGTCAGAACCAACAAAGCTACACTCCCGGCGCTCCACGTCCTGCCTCTTCTCCCTCTCCTCTCTCCTCCCATTTGTCCTCCACTCCACCTTCCACCGTGCCATGGTCGCATTCATCTGGCAAAAGGCAGGCTTCCGTCGGAACTGCTAGCCCGCCAACTACTGCCATATAAACTGGTGGACTCAGAGGCCATTGGCACACCACAATGGAAGGTCCCTGGAAGGAAATTTTTCTCCCAGAAGGGCATCCCGTAGCTATATTGCCACGTTCAGCGAAAAATGAATGTATCTCTGGCACATAGTGTCGGTGCCAAGATACATCTTACCACAGACACGTGGTCTAGCAAACACGGGCAGGGAAGGTACATAACTTTTACTGCCCACTGGGTGAACCTTCTAATGGCTGTCAAGCATGCAACCCGTGACACATGTGTGGATTTGGTGTTACCGCCAAGGATTGCATGCAGGCCTGCCTCTTCTTTTCCTCCTCCTACTCCATCCTCCGTCTCCTCCTCGGCTGACTCCAGCATTTTTGCACTGCTACTGCCTCTTCCACTATGCCCCCCTAACTCCCCAGAACCAATTCGATGTGCCAGGTGAGACGTTGCCATGCTGTGCTGTGGCTGTTGTGCCTGGAAGCCAAGAGCCACACCGGTCCTGCACTCCTTTCAGTTTTGCGGTCACAGGCCGATCAGTGGCTAACCACGCTCAATTTGACAGTTGGTAAAGTGGTGTGTGACAATGGTGCCAATCTGCTGAGCACACTGAAACAGGGCAAAATGACACACGTGCCATGCATAGCACACATCCAGAACTTAGTCGTGCAGCAATTCTTTGCCAAACACCCCGGGATCCAGGATGTCTTGGGGCAGACGAGTAAAATCTCTGGCCATTTTAGATCTTACACAGCCATGGCTCGTCTTGCTAATGTTTAGCGGCGACACCACCTGCCCATCAGACGTCTGATTTGCGACTGCGCTCGAACTCCACCTTGTATATGCTTGATAGGCTGCTTCAGCAGAAACGTGCAGTTAACGACTAGCTCTACGAACTCTGCGGCAGGACAGGTTTTTTCACCACGCCAATGGCTGCTCATGCGTGATGCATGCAGACTTCTGCAGCCATTTGATTAGATCACCAAACTGGTCAGTCACAGCCAGGGCGCCATCAGTGACATCGTACCTTACGCCTTCTTTCTAGAGCGTGCATTGCATTGTGTCATTGATCAAGCCGTCGTGGAGCAGGAAGATGAGAAAGTTGCAATTCTGGATGAATTCCCAGGGGGGGCTACTCCATCTTTGAAAAAAGTCAACAGGAGTCTGAAGAGGAGTCAGAGGAGGATGGTGACGGGGCGGAGGAGGAGGAGGAGCAAGAAGAGCAGGCTTTAAACTTTTCTGGGTTCCCTGGTGTTGTCTGTGGCTGGGAGGAGGAGACCGAGGACGACATTATCCTGGACGATGAGCAGGAGCAATGCCACTCGATTGCTTAAAGTTTAGTGCAAATGGGGGCCTTCATGCTCCAGTGTTTGAAGAGGTACCCCCGTATAAAAAGCATAAAGGGCAAGGACCAGTACTGGGTGGGAACATACTTAGACCCCCGGTACAAACGCAAAATGACAGACATGTTACCAACATCACAGAGGGCTGTCAGAATGCAGCACTTCCAGGCCTTGCTTTGAGAAATGCTGCATTCTGCTTTTGCGGGCGATAGCAGAGGAATTTCCACTCACAGAGAAACAGTTGCGGGTACCAATCCAACAGCGTATGCAAGAAGAGGGCAGATGTGTTGGTCATATCGGATATGAGATCATTCTTGCAGCCTCCCTCCGGATCCAGTCTCAGGGAACGACTAGACCGACAGGTGTCCGACTACATCAGGTTAATGGCCGATGTGGATGCTCTGAGAATCAAGAAACCCCTGGACTACTGGGTGTGTAGGCTTGACCTGTTGCCAGAGCTGGCACAATTTGCCATGGAACTCTTGGCTTGCCCCTCGTCCAGTGTCCTGTCCGAAAAGTCGTTCAGGGCAGCTTGGGAAATCGTGACCTATAAGCGCACTCGCCTAGCACACGACAGTGTGGACTACCTCACATTTCTAAACATTAATGAGGAATGGATCTTTGAAGAATTCAACACCTGTGATGACCACGTTTAATTGAATTTCCTCAAGCCAGCCCACACATATTCTACAACACCAAGAACAAAGAGTGGTCCCTGTCTTATGTAAATATTGAGGCATAAAAGGCCTTTTCTGTCCGTTGAATGCCTAATGTTTTGGGCCTCGGAGGAATTCAACACCTGTGATGACCACGTGTTCCAACTATTATCATTAGGGTTTTTTTCAAGAGGGGGGATTTCGTTAGCCATGTTTTTAATCCAATTTTATATTTTTAGTTCTTTTAAAAATATGTATTTGAGCTGTCTTTGTACTGGCCTTCAGTAAAATTTATATCCATTGACCGTCTACTATACCTCCAGCCACATAATCACTTGATCTTGTCTGTGCAGTGAATGAATAATTTTTGAGGCCTGTAGTCCTTTGGCCTGCTGTAAAATTGATATCCAATGACTGTGTAATCTACCTCCAGCCACATACATACTTGTTCTTTTCTGTCCGGTGAATCAAAAATTTTTGGGGCCTGCAGTCCACTGGCCTGCTGTAAAATTGATATCCAATAAAATTGTAATTTAACTCCAGCCACATACTTACTTGTTCTTTTCTGTATGCTGAATGCATAATTTCTGGGGCCTGTAGTCCACTGGCCTGCTGTAAAATTGATATTCAATGACTGTGTAATCTACCTCCAGCCACATACTTACTTGTTATTTTCTGTACGGTGAATAAATAATTGTTGGGGTCTCGGAGGAATTCAACACCAGTGACGACCACGCGTTATAAAATTTCAACTATTATCCTTAGGGTTTTTTTCAAGAGGGGGGATTTCGTTAGGCATGTTTTTAATACAATTTTATATTTTTAGCTCTTTTAAACATATGTTTTTGACCTGTATTTATACTGGCCTGCAGTAAAATTGATATCCATTGACCGTCTAATATACCTCCAGCCACATAATCACTTTTCTGTCCAGTGAATGCCTAATGTTTGCGGCCTGTAGTGCAGTGGCCTACAGTAAAAATGTTATCCATTGACCGCATAATGTACCTCGAGCCACATAATTAGAATTTCTTTTATGTCAGGTGAATGCCTAATTTTTAAGGCCCGTACTCCCATGGCCTAAAATACAAATTTTCTAGGCTCCAACAAGGCACATTTCAGAGAATTTCCCTTTAAGACGTATAAAAATGTCCCCTGATTAAGATACATATTTTTTGTTTTAATTTTTGTCATTGATCCCCATCTAGTAGGTCACTGTCCATGTTGTGGGACTATTTGTGCACTTCTACTAAGTATTTGGTGGCTGCAAATATGAGCTGAAGGTTTTTCAGGTTCTCCTGACATTAAAGTGTTGCGAACCTTCCCAGCCAATGTTCATCTATTACTAGCCCTCACCTACAATCTTTTAGAGGGTCAGCTCACCAGCAGACCCTCACCTACAATCTTTTAGAGGGTCAGCTCACCAGCAGGCACTTGCATATAATGTTTTTGAGGGTCAGCTCACCAGCAGGCCCTCAACCATAATGTTTTACAGGGTCAGATCACCAGCAGGCCCTTGCCCATGCATTTTTCAATGGTAAGATAAGTAGCAGGCACTTGCCCATAATTTTTTCGATGCTGAGATCAGCAGCAGGCACTCACCCCTAATGTTTTAGAGAATCAGCTCTGCAGCAGACCATCACCCCTAATGTTTTAGATGGTCAGCTCAGCAGCAGGCCCTCGCCCATAATGTTTTACAGGGTTACAAGCAGGCAATCAATGATGCCCTCCTTTATGTGTAATAAAGGGTGTATTACAGTGCCGGTTTCTTTTTGAAAGCCCTTTCACTTAGTGCATAGGCTTTATGAGTGCAGGAGTCCCACTACCTGAACAATTGTACCACAATGTGAATGAGGCACTCCATTATGTGATATACAGGTTGTATAGGAGTGCCTCTTCCTTGTAATTTTTGGCAGCACTTGCTCTTTATATACAAGTAAATATACAGGAAAAAATGTTTCCTAACAATTTTTCCATTGAAATCGATTTTATCTTCGGTTTTGTGCATATTGTTGTCAGTCTGTAAAAGTGGCATACTACTAGGACAACATCATTCCCAGCAGCGAACTGGGAGTCCAAGATGCATCCAGACATCCTTCCCCTGCTGTTCCTGAACCATTTTGGTGGTGTTTCCATCAATTTCTGACCTTTTCCTATGAACCAGACATCCTCCCCTCTTCAGAGCAGGGGATGCCTAGTTTAATGCTCGGGTTCTCCCATTGACTTCCATTGTGCTCGGGTGCTCAGTAGAACACCCGAGCATCCCGAGGTGTTCGACCCGAGCACCCGAACACCCGAGCACTTTGGGCTCAATCAACACTAGTAGATGCCATTTTACGAAAAATCCAATTCATTACCATGAATCGCGAGGAAATTCGAAATCATCCCTTATATATACAAACCGGATTCCAAAAAAGTTGGGACACTATACAAATCGTGAATAAAAACTGAATGCAATGATGTGGAGGTGCCAACTTCTAATATTTTATTCAGAATAGAACATAAATCACGGAACAAAAGTTTAAACTAAGAAAATGTACCATTTTAAGGGAAAAAAATGTTGAATCAGAATTTCATGGTGTCAACAAAAATGTTGAATCAGAATTTCATGGTGTCAACAAATCCCCTTCTTCTTACAACACTCAACAGACGTCTGGGGACCGAGGAGACCAGTTTCTCAAGTTTAGAAATAGGAATGCTCTCCCATTCTTGTCTAATACAGGCCTCTAACTGTTCAATCGTCTTGGGCCTTCTTTGTTGCACCTTCCTCTTTATGATGCCCCAAATGTTCTCTATAGGTGAAAGATCTGGATTGCAGACTGGCCATTTCAGTACCCGGATCCTTCTTCTACGCAGCCATGATGTTGTGATTGATGCAGAATGTGGTCTGGCATTATCTTGTTGAAAAATGCAGGGCCTTCCCTGAAAGAGATGACGTCTGGATGGGAGCATATGTTGTTCTAGAACCTGAATATATTTTTCTGCATTGATGGTGCCTTTCCAGACATGCAAGCTGCCCATGCCACACGCACTCATGCAACCCCATACCATCAGAGATGCAGGCTTCTGAACTGAGCGTTGATAACAACTTGGGTTGTCCTTGTCCTCTCTGGTCCGGATGACATGGCGTCCCAGATTTCCAAAAAGAACTTTGAATTGTGACTCGTCTGACCACAGAACAGTCTTCCATTTTGCCACACTCCATTTTAAATGATCCCTGGCCCAGTGAAAACGCCTGAGCTTGTGGATCTTGCTTAGAAATGGCTTCTTCTTTGCATTGTAGAGTTTCAGATGGCAACGGCGGATGGCACGGTGGATTGTGTTCACTGACAATGGTTTCTGGAAGTATTCCTGAACCCATTCTGTGATTTCCTTTACAGTAGCATTCCTGTTTGTGGTGCAGTGTCGTTTAAGGGCCCGGAGATCACGGGCATTCAGTATGGTTTTACGGCCTTGACCCTTACGCACAGAGATTGTTCCAGATTCTCAGAATCTTCGGATGATGTTATGCACAGTTAATGATGATAGATGCAAAGTCTTTGCAATTTTTCGCTGGGTAACACCTTTCTGATACTGCTCCACTATCTTTCTGCGCAACATTGTGGGAATTGGTGATCCTCTACCTATCTTGGCTTCTGAGAGACACTACCACTCTGAGTTGCTCTTTTTATACCCAATCATGTTGCCAATTGACCTAATTAGTGTTAATTGGTCTTCCAGCTCTTCGTTATGCTCAAATTTACTTTTTCCAGCCTCTTATTGCTACTTGTCCCAACTTTTGGGGGATTTGTTGACACCGTGAAATTTTGAATCAACGTATTTTTCCTTTAAAATGATACATTTACTCGGATTAAACGTTTGATCTGTCATCTACATTCTATTACAAATAAAATATTGACATTTGCCATCTCCACATCATTGCATTCAGTTTTTATTCACGATTTGTATAGTGTTCCAACTTTTTTGGAATCCGTTTTCTAATTTACTTACAGTTCTGAAGACTCAGGGGTGCTGGCTGGCTTGGCCTCAGGGGTGCTGGCTGGCTTGGCCGGGCAGAAGGAGTGTGGGAGACTGTGAGGCCTTTTTCTCCAAGCTGCTCCGGATCAGTGCTCTGGGCAGCTGGGCCCTGGGCTGGAAGTGGGCACAATAAGAAAATAATATTTTTCATTACACCTCAGGTCAGACCATCAATCAGATCCCCAATGTTAATCAGGCCTCAGCTAACAGCCCCAATATGATCCCCAATGTTAATAAGACCTCAGATCACACCTCAGCTCAGACCCCAATATTAATGACCCCCATCAGACCTCAGATAAGAGCCCCAAGCCTCATAGCAGCCCCCAGTGCCTCTCATCAGCCCCCCCAGTGCCACTCATCAGCCCCCCCAGCGCCTATCAGACCGTAATAACAGCCCCCCCAATCATGTGCCAGTAATAACAGGGCCCCCCAATCATGTGCCAATAATAACTGCCCCCCCAATCATGTCCCAGTAATAACAGGCCCCCCCAATCATGTGCCAGTAATAACAGGCCCCCCAATCATGTGCCAGTAATAACAGCCCCCCCAATCATGTGCCATTAATACCAGGGCCCCCCCAATCATGTGCCAGTAATACCATGGCCCCCCCATTATGTGCCAGTAATAACCAGGGCCCCCCCATTATTTGCCAGTAATACCAGGGCCCCCCAATCATGTGGCAGTAATACCAGGGCCCCCCCAATCATGTGCCAGTAATAACCGGGCCCCTCCCATTATGTGCCAGTAATACCAGGGCCCCCCCAATCATGTGCCAGTAATACCAGGGCCCCCCCCATTATGTGCCAGTAATAACCAGGGACCCCCCCATAAAGTGCCAGTAATACCAGGGCCCCCCAATCATGTGGCAGTAATACCAGGGCCCCCCCAATCATGTGCCAGTAATAACCGGGCCCCTCCCATTATGTGCCAGTAATACCAGGGCCCCCCCAATCATGTGCCAGTAATACCAGGGCCCCCCCAATCATGTGCCAGTAATACCCGGGCCCCCCAATCATCTGCCAGTAATACCAGGGCCCCCCCAATCAAGTGCCAGTAATACCAGGGCCCCCCAATCATGTGCCAGTAATACCAGGGCCCCCCAATCATTTTCCAGTAATACCAGGGCCCCCCCCCCCAATCATATACCTGTAATAGGGCCTCCCCATTATGTGGCAGTAAAAAAACTAAGTATTGCATATAGTTTAAAAAAAAATTAACACTTATACTTACCTCTTTGGAGCGATGCGATGCAGGCCTCTTCCGGCCTGTGTCCCGACTCCAGCGCTGTACGGCTCAGGCGGCGCGATGACGTTATCGCGCCGCCTATGCCGGCCTATGATAGGCTGCTGGCCTAGTAGTGCCGGCAGCATATCAGAGGAACAGGAAAGGGACACACCTCCCTGCCCTGATCCTCCGCAGCCTTCTGTTTGTATCGCTGTCCTGAGGACGGCGATACAAACAGATCACTATGGAGATGAGCGCTTCACTTCCACAATGGAAGCGCTCATCTCAGTGCCTGCCCAGCCGCCGCCGCACACACTGCCGCTGGGGGGGATTTGACCAAAAATGTCCCCCCCCCGCATTATTTCCTGGGGGGGATCCGTCCCCCCCCCCGTCCCCCCTGCCTCCTACGCCCATGCCTCTGGCCAAGGTGCCAAGTCTAGCTGAATAATATGCCACAGGCGTTGTTGCTGGCCATGCACTTGGGTGAGGACAGCTGAGGCATGGCCATTCACTTCTGTAAAATACAATCTAAATGTGATAATCTGATAGGCCCAGTGCGGGGGAGCACAAAATTGCCAGGTTTGGGCATAAAAGGCATCTACCACCTCATCTATAAGGCGGAAGGGACTATAGGACAAACAATCATAAAGAGGCTGCATCAAACTTGTGTATCCAAGGTATTCGGTAAGAAACAGGGCCCAAAAATGTCCTCAGTGCATTCATGTTTCTGGAAAAAGGGATGTCCTCCAAATGCCATCTTACATTCAGGGATGGGATGTTTCACCCCAGGAAGGCAGCAGTAATGCAACATAACAGAATTTTTCCTTTTTTTTTCTCTTCTTGCAGTCATGATCAGCTAAAAAACGACAGGAGTTACATGGCTGCAGTATACATACTGGGTGAGTTCTAGCCACCCAGGTATACTGTTTACCCCCATGTGGCAAACAAATATCTACTGTCTGGATGTAGTGGTGCCGAAAATAAAACTTTTGCCAAATCAATCACAGTGGAGTGGGTTTAGTCTTCTCATTTTTCTTTTTCAAAAAGTACAAAAAAGTGTTAAAAGGGGATACACTCTCCCCAAAATATCTCTACAAACATGGACCAGGGAGTTTTATCACTAACGGTCAAAAAACTAAGTTCCTGGTCATTGAATGTACCTGTAAGCTTCACAGTGCCGTCCTCCTGATATGAATGAGATGCTACGATGTACTTTTGCAAGTAAGTCCATACCCAGGAGGCAATAAGGGGCATTATCGCTGACAGAAAACGGGCAAGCACTTTTTGGTTAGGGGCAAATCTAATACGGATGAGTTCTGTTAAAAAGGAGAGTGCACTACTTTCCCATCCACTTCTACCCAAAGACTGGTGTCCTTGGAGATTAAGTCAGGGGAGAACATGTTTGCTGTGCAGAACTGTCTTGGCTGCTAAAGTATCAATCAAAAATGGGACTACTTCTGTATTTCCCAGAGTGAGGGATATCAATGGGGTCGGACTTGAAGCTGCTAAAATGTTTAAAAGCACAGCGGATACTGGATTGCCTGTATCCTAATCTTGATCTAACTTTTCCCCCTCACCTGTCTTTGTGTTGTCCTTATGACAAAAACATGGGTGTCTGTGGGGACGGACAGTGATCCGGGCATGGTCAACACAGAATACAATCCTCTCGTTTGGTGTGGACGAGGAATACCACAACCACACACAGCACAACTCTCTCTCTTCTGGGTTCTGCGTCCCACAGACTCTGCAGGTCCATCTCCCAGGACCATTATAGAGTGGCAAACTTACTTTTTCCTTCAATGAGCCATTTAGCATCAGGGCTGGGGAAATGCCCAATGAACACTACCTGTGGTTGGCACCACTGAACCATCAATGCTGTTTTATGTTACTCTGCATTTTGGCTTACAGAAGTATCCAGCTTTTCCTAAAGTCAAATTTTTATAGACTTAAAACAGGACTTCTCATCTTGTGTCTAGGGGATGGGAACAAGGGCTGTCGTTGTCTGTAACATCCACCCTGTCCTCCTCCCTCTCCTCTAAGTCATCTAAGTCCACCCCTTCTAGTCGGACAGTGTGATCCTCCCTCTTTCAGTCAGTCTATTTTCAGATGTTCATTAGTGTTGATCACGAATATTCGAATTGCAAATATTTCTCGCAAATATCGTCACCTTTCAGAATTCGCTAATATTTAGAATATAGTGATATATATTCGTAATTTTGAATATTCTAGAATTTTTTATAATCAGTTCACATGATCCCTAATGTAGGGCTCAATCAATACTTTTAGCACCAATAAAAAACTAAAATCTTCCAAGAAAAATAAAATAAAAACCCAATGCGCATATTATAAAATCAAATATCATACTCCATATTCCTTCACATTTTCATTTATTCATTTTCACGAATGGCTCATAACCACGCTCTTATACATGATGTACGGATTGCACACACAGCTCTGCTAAGCATTCATCAGCCTTCACTTCACACATACTCAGCTCAACTACAACTCAAAGCCACACCCATTCACATTCCACTGAATAATCTATTGCTTCCATACCAGCTACACAGTTTTCTTTGTTTCATCATAAAACTTGCAGCACAAACAAACACAGCTTTCCTGGAAACAGACACACAACACCCAAAATTGCTGATGATCTCTGTTGTTGTTCTGTCTTGTTTTCCAGCATCTTCTGGTCTTCAGTCTGTGATTAATCAAAATCTTATAACAAGACAGCATAAAGTTATAATCATACAATAATTTTTGTTAAGGGCAAACTACTTGGGAAAGAAGAAAGAAAATTATTAAGCAATCTTCACCTTCGTCTTATAAAAGATTATCACATTACTTTACTTAACTCTGTTGTCTTACTCCCCTCTCCCATCTTTCATAGCCATCTAACCCTCTCCTAACAAATTTTTGCCTAGCAGACTATGTCTCTTTGTTAAGACTGGGGGATGGGAACAGCCCACCTTTCCTGACTGTTATCTTCTCAAGGATTCATCCAGCTTTCCTGAGACTTTGAGATTAACACAGAGCCAGACAGACTTTTTTTCATTAACTGACCATCCTTTACTACTTTAATGCTATCGCCACAGATCTTTTCTTTTTGAACATACACATAGCATTAGGGTAACAATACTTAACTAGTTCATTCCTGAACATTTAACACAAGTGCCTTCTGATTGCAGACACTCGGGCACTGCTAGTGTCAGAAAATAACATCCTGACACTGCTCTGTTTTCAAACTCATTAGAACCCCCCCCCCCTCTTCCTCAACCTCACATGTCCACATTTTGCAAGTTCTAATTTTACAGAGTCTTACAGATTTTCATCCGTGTTATTAGGGGGTCACTTTTCCCCCTTCCTTTGCCTATGGTCTTAACCGTCCGTGCTCAATTCACTCCTCAAACAATCACCTGTACACATATACACACCGCAAGGTGGGAAAGGAGGTAGCGCCTCGGTTGCTCTCTGGGGTCTCACAGGGTCAGGCGGTCACACCCCCGCTTTTCACTTGTCTCACTCTACCTCGATCAAAACTCTTGCTCAGGCTTCCCTGTCCTTTCCCAGCCCCGTATTACAATGCATGGAAGACAGCGCATTCAGCTGACACTTAACAAATAACCACACCAGGGTGAACCTCTATTTTCATGTCTATGGTTCGGAGCTCAGAATTTCGACATTTCTGGCGACTACTCACACGATTCCACCATTCAGCAGACCGGTACTTCACGACACAATGAACAGAAAATGGAAGACAGGCAAGATAACCAAATTTTCTTACCTTTTTGAGCCGCGATCTCCTCTCCTACTGTTCATTGGGTCCCGAAGTATCCCTTCTAGGTCGACGGGTGATGCCTCATTTTTCTGATCCCCACATTAAGCGCCAAGTTGTTATAACTGGTCTTAAGCAGACCTCTAAGTTCTCCCCTGGTGCTCCAAATCAAGGTACCCCCAATGGGTTAATATCCACGCATGGCTGAGAGATTAGATGCTGACACATAGCTGGTC
Organism: Bufo gargarizans; assembly: GCF_014858855.1. Lineage (NCBI taxonomy): Eukaryota > Metazoa > Chordata > Amphibia > Anura > Bufonidae > Bufo > Bufo gargarizans. Next base: position 99,059,634 of record NC_058080.1, read on the forward strand.
AAGGTAATCCCTATGCTTATTACAATAAGTAAAGCAGTTATACACCTTCAGGGGGACAGTTCTCCCTGAGGCACATGCCATAATTTAATTGGCTTAAAAAGGAAAAGGAGATAAGATAACACTTGGCTTCTGCACAGTATGCACTAGCTCATAAACTTTGGAATGTAAACATCTATGGGTCCGCGCCATGTTGTAATGGTGGTCTTCCTGACCTCAATACTACATACGTTATATGTGACACTTCAAGGAGGTGCTTTTTTATAGAATAATATGTGTGTATGTATCAGGCTAAGTGATTGGCTTAAGCATTCTTCCACAGCTCATACATCTTCCTTGAAGCATCTGTACAAAGAGAAGACAAACACTGCCCACAGCAAAGCTCTCTGCCCCCCCCCCCCCTTCTCGCTCACCAGTGTGGAAGCAAAAGGGAAAAGGGAGGCGCTTTTAATAAGAAAAAGTAGTTTGTGACAACTTAAGAAAAGTTAACTAGTTACAGTCCTAAAGGTACAAAATATAGAATAAAATTCACACATTTCTATCATGGGTCAGAACGGAAAAATAAATGGGGATGTCAACAAGGCGAAACAGGGTCACTAGTGTCCCCGTATGGCAACAGCATGAAGAGTCATAATCCTGACCCCGAACAGAATGGTGAGGGTGGAAACAGCATGAAGAATCACAATAGTGGCCCTGGAACAGAGTGGTGAAGTGGCAACAGCATATAGAGACACAAAAGTGGCCCCATAACAGAGAGATAAGGGTAGCAACAGCATGAATAGTCACAATAGTGGCCCCGGAACAGAGTGGTGAGGGTGGCAACAGCATGAAGAGTCACAATAGTGGCCCTGGAGTGGGGAGGGGTTAACTTCAGTGGCAGTAACAGCGCAAGATAATGGGAGATCCTAGTGTTAAGTAGGAGCAGATGGCAGTAGAGGGAGTAGACGTGTGGCATCAGGCCGGTGGCTGCATCAGAATAGTGGCAACAGCACATGCCCAGAAGTCACAGGCCATTTGTCACGATGTTCCGGTGTGGAAGCACACTACAGTCAGGTCAATACTGCCAGAATGATTTAGTCTGTTGCATTAGGCACTGTTGTCTGGAAATACTGATTGATCCACGCCTGATTCATCTTTATAAAGGTTTTATATTGAAAGACAAGTTCTCTTTGGGATAGCTATACCACCGCACTAAACACTTGCTCTGATGCCACATTACTGGCTGGGCAGGAAAGCTTGCCCAGGGCAGACTCGGCCAGTTGCGGCCACAATTCAAGTTTGGCTGCCCAGTAGTCCAGGGATCTTGGATCTAGGGTGATAGGGTGCAGTTTGTAGTATCTCACATTTTTATAAATATTTTATTTAATGGGACAACACTGAACATATGACACTTTGATACAAAATAAAGTAGTCAGTGTACAGCTTTGTATAACAGTTTGTCCTCAAAATAACTCAACACACAGCCATTAATGTCCAAACCGCTTGAAACAAAAGTGAGTACACCCCTAAGTAAAAATTGCCAAATCGTACTCAAAGTGTCAATATTTTGTTTGGCCACCATTATTTTCCAGCACTGCCTTAACTCTCTTGGGCATAGAGTTCACTAAAGCTTCACAGGTTGCCACTGGAATCCTCTTCCACTACTCCATAACAACATCACGGTGCTGGTGGATGTTAGAGACCTTGAGCTCCTCCACCTTCTGTTTAAGGATGACCCACAGATGCTCAATACGGTTTAGGTCTGGAGACATGCTTGGCCAGTCCAGCACCTTTACCCTCAGTTTTTTTAGTCTTCTGACAAAACTATTAGTCTGTCGTCATAAGACTGTGAAACCAATAGATGGCGCTGTTCATAACTCAATAGCACCCTCTATTGGTTTTCATAGTCTTATGACAGCTGAAAAAATAGGCAGATTCTGCTCATTTGCATGTCTTTCCCATATGCCCATGTTTATGCAAATGAGTTTTTACATGACAAAACTGTATAAAAAGGTTATTGAATATTATGTTAGGACAATCAGAAAACTTTTTGTCGCCCTAATAAAATTTATCTAGGTGTGCAGGTCCACCCAAGCCATCCAACAGATCTGAAGTAACTTTGAGGTTTACTGGTTCTCAGTCAGATGAGAGCTGGTTTGGAATATCTCATAGTGCATAAGGCTGCCATTGTAAGGTATGCTGGCTGTTATCTGTCTCATGGATAGATTGATGGCTTGCACATACCTGGCTTTTGGCATATAGCCTTTGTGTGGTTGTCTATTGTATGTTGTACATAATAGGAGTCTAAGATGCATCCAGCTATCCTCTTAATGCTGTTTCCAAACCATTTTAATGGGGTTTCCATCCATTTCTAACCTTTTTTTTTATCAACCAGACACTTTCTTCTCTGCTGAGAAGGGGGTGCCTGGGGTTCTCCCATTAACTTTCATTGTGCTTGGTTGCTCGGTAGAACACACAAGCATACCGATTTGTTCAGCCAGAGTACCCGAGCACTTTGGTGCTCGCTCAAGACTAGTTACTACTCATGCAACACAGCATGCATCGGACCATTTGCGCAAGGGACATGGAGGGACTCCCTTCCTCCATCTCCACTGCATGCTGCCATGGTATGTTAAGGTAATCTGTGTAGTTTTTGTAGTTACCTTCTAGCTCCTCATGGTCCTCCTGCTCCTCTCCTGTTACTTGGGCAGATAAACCACCTAGTTTTGCATAAAATTCCTGGACATTTATGTCCTCCTCCTCGTCCGCATCCTCCTACTGTGCCAATTCAGCCTCCATAGGCCTCAGGTGGCCATGAGATGTAGGCACAACATCTTCTGTCCCTTTGCCAGTCAAATTTATCAGCATTGCCTCAAGGACATGAAGTAGTGGAATGGCGTCATTCATCCCATGATCAAAGGGACTGACAAATAAAGTGGCCTCCTCAAAGCATGAGCTGCCACAGTATGATGTCAAAGTAGTCTTGTTTTCCTCTGCCCATACAGTCGGTCCAACATGTGGAGTGTGGAGTTCCAACATGTGGAAACGTTGCATATGAGGCGATGTAGGGGAACACCATTCTGCCTTTGCAGCTCAAGGAGGACTTGTTTTGCACGATAAGAGTGGCTGAATTGAATGCACTGTTTAATTGACATTTTCAAGACGTCTTGCATTTCGTTAGAAGACTTCAGGAATCGGGTGACAACCAGATTGAAGACATGTGCCATGCAGGGCGTATGGGTCAGCCCTGTCTGACACAGTGGAGAAAGAATCTTCTTCCCGTTATTGGTGACCATGATTCCTATCTCCAGTTGGCGAGGAGACCAATGCTGGAGGACCACTCTGAACTGTGCCTACGGTGGAGGCTGAGGGCAAAGTGGAGGATGAGGAGGCAGAGGAGGACATTGGTGCAGAAATCATCGCGCCGCCTGAGCCATACAGCGTGGGACACAGGCCAGAAGAGGCCTGCATCGCATCGCTGACATGGAGGTAAGTATGTGTGTTTTTTTTTTTTTTATTATATACAATACTTTTACTGGCACCTGGGGGCGGTTATTACTGGCAAAGGGGGGCTATTACTGGCAAAGGGGGGGCTATTACTGGCAAAGGGGGGCTATTACTGGCAAAGGGGGGGGGGCTCTTATTACTGGCAAAGGGGGGGCTCTTATTACTGGCAAAGGGGGGGCTCTTATTACTGGCAAAGGGGAGCTCTTATTACTGGGGGCTGTTATTACTGGCAAAGGGGGGCTGTTATTACTGGCAAAGGGGGGCTCTTATTACTGGGGGCTGTTATTACTGGAGGCTCTTATTACTGGCTCAGAGGGGCTGTTATTACTGGCACAGAGGGGCTCTTATTACTGAGGGCTGTTATTACTGGCACAGAGGGGCTCTTATCACTGGGGGCTGTTATTACTGGCACAGAGGGGCTCTTATTACTGGGGGCTGTTATTACTGGCACAGAGGGGCTCTTATTATTGGGGGCTGTTATTACTGGCACAGAGGGGCTGTTATTACTGGCACAGGGGGGGCTGTTATTACTGGGGGCTGCTATTACTGGCACAGGGGGGCTGCTATTACTGGCACAGGGGGGCTATTATTACTGGCACATGATTGGGGGCACTATAAGGGCATCTACTGAGGCCACAAAGAAGGGGTATTTTATATGGGCTCTCTGTACAGTACAATTTTATACTGGCACACATTATGGTGGGTACTATGGGGAAGGGGGGAGAAGAGTACTATGGGGTCATCTATGGGGGGCACTAAGAAGGGGTATTTTATACTTGCAATTTATGGGGGACACTGAGGGCATCTACTGGAGCATTTTATACTGGTACATTATGGGGGGCACTAGGAGGAAGGAGGGTGTGGAGCACTATGGGGTTATTTACTAGGGGCACTATATAGGGGTATTTTATACTGGCACATTATGGGGGCACTATGGGGACATTAGCTCAACTGGGGGCATTACAAGGGGGTATTTTTTTGCACTGTCACATTATAAGAAAAATTATTTTTACTGGGGGGGGGGCATTATGGTGGGCTTTATTACTCCCCTATGGTATGAGCCCCCTAGTAGCAGCACCATCCTCTCCCTGCTCTGCTATCCCTCTGCCCCTTCTCCAAATCCTTATTATGAAATCTTTCTCATTAGGATAAAGCACATCAGCTCCGCCGAGCCCCCGGCCAAAGTGTGGAAGTGGTGTCCGAGATCCCCAAGGGTCAAGCCAAGTAACTGTAAGTGTTCATGTGAAATATGTCTATGTTATACACATATAGCATACACTGTGTAGTCTGTTCTATAAGCACCATTGTTTTGTGGCGGTGGACAGAAAATAATCTGAAAGTGCCCCTCCCGAGACCAGGCTCTGGATCCGCCACTGACACACTGTGCGCGCATGTGTGTATATATATACACTCACCTAAAGAATTATTAGGACCCCCTTTTGCCTTCAGAACTGCCTTAATTCTACGTGGCATTGATTTAACAAGGTGCTGATAGCATTCTTTAGAAATGTTGGCCCATATTGATAGGATAGCATCTTGCAGTTGATGGAGATTTGAGGGATGCACATCCAGGGCACGAAGCTCCCGTTCCACCACATCCCAAAGATGCTCTATTGGGTTGAGATCTGGTGACTGTGGGGGCCATTTTAGTTCAGTGAACTCATTGTCATGTTCAAGAAGCCAATTTGAAATGATTCGAGCTTTGTGACATGGTTCATTATCCTGCTGGAAGTAGCCATCAGAGGATGGGTACATGGTGGTCATGAAGGGATGGACATGGTCAGAAACAATGCTCAGGTAGCCCGTGGCATTTAAACGATGGCCAATTGGCACTAAGGGGCCTAAAGTGTGCCCAGAAAACATCCCCCACACCATTACACCACCACCAGCCTGCACAGTGGTAACAAGGCATGATGGATACATGTTCTCATTCTGTTTACGCCAAATTCGGACTCTACCATTTGAATGTCTCAACAGAAATCGAGACTCATCAGACCAGGCAACATTTTTCCAGTCTTCAACAGTCCAATTTTGGTGAAAATTGTAGCCTCTTTTTCCTATTTGTAGTGGAGATGAGTGGTACCCGGTGGGGTCTTCTGCTGTTGTAGCCCACCTTTCTTTCCCATTCTGACATTCAGTTTGGAGTTCAGGAGATTGTCTTGACCAGGACCACAACCCTACATGCATTGAAGCAACTGCCATGTGATTGGTTGACTAGATAATGGCATTAATGAGAAATAGAACAGGTGTTCCTAATAATTCTTTAGGTGAGTGTATATATATATATATATATATATATATATAGCGCGTTTATGCCATTAGCCCCCATTATCAGCCCTTATGCCTTATTAACCCCCATTATGCCTCATTAGCCCCATTATGCCTCATTAGCCCCATCAGCCCTTATGCCTCATTAGCCCCCCTCATCAGCCTTTATGCCTCATTAGCCCCCATCATTAGCACTTATGCCTCATTAGTCCCCATCATCAGCCATTATGCCTCATTACAGAGTGATGAGTTTGGTCGGTGTCCTCTGTAAGCGGGTCTTTCACCACTTGCTGAAAGACCCGCTTACAGAGGACACTGACCACCACGATCCGGAATCACGTGGCACGCCGCTCATCTCAGACCACGTGGTACGCCGATCACACATCACGTGAGATGCCAAGACCACGTGGGGCGTCAGAGTTCATTGTGCACTCGGCCCACAAGCCGGATACAAGGAGAACCCACCTATAGCACACAGACAAGGATCGGCAGCACTGATGGGACACCGCAAAAGCACCAAAGGTAACAGCAGGCAGAGCAAGGCTTCTGTGTGGGATGCCACCGGAAACCTATACACCTAACCTGCCTACCACATAACCTTTTTTACTAACTTTTTTACAAACTCTCACCGCCTGCGATCTTATGCATTAATCTTCGCTATTTAAATGCATCAACCTATTTTGGATGCAGCAACTGCTATTGACATTATGTACTAATTTATACTACTAATACTAGAAATTTTTTGGACTACTATAAGACTATCTATATCCGGAATTTTGTACTATTTTTGCAACATTTTTGTAATACTCTGTACAACTTTTGTACTATTTTTATACGTTTTTTTATACGATATATTTATTATTACTCAATTGTATACCCACCCTTACCGCTACCCCTAGCATTTTATCCGTAAATGCCATTTTAGGTGAATAAATTAGTTCTTAATACACTGATTTTCTCCGCCTCTCATTCTTCTTCCTTCACTGAATCCCAGATATCGAGTGTGCCGGTCCGTCCTTCAAACCCATCACTCTGTAACTTTGTCACTGGCTGGGTGAGCCAGTTAGACCTAGAGCACCTTGCATGATATTAGGATTGGTGAGCACCCACACAACCTATTCCCTTATTATGCCTCATTAGCCCCCATTATCTGCCCTTATGCCTCATTAACCCCCATTATCAACCCGTATTCCTCATTAGCCCCCATTATCAGCCCTTATGCCTCATTAGTCCCCATTATGCCTCCCATTAGCCACCATTATGCCTCTCATTAGCCTCCATTATGCCTCTTATTAGCTCCCATTATGCCTCATTAGCCCCAATTATGCCTCTCATTTGCCCCCATATGGCTCATTAGCCCCCATATGCCTCATTAGCCCCATTATGCCTCTCATTAGCCCCCATTATGCCTCCAGCTGCCAATTTTTTTTATAAAAATAAAAAACCACTTACCTATCTGCTCCTGGATACCGCTGCTCCTCACCACTGGCGATTTTCTTCCTCTTGATGTCGACTCTCGGCTGTGTGCTCCGAACTGGCATGCACAGCATGACGTCACAAAGCGCCTCACGCTGTGTGCAGCCCTGCACAGCTAACAGCTGAGGACCAGGAAGTGGTAAGTACAGAGAGTTCACCTCTTCCTGGTCCTCCGGTAATAATGAGCACTTCCAAAATGGAAGCACTTCATTAGTATTGGCCGGCCAGCAGGCTTGACTAGGGTGTGCTCAGGCACACCCGGCACACCCTGTACACACACCTATCGGTGACCCTCCATGTGTTGATGCAGGATTATGGTGCCAACTTTAGCACCCTGACCACGCTTCACCTTCTGTCCACATATCCTGCATACCGCCCCGTTAACGGCCTTCAGTGACTTCATAAAAAAATTCCCACACTGCTGAGTATGGCTATTTACCTCCACCACTCTGTTCTGACTGCCTGCCTCTGCCTTTATAAAACCGTGCACTGCTAGTTGTTTTATGACAGGCAGGCTCCTGAGCAGCAGACAGTCTACCCAGGACCTTTTGACTCCAGATCTCCCACCCTGCTCATATCTCACGGGCCTGCTGCCACCCTCACCCCCTAAAGGATGATGGTGATGCCACCTCATCACCTGGCTCCTACATATGATTGGCTACATCATCATCCACTACTGTCTGTCACTTATGTCACCCTCACCAGTCTCATGGCCACGTCCCTGACCGCTCACAACACATGCTCCCACCTGACTGTCATCATCACTAGTTGCACGCCTAAGGGAGAACACAATGGAACCTGTACTCCAAGGCTGTTCTGGCTCGTAGCTGCTGATCGTTCTCACTGAAAAGAGGAGCAGAACCGGCAGTAAACATTACTTCCCAAGCAGAAGGAGCAGCAAAAGAAGGAGGCAGTTTCAGGACAAGTGAGGGCACACTTGGGCCATGCCAACTAAGTGTAGTGTCAGAGGAATCAACTAATTCCTGGCTGTTGTTCCCTGATATCATGTTGAAGAGCGAGTCAACCATTCCAGTACTATTGGATTGTTGGTCAAAACAAAACCGATGGATGACAGCAGCAGCTCTGTCCTGTTGCTGCGGCTGCTGCTACCACTGCCCCTTCTTCTGCTGCTACTTGTTCCAGCTACAGAAAAATTAGTTTAGAGGTCCCTGGCAACTGTCTGGAAGCCATAGTGTACAGTAACTGAATCAGTAATGTAACTATGTAACTACCATAAGTATGAATGGAGCAGTAGGTGAACTAGCACAACATGCCTATATATTAGACTGCCTATTGACAATTAGTCAGACTAGATGCATAGTAGGTCTATGTATAACAGATTAAGCATTGATGGCGCAAGAACTGTACTAGATAAATGCACCTATATATTAGACTGCCTGTTGACTGAGTCTGATGCACAGTAAGTCTATGTATAACAGAACAGATTAAGTATGAATGGTGCAGCCAGTGTACCAGATAAACACGCTCATATATTAGACCTCTCGTTGACAATGAGTCTGATGTACAATAAGTATATGTACAACAGAATAGTGATGAGCTGCAGGAGCAATATTCTAATTTGCGATATTTTGCTAATATTTGGGCGAATATTCATCATATATTCGCGAATTAGAGAATTTGCGATTATTTTCTTGATTGTGAAAATCGGCAATGTAATATGCGCATATTGCACACGCAATACAGGCGTGGGTAACTGTTGCTAAATTTAGCTGCTAGAAGTTTCCTGAGACTGGAGCAAATGTTTGGCACGGCAGAACATTACAATAGAGTGCAGATAGAGTGCTCAAATATATTTTTGATTGTGCAAATCGACAATTAATGATGGGCATATTTTTGCGCAATATGTGCAACTTCACATTTTAGCAGGTCTGACTACATATTACCGATTGGGGCACTAAGTATTGTTGTGAACGTGTGACATGACAGCACTATGTCTGTAGCATATATGTATGGACAGCAGAACCTATCAGCTACACTATATCATGATCTAACCTACGCTGTCTATCTCCCACTAACTATCTGTATTGTATTATATATATATATAAACTAACTATCTATCTAATGTAATTAAACAGTAAAGCACAGAGCACAGCAATGACACTGCTGTCTCTCAGAACTGCAAAAAACGGCAGAAAATGGCTGCTGGGGAGGTTCTTATATAGTAAAGGGGTAGACCACTTCTCTATTGGTTGCCAGGGATGTTTCTAAGCTCAGACAAAGACATTGCAGCCTTCTCATTGGCCCACAAGCAAGAAGAGAGATTACTGATGAAAAAAATGTAGAATATTCGCGAATACGAATATATAGCTCTATATTCTAAATCTTTGTGAATTCTCGAAGTAGCAATATTCGCGATTAAAATTCACCCAACACTACAACAGAACACATTAAGAATGAATGGCGCAGCAGGTGGACAAGATGCACAGGGTGATTACACTGAGGCTGCACTGTCCCTGCCGTCTCCCTATGCTCCCCCTACAGTGTCTAAAACTCTCCATACGATCTTCCTACACTGTCCCTGCAGTGTCACTGCACTGTCCCTATCCAATATTCTTCAATTGAAAGCTTTCTAAAACACTGTCCCTACCACTTGCCATGTCTGCTCAGTTAACAATGAAATGGCAGTGACGCAGGTCCCTGCAGGTTGGCTGGATGCACAGCATTATGGGTCATATCGCATTCTCTTCTTACTTTTACTTTGTAACACGTGTAGCAACTATTTTAGAAAAAAAAACTATTTGTTACCATGAATCGCAAGGAAATTCGGATTCATAGCGAATACATTCTTCCTGACATTCGGATCGAAGTCAATTTCTATCACTTTGATTTGCTCAACATAAATTTTTATACCAAAAAACCTGATGTATCTGGTTTGATAAATGTTCCCTATGTTTTAGGTGTCATGAAACTAACGTTGCAACATAGCCTAAACTTGATTGTTATATAAGATGTAAATCACATATGCAAAGCCATAGTAAATTTGGCCAAAACCACCATTTATTATAAAAGGAAAAAGAGAAAAGGCTTTGAATCAATAATAAAAAATGTATATTATAATGTAAGTCCTTTGGAAAAAGTGTCATCAAACTAAAGAACACATTTAACATTCAAACTCAATAATTATGTTTCTACATACAGTATTCTTTATTTCACTCAAATTCCAAGTTCTAAGTCCCTGTATAAGAAGACTAATTTCTAAACCAGCAGCTTGTGATGGCCCTTTAATTCTAGTGCTTTGCATCCCTTTGTTGGAGAGTTGACAGGAGGACAAGAAAAACACTGAAGCAGCAGCGACACACTGGTGTGGGGAATGTAGTGAGCAGTTTAGTGAATCCCTAGACAGTACTATGCAGTGTATACTCTGATACTTGCCACTTTCACCACGTACATATCCTCTTCGGGAGCCATGTGGCCATACGGTTGTAACATTTAGATAGGGTGTTTTGTGTTCCCACTGAGACATGGGTTTTTAAATAAAAGGTACACAAGTTGCTCAGAGAAATGAATGTTTTCCAACTACTTTACATCCCTAATATAAAATATAGGTATGAGGCGGCTCACTATAACTCAAAGGGGTGGAATATGGTGCTCAATCCAAACAAAGCGTACCCAACGCTTGTAATGGAGGAGGAGTAAGTGAAAGTAGAGGGATGGCACTCAAAACATAAGTGATGTATGGAGGATAGGTTTATTCAAAGATTATTTATTAAAGAATGGCTAAATGTGCCTAAAAAAACAATGGCTGGGTATGCCTGAATAAAAATAGTATCATAAGGTGTGTCGCCAATAGATGTGAAAATGTCATAAAGCAAATCGCTAGTAAATATATATATATATATCTGTAAGTATCCACACTTGTATTCAATATAAAATATAAAATAACCATACTAGTAAAATGGTGGTTTAAATGTCAATTCATAAAAATCCTGATAAAAAAAAAGGGGAGGTATTATACACCTGTTGGAGAAGAGTCTGTGGAAGGAAAGTCCAATCTTATGATGCAATATCCAGTGGAGGGAATGAATGTACAAATCCTGTTAATAATGGACAATGTCCTGAAATGTCAATTGAATTCAATTCCTGTTGGAGGAAAAGACATCTGGTGGACTAATAAGGTAAGTGTCTCCTTGTGACCAGAGTTTCTTTACAGGTTCGATGTCATGAGCTGTATATATGAAAAAAACTACTGCTGTATAAGCTGTTACCCTCCTGTTAGTTGCTGGTGGAATGGTAAGCGGCTCCTGCCTGCAGAGCAGCGTCCACGTGTGAGTTACCCGCCCGCTGAGTATTCCGGCCGTGCAGTCTTCACTTCCGGCGACGTCACATGCGTTTGAAGCTGAGTTTCCCGCTCGAATTGGTGTCGGCTTGCCACGTGGGAGTGGGTGGCGGGAAAATGCTGCAGTTTGAACAGGAGGGGAAGAAAAATAGCTCCGGAGCTTCTGTTAGGTTATAGGATCCTCTTCCTTGGTGCTAGCTAGTTTGAATAGGCTGACTCAATACCCCATACGCGTTTCGGAGCGTGCTGCTCCACTGAAGAAGGAGCAGCACGCTCCGAAACGCGTATGGGGCATTGAGTCAGCCTATTCAAACTAGCTAGCACCAAGGAAAAGGATCCTATAACCTAACTCACACGTGCACGCCGCTCTGCAGGCAGGAGCCGCTTACCATTCCACCAGCAACTAACAGGAGGGTAACGTACCTGCTTATACAGCAGTAGTTTTTTTCATATATACAGCTCATGACATCGGACCTGTAAAGAAACTCTGGTCACAAGGAGACACTTATCTTATTAGTCCACCAGATGTCTTTTCCTCCAACAGGAATTGAATACAATTGACATTTCAGGACATTGTCCATTATTAACAGGATTTGTACATTCATTCCCTTCACTGGATATTGCATCATAAGATTGGACTTTCCTTCCACAGACTCTTCTCCAACAGGTGTATAATACCTCCCCTTTTTTTTATCATTGGGATTTTTTTCCAACAGGATTTTTATGAATTGACATTTAAACCACCATTTTACTAGTATGGTTATTTTATATTTTATATTGAATACAAGTGTGGATACTTACAGATATATATATATTTACTAGCGATTTGCTTTATGAAATTGTTCACATCTATTGGCGACACACTTTATGATACTATTTTTATTCAGGCATACCCAGCCATTGTTTTTTAGGCACATTTAGCCATTCTTTAATAAATAATCTTTGAATAAACCTATCCTCCATACATCACTTATGTTTTGAGTGCCATCCCTCTACTTTCACTTACTTTACATCCCTAGTTTTACTAAAATATCCCTGATGTTGAAATAAAATATACATAGAAAATGTATACAATAAAAAAATCCAAAAAGAATCAGTGGCTTGTAACATACACATTTTCTTTCGCCTCAAGGTGGAGCTGGGGAGTCAGTCTACATGGCAGCTGTTTCACAGTACTTTTACTTACTTTGCAATGAGGATTATAAATGGTTTTAACTTAAATTTTATTTATGCAATGGTTTATAACATATGGAGGGACACAACAATTTTTTTTATTCTTTCTCTTTGCATTCCAAAGATCCTAATTTTAGTATTTTTCATATTGACATTAGTGATGAGCGGGAGGTGCCATATTCGATTTTGCGATATTTCGCGAATATTCAAATGAATATTCGTGTTATATTCGTCGAAATCGAATATTCGTAATTATTCCAATTATCGCGAATAATATGCGATTTTTTTTTTCCGCGTATTGCGATTATTTATCTTGATAGTATAAGGCAACGTTCCTATGCTAATTGACTATGGCTAGGCTAATATGTGTATTTTACGAAATTTCGTGATATTGCTCTAACTTCGTCTCTTAGAATATTACGAATATTCTAAAAGAAGAAGTTAGAGCAATATTACGAAATTTCGTAAAATACACATATAGATTGTAATTTAGCTAATTTTTTTTGCCTCTTCTGAACTTAAGTTTTGTTCCATATTCTAGCCTAATATGGAATATAGCTGTGCTAAGTTAGCACTGCTATATTCCATATTAGGCTAGAATATGGAGTATAGCAGTGCTAAGTTGAAATCTTCTTGCGATTATTTCGTGTTATATTACTCGCATCGCAATTTCGACTTTTGCAAATGTTCTTAATATTGCTCTAACTTCGTCTTTTAGAATATTCGTAATATTCTGAAAGACGAAGTTAGAGCAATATTACAAAATTTCGTAAAATACACATAGATTGTAATTTAGCTAATATACTGCTATAGTAATAGTGTACATATTTTACAAAACTTAAGTTCAGAAGAGGCAAAAAAAAATTAGAGGAAAAAAAGGGATTATAGCACTATATTAGCTAAATTACAATCTATATGTGTATTTAGAATATTCGTAATATTGCTCTAACTTCGTCTTTCAGAATATTACGAATATTCTAAAAGACGAAGTTAGAGCAATATTAAAAACATTTGCAAAAGTCGAAATTGCGATGCGAGTAATATAACACGAAATAATCGCATGAAGATTTCAACTTAGCACTGCTATATTCCATATTCTAGCCTAATATGGAATATAGCTGTGCTAACTTAGCACAGCTATATTCCATATTAGGCTAGAATATGGAATATAGCAGTGCTAAGTTGAAATCTGCATCGCAATTTTGACTATTGCGAAATTTCGTAAAATACACATATAGATTAGATTGTAATTTAGCTAATATGGAATATAGCAGTAAGTTGAAAACGCCACTGACTGGAGCAGCCAGGAAGCCAGGAATCCAAAGGACAGGTAAGAACAACTTTAGGGAAGTGGGAAAGAAAAAAATATAATAATAAAAAAAATAATAATAATATTCGATTTCGCGAATATATAGAACGATTTTCTAAATATTCGCGAAATCTCGAAATTGCGATATTCGAGAAAAAAATTCGCAATTCGAATATTCGCGCTCAACACTAATTGACATGTGTCATTCTTATAGTGTTACATTGGCAGCCAATGCTTGCCGCTGCAATGCTACTTCACCCTGTGTCTATTGCTGTTTCCACACTCAAGCAGCTTATCTGGGCGCCTGTCTCCTGTGTGTCTATTAGGGATTCTTCATTGAACTTTACCTCCTTCTGCAGTATTGCAAGGGTTAACCCTCCTTTGGTTTTATGCATCTGCATCTAATGTGTTAATCAGTTTTGCTATATATGCTGTGATGTTTGTTTTACTCACTGCCTGAGAAATAGGCTTGCTAGATCCTGCAAATGTGCTATAATCTTTACCGACTTCTGCTTGATTCCGGGATTCTGAACCTCTGCTGCCTGACCTGACCCGTGTCTGATCACCGTACTGACCCTGTTCTGTCTTCTGTGACTTTTCAACTGTTTCTCATGTAGTGCCCTGGTGCAGGGAGTACTTTGACATTTGGACATTTTTGGACATTTGCCTATTTCCCCTATTCCCCTTAATTTATATCACCTAAAAGAATTAACTTGCACTGTTTAACTGCATTTTATATATATCTTGTTACATATACAGTTATGTGAAAAAATTAGGACACCCTTTGAAAGCATGTGGTTTTTTGTAACATTTTTAATAAAAGGTTATTTCATCTCCGTTTCAACAATACAGAGAGATTAAAGTAATCCAACTAAACAAAGAAAACTGAAGAAAAGTCTTTTCAAGATCTTCTGTAAATGTCATTCTACAAAAATGCCTATTCTAACTGAGGAAAAAGATAGGACACCCTCACATGTATTCCCTCTTAAATTGGCTCAGATCTCACACAGGTATATCACACCAGGTGCACATAATTAGTAGATCGTTACTCTGCATGTTGAATGAGGCTTGCCCTATTTAAACCTCAGACATTTAGTTTGGTGTGCTCCTGACTGTTGAAGTGAGAGTGAGCACCATGGTGAGAGCAAAAGAGCTGTCAGAGGACTTCAGAAAAAAGATTGTAGCAGCCTATGAGTCTGGGAAGGGATTTAAAAAGATCTCAAAAGATTTTGAAATCAGCCATTCCACTGTCCGGAAGATAGTCTACAAGTGGAGGGCTTTCAAAACAACTGCCAACATGCCCAGGATGGTCGCCCCAGCAAGTTCACCCCAAGAGCAGACCGCAAGATGCTAAAAGAGGTCTCCAAAAACCCTAAAGTGTCATCTCGAGAACTACAGCAGGCTCTGGCTACTGTTGATGTAGAAGTACATGCCTCTACAATCAGAAAGAGACTGTACAAGTTTAACTTGCATGGGAGGTGTGCAAGGAGGAAACCTTTGCTTTCCAAGAGAAACATCGAGGCCAGACTGACATTTGCCAGAGATAAAGTTGACAAAGACCAGGACTTCTGGAATAATGTTCTTTGGACAGATGAGTCCAAAATTGAATTATTTGGACACAACAGCAGAGGACATGTTTGGCGTAAACCAAACACAGCATTCCAAGAAAAGAACCTCATACCAACTGTGAAGCATGGAGGTGGAAGTGTCATGGTTTGGGGCTGCTTTGCTGCAGCAGGACCTGGTCAGCTCACCATCATAGAATCCACGATGAATTCTACTGTGTATCAGAAGGTGCTTGAAGAACATGTGAGACCATCAGTTAGAAAATTAAAGCTGAAGCGGAACTGGACCATGCAACATGACAATGACCCAAAACATACTAGTAAATCAACCAAAGATTGGCTGAAAAAGAAGAAATGGAGAGTCCTGGAATGGCCAAGTCAAAGTCCAGATTTGAATCCCATTGAGATGCTGTGGGGTGACTTGAAAAGGGCTGTACGTGCAAGAAACTCCTCAAACATCTCACAGCTAAAAAAGTTCTGCATTGAGGAGTGGGGTAAAATTTCCTCAGACCGATGTCGAAGACTGGTAGATGGCTACAAGAACCGTCTCACTGCAGTTATTTCAGCCAAAGGAGGTAACACTCGCTATTAGGGGCAAGGGTGTCCTATCTTTTTCCTCAGTTAGAATAGGCATTTTTGTAGAATGACATTTACAGAAGATCTTGAAAAGACTTTTCTTCAGTTTTCTTTGTTTAGTCGGATTACTTTAATCTCTCTGTATTGTTGAAACGGAGATGAAATAACCTTTTATTAAAAATGTTACAAAAAACCACATGCTTTCAAAGGGTGTCCTAATTTTTTCACATGACTGTATCCTGTTCATTATCACTGTCCTTACACGGCTCTTTGGAAAGGGTTATTAAATTCTGAGAGACTGTTAAGGCTTTGATTGAGAAGCTGGTACGTTTCCACAGCTGCCATAGGGTTTAAAGAAGACCATGTTTTGGAGGGAAACCCCAGACTTGCTTACCAGCATGTTTTGGAGGGAAAAATTCTGGCTTGTTTACCACCAAAAAGCAGACAGTCTGACCTTTTAAATGTCTGGTTTTAGCTCTGTTGTTATGGCTGGAACCTTGTTTTTGTCTGGAAAACCTGCTATGTCATTGCCATTGAGTATCATTGAAGCTCTAATGTAAGTCTATACTAGACAGGAGCTGAAACAATGTATATGTTTGTGCTGAGTTTCTCCACTCTACCCCTCCCACTAGAAGGTTTTAGTCTAGCAAAAACTGTATATAAGGAGAGCAGTCAGAGCTCCTAGTGTGCTGCAGTTAGGGAACATTGCTTGAAAGAGGAGACTCTGCCAGACTACTGAGTGACCAAAAGAAGACACTGAGAGGGGGAGATGCTGCCACAGACCCTGGATCACCAGCCTTGGACCAGGGTACCAGATTTCTGAAGAGCAATAGAGACAGCTAGCTCAGACCTTTCCTCAGCATCAAACCCTTCTTCTGCCAGGGAGGAGACTGGAGAAGCCAGCCCAATGTCTTGCCTGTATTGTTTTGTACCTGAATTCCTCAAGTAAAGAGGCACCCTGGTTTACTGCAGACCCTGACTCTCTGGACTTATTTCCCATTGGGGTGCACCACGCCTTACCATCCATTCCGGAGAGCAGCAACACGTGGTGACACCTTGACAGTGTCCAGGGAACCCAGTGTAGCTTTGGGGCCACCCCAAACCCCGTCACTGCACTCAGATTTGCATAATTTCAGCATGTTTTTACCTCCGCCTGTTACTGATTACGAGTTTTGCCTGATCCCTCTGTACTTTGCACAGGTGTCTCTGACTCCCGTGGGACAGCTGTCAACCACACTAGGACTACTCTGGGAGGTAGCGGCCTGGTGGCTCCCCTGAAACGAAGTCCAGATCACTGTATAGGGGTTAAAAGGTTAATACCAAGAGACTGCTCAGATAATGCCTTAAGGTTGAGTGCAAAGTCAAACAGTTTTTGCTTTTTTGCTTTTGTTTTTTGTTTTTTTGTGGGAAGAGTTTTCGTTCATGTGAGAGCTATTTTTAGTACATCTTTTTTTAATTTTGAAAAAAAATTCAGTTTTCTTATAATGTTTTTCACAGCACATGACGATGATCATAAATTAAGCTATAAATTCATCATGTAGGTTTTTATTAATGTAACAATACCAAATGAGTTTATCTTTTTCTGTTTTGAAAGGTCCATAGGGGATTTTGAACTTGGGGTTTTATTTTTTAACTGTATTGTACTGCCATATATTTACAGTTGTGCTCATAAGTTTACATAGCCTTGCAGAATTTATGATTTCTTAACCATTGTCAGAGAATATGAATGATAACACAAAAACTTTTCTCTCACTCATGGTTAGTGGTTAGCTGAAGCCATTTTTTGTCAAACAACTGGGTTTACTAGTGTTTATCAAGCACCAAAGTGCTCGGGTGTTCGGGTGCTCGGGTCAAACACCTTGGAAAGCTTGAGTGCTCTACCGAGCACTCGAACACAATGGAAGTCAATGGGAGAACCTGAGCATTAAATCAGGAACAACCTGCTCTGAAGAGGGGAGGGTGTCTGGTTCATAGAAAAAGGTAAAAAAATCATGGAAACACCACCAAAATGGTTCAGAAACAGCATGGGGAGGATGTCTGGATGCATCTTGGACTCCCAGGTCGCTGCTGGGAATGATGTTGTCCAAGTAGTACGACACGTTTACAGACTGACAATAATATGCACAAAACTGGAGATAAAATCAATTTTAGAGGAAAAATTGTTAGGAGACATTCTTTCCTGTATATTTACTTGTATATAAAGTGCAAGTGATAAAAAATTACAATTAAAAAGCACTCCTATACAAACTGTATATCACATAATGGAGTGCCTCATTCACATTGTGGTACAATTGTTCAGGTAGTGGGACTCCTGCACTCATAAAGGCTATGCACTAAGTGAAAGGGCTTTCAAAAATTACAAGGAATCGGCACTCCAATACACCCTTTATTACACATAAAAGCGGGCATCATACACCCTTGAAAAATTATGATTGATGGCCTGCTGGTGACCCTCAAAAACATTAGGAGCAAGGTCCTGCTGGTGACCCTCTAAAACATTACGGGCGAGGGTCTACTGCTGAGCTTTCCATTTAAAACATTAGGGGTGAGGGTCTGCTGCTGATCTGAGCATCGAAAAAATTATGGGAGAGTGCCTGCCGCTTAGCTACCCATTAAAAAAATGATGGGCGAAGGAATGCTGGTAAGCTGACCCTGTAAAACATTATCGTTGAGGGCCTGCTGATTAGTGATGAACTAACATCGGCTAGGATGTTTCGCAAATGCGCGTTCACGATCAAATGTTCGCGGCAGGTCCCATTCACTTTAATGGCAGGCAAACCTGAAATACCTTCAGGTCATATTTGCATAGACCAAATACTTACTAGAAGTGCACAAAAAGTCCCACAACATGGACAGTGACATACCAGGGGCGGATCAATGGCAAAACTTCCCACAAAAAATATGTATTTAATTCAGGGGCCATTTTTTATGCGTCTTAAAGGGAAACTCTCAAAAAAGTGCCCTGCTGGAACCTAGAAAATTTTAATTTTAGGCCACAGGAGTACGGGCCACAAAAATTTAGGCCACAGCTTAGTCTGGTCTCTTATCCCCTGCCACAGCTCTACGGCGGTGTGCCACAGCTTAAGCCGGCTTCCCCACTGCAGTGCTACACTGCTTCCAGCTACCAACGGATGGTTGACTGGTGCTGTAAGAGAATAATTCTGAGGTGGAAGTGGAGGAGGAGGCGGAGTAGGAGAGGTGGGGGTTGGAGCCACTAACATAAGTGGTGGAGGAAACCCTGATGAAATTATGGCCCTCAATTCTTGGCATCTCCACAACGTTCACCCAGTGTGCCGTCAGGCAAATGTAGCATCCCTGGCTGAAAGCACTTGTCCATGTGTCAGTGGTTAAGTGGACCTTCCCAGAAACTGCGTTAGTCAGGGCACGGGTAATATTACGGGACACATGCTGGTGTAAGACGGGAGCGGCACACCGTGAAAAATAGTGGCAGTTGGGGACTGCGTAATGAGGGACGGCCACCGACATCAGGTGGAGGAAGGCCTCAGTGTCCACAAGCCTAAATGGCAACATTTCCAGGGCCAGTCATTTTGAAAGTTGCGCATTTAGTAGTATGGCCTGTGGGTGGGTGGCTGGGTATTTGTGCTTGCGTTCAAATGCCTGGGATAAAGACATTTATATGCTGCGCTGGGACACAGAAGTGGATGTAGTAGCTGATGGTGCTTGCGAAGGTCCAGGTGCAGGGCGGGAGGCATCCGAGCCTGCCCCTTCGACAGGGGATTGTCCAGCACGTAACACAGGGGAAGAGAAGGCAGTGGTGTGACCGCAGACACAGATTGTGGACCCGGGTGTTCGGCCCACCTATTACGGTGTTTTAATGCCATGTGGCGGATCATGCTCCTGCTCATTTTTGTATGGCACAGGTTGCAAATTACAATTCTTTTGTCGTCCGCACTTTTCTCAAACACCTACCCCTTGGCAAGGGAGATTTCCGCAAGGGTGTGCTCTGGAGAACAGTTGCGGCTGTTTGATGTGGCCCGCCTTTTCTCTTTTGCCACCCCACTGCCTCTGCCAGATTGTTGCGGTGCTGCAGATCCCTCCCCTTCTGCAGTGCTGCCCCCGCTTGGCTTGCCACCTTCCCAGGTTGGGTCAGTGACTTCATCGTCCACCACCTCCTCTTCCACTTCCTCACTCTGCTCATCCTCCTGACTCATTGACCTAACAACAACCTCAGTTTTTGACAACTGTGTCTCACCCTCATCATCAACCTCTTGAGACACTAATTGCTGTTGAGTTATTGGCAACTATGTCTCATCATCATCATCCACCTCGTGAAACACTTATTGCCTTCCCCACCGTCATCTTCTTGTGACTGTGGATGCTAAAGAGTTTAGGAATCAGGGCACAAGATCTCATGTCCCTCTTAAAGCGGGCTTGTGGAAAGGTCCAAATGAAGGAATGGTGCTGAACAGAGCTCCTCAGAATATCAGAGTGTGGGATCACTTGTTTGGCAAGTCTCTTTATAGTGGGAGGAAGGAGAATCAGGGTGAGGATTGTTTTGACTAGACTCTTGGCTACTGAGACTGGACTTGGTGGAAGACAGGGTGGTGCTTAACCTACTGGAAGCATTATCTGCTGTAATCCAAACGACCACCTGGTCGCACTGGTCTGACTTTGAGAGCGTTGTCCTGCGCTGCCCTGCAAACCATGAAGCTAGGAATCGTGGATGATTGTTTTTCTTATGTTTTGGCAACAGGCACAGTTTCAACGCGCCCAGGGCCACAGCCTCTGCGTGTACTATCAGCATCATGGCCACTTCCCTGTCCCTTACTGCTCTCCTCCTTCATATTAAATGTTATATATGCTTTAAAGTATGTCACATGTACAGTAGAGTATGATTTGTAAATATATGTGCAAAAAAATTAAAAAAGGTATTTGGGATGTGGAAACATCACACAGGAGATATACCGCAGATAATGTCGCTGATGTCAGCAGAGGCTAATAAAAAATTACTGGGAATGTCACAGGTATTTGGGATGTGGAAACATTACACAGGAGATATACCGCAGATAATGACGCTGATGTCTCCAGCGGCTAATAAAGAATTACAGGGAATGTCAAATGTATTTGGGATGTGAAAGCGTCACACAGGAGATATACAGCAGATAATGTCAATGCTGTTACCAGTGGCTAATACAAAATTACAGGGAATGTCACAGGTATTTGGGATGTGGAAACGTTACACAGGAGAAATACCGCAGATAATGTCGCTGATGTCACCAGCGGCTAATATAAAATTACAGGGAATGTCACAGGTATTTGGGATATGGAAACGTTACACAGGAGAAATATTGCAGATAATATTGCTGATTTCAGCAGCGGCTAATATAAAATTACAGGAAATGTCACAGGTATTTAGGATGTGGAAATGTTACACAGGAGATAAACCGCAGATAATGTCAATGCTGTCACCAGCGGCTAATAAAAAATCACAGGGAATGTCACAGGTATTTGGGATGTGGAAATGTTACACAGGAGAAGTACCGCAGATAATGTTGCTCATGTCTCCAGCAGCTAATAATTACAGGGAATGTCAAAGGTATTTGGGGTGTGGAAGCGTCACACAGGAGATATACCGCAGATAATGTCAATGCTGTCATCAGCGGCTAATATAAAATTACAGGGAATGTTACAGGTATTTTGGATGTGGAAACATTACACAGGAGAAATACCGCAGATAATGTCACTGATGTCAGCAGCGCCTAATATAAAATTACAGGGAATGTCACAGTTACTTGGGATGTGGAAACATTACACAGGAGATGTACCCCAGGCAATGTCACTGTCTGCAGCGGAGACCATCTACGGAAAAAGTACACTGGATGTCACTGATATTTTTTGGATGTGCACACGTTACACAGGAGATGTAGCGCAACTAATGTCACTGTCCGCAGCGGACACCGTTTACTGAAAAAGTACAGTGGATTTTACAGATATTTTTTGGATGCGTACACGTTACACAGGAGATGTAGCGCAGATAATGTCGCTGTCTGCAGCGGCCTAATTATTGCACTCTATTTAGCGCAGGATGGGCTAAAAATAGATATTGCTGCCACACACAATAGTCCTTAAAAGGACTTTTGGGTCTGTAAATTTTTTGCAATTTAGTGCAGGTTGCACTAAAAATATACATTGCTGCTGCCACATATAACAATAGTCCTTAAATGGACTTTTGAATCTGTAAAGTTTTAGAAATGTAGCGCAGGTTGCGCTAAAAATATATATTGATGCTGCCACCCACAACAATAGTCTTTAAAAGGACTTTTGGGTCTCTGACAAGTTTTTCAACTTAAAAAAATATATATTTCACTCCCTACACTACTTTTCCCTTCTTCAACACTGCTCTCCCTGACTAACACTGAGCCGAACACGTGTCATCGGGTGCTATATAGCACCCGATGATGCGTTTTGACCAGCCAATCACTGTAATGCCAGTAACCAACGTGGCTACGGCATCATAATGAAGGTCAGTACTTAAGATACTTTGACACTAGCGTTTTTCTTTTCCGGTATGCATTATTTTCCTAATGCATTCTGAATAGAGAGCATTCCATTCAGTATGCATCAGGATGCATCAGTTCCGTCCCTCTTACGTTTTTTGGCCGTATAAAATACCGCAGCATGCTGTATTTTTCTCTCCGGCAAAAAATCCTGAACACTTGCTATTAAAATGTATTAGTGCCAGATCCGGCATTAAAATTGCCGCATTGACGGATCCGTTTTTCCGGTCCGCGCATGCGCAGACCTTTTAATCTGTGTGGAAAAAAATACTGGATTGTTTTTTCCGGATGACACCTAAGAGACGGATCCGGTATTTCAATGCATTTGTCAGACGGATCCGGATCCGTCTGACAAATGCCATCCGTTTGCGTCCGGAATTAGTGGTTGTGTATAAAAGGTCAATGACTTTCTTGACTCCTGACAGACCCTTGTATCTTTCATCCAGAGCTGCACTGATGTTGTTTGGATTCTCAGTCGTAGTGAAAGCAAAATAATTGTCAAAGGATCTGTGGGAAAAGGTAGTTGAACTCTATAAAAAACAGGAAAGGGATATAAGAAAATATCAAAGGACTTGAGAATGCCAATCAGCAGTGTTCAAACTCTAATGAAGAAGTAGAAAAGTAGGGGTTCTGTTAAAACCAAACCACAGTCAGTTAGACCAACTAAACGTTCAGCCACAATTGCCATAAACATTGGGATGCAAAGAATCACCCACAAATAACTTCAGGTGAAATACAGGACTCTCTGAAAGAATGTGGTGTGGCTGTTTCAAGATTAAAAATAAGGAGGCACTTGAAGAAAGATGAGCTGCATGGTCGAATTGCCAGAAGAAAGCGATTACAAAGCAAATACCACAAAGTATCTTGCTTACAATATGCCAAACAGCACAGAGACAAGCCTCAAACCTTCTGGCACAAAGTCATTTGGAGTGTTGAGACTAAAATTTAACTGTTTGGACACAACCATAAACGCTACATTTGGAGAGGAGTCAACAAGGCCTATGATGAAAGGTACACCAATCCTACTGTGAAACATGGTGGTGAATCGCTGATGTTTTGGGGATGTGTGAGCTATAAACGGCACAGGAAATTTGGTCAGAATTGATGGCAATATGAATGCAGTAATGTATCAACAAATACTGTAGGAAAATTTGCACTCATTATCCCGAAAGTTGCGCATGGGATGTACTTGGACATTCCAACATGACAATGATCCAAAACACAAGGACAAGTCATTGGCTACAGCAAAATAAAGTGAAGGTTCTGGAGTGGCCATCTCAGTCTCCAGACCTCAATATCATTGAGCCACTCTGGGCAGACCTCAAACGTGCAGTTCATGCAAGACAGCCCAAGACTTCAGGGGAACTGGAGGCTTTTTGCCCCAGAAAGAATGGGCAGCTTTACCATCTGAGAAGATAAAGAGCCTCATCCACAACTACCACAAAAGACTTCAAGCTGTCATTGATGGTAAATGGGGCAATACACGGTATTAAGAACTGGGGTATGTAAACTTTTGATCAGGGTCATTTGGGTAGTTTCTGTTGTGATTATGATTTAAAAAGAGTAAACACAGTTGTTTGACAATAAATGGCTTCAGCCAACCACTAACCATGAGTGAAAGAAAAGTTTTTGTGTTATCATTCATATTCACTGAACAATGGTTAAGAAATCATAAATTCTGCAAGGGTATGTAAACTTATGAGCACAACTGTATATGCCAGTACATTAGCACCAGAACTAACAGTACTCAGTACACAGTAGTTAGGACATTTTGTGTTTGTGTCTAAGGGATTCTTTGTGACATGATAAAGGGGGGGGGGGGGCTTCAATCTCTCTTGTTGAATGCCAGGATCAACTAACAAATGCCAAAACTATGATCTCCACTGTTAGAGCAGGGCTGTTGACGTATATTATATCCTATACTTACAAAGAAAAAGCCCAATAACAGAATAAAGAAGCACTAAAATAAACCTTATTGATTCTATGTTATATAGTGAATTTAAAAGTCATACAATGGCTACGTATATGGATATACCGCACCATCCTAGTGTGAGGAGACATGAGTATGTTATCTGGTCTACAGTAATTTGCATTGTATTTACATGTGATACCTTTTTCCTACTTGATACATTTTTAGGTAGCAAGTGAGGCTGTATTTTGGCCACCACATGTATCCATAGCCCTTCTCCTCTAGTAATGCTGCCATTCTCCATTCTGTTTTTCACTTACTACACTAATGAAGTTAATACACATAATCCATATAAGTGTGAATCCCCTTAGGGATTGTCTTATTTATATTTATTTTTGGTCATATATTGATCATTGTGGCATTTCATGTAATGTGTTTTAAATATATTATTGGCTATTATATAATAATTCAATTAATAATATCTATATTTATATATATTTTAAATAACAGGCTGCTATATATGTATTTTTTTACTTCTATTGACACCTATATTTATTCTATCGATGCAGATTATTGCAGAGGCTTTTGCACTCCACAGTGGAACGCATGTAGTAATCAGGTGCTGCCAGTCTCGCGGGACTGGCGGCATAAGCTTCTGCGATGCAGAGGATGTGTGGGGGTGGATCGGATGCAATGCGCTCCACGGTGGACTGCATGCCAGATATCCGGCCCGGCGAGTCGACATTCCGTGGAGTGCCCGCATCCGCTCCCCCTCAGGATGGTTATACTTGATCTATATTCAACTGACATTTCCCTACTGTGTCTATTCCATCATGCTTTAATTGGATGCATGATAGATGTGAGTGATTTCTCTGTATGGTGTCCGGACACTGTAGGTAAGCGGAAGTGATTCTGTGCGTTCCAAGCTTCCTCTTCCTCCTCTCGTTTCTGATGTGTTCTGATGTTCTGATGTGCCATGTGTTGATTTCATTGTTGTCAATTTACCTAATTTCCAGACTATATATGATCAGTGAATATACACCACTCATCCCTTGAGAAAGCGACCGAGAAACACGTGTCGGGATCCAGGACTGTCTTGGTCTGTATATCTCACTCCATTTTTCTCCTCTATGTATTTATTTATCTTGTGGCACTATGCACTTTATGTATTGACTTAGGGCTGGGGCTTATTGTCACCCACAGCCTGGGAGAGTAATTGCTATT
Organism: Bufo gargarizans; assembly: GCF_014858855.1. NCBI lineage: Eukaryota > Metazoa > Chordata > Amphibia > Anura > Bufonidae > Bufo > Bufo gargarizans. Next base: position 99,085,432 of record NC_058080.1, read on the forward strand.
TATATGTACTATTAGTGACAGATCTGTGGATATCATTCCTGTGTGACTAATGCTGCTAATATATATGTATTTCCAACAAATGTTTTAAAAACTATATGTTTAATAAAAACATGTTATTTTATACTATTGCTGTCCTGATTTTTCAGTTTTTGGGTATTTATTCATTCTCCATTCTGTGATTCATTTATAAGATCATTTCATACAGTAGAATCAATAAAGATTATATGCTGATATATTACTTTTATTTTTATGCGTGTTGGGCTCATTCCTGTTATTGCACATTGAACACAGAAATCACTGAATATCCAGTTTATACTGTTGTACACCTATCAACAACCAGAAAACCATAAAGTAGAACCTCCAGTAAGTAAAACAAGATATTGTCCGTGTGCAAGGAAATCATGTCCTTTCCAATGAATACATTGATTGCTTTTATATTGATTTGGTATACTCAGTATAGCTAGCCATTATCATCTGTCAGTGTAAAACTGATGTGTTGGTGGCATACAACTATGGTAGGCCCCTTAGGTACTATGACAACCATCAGTACTCCACAATCACGTTCATGTGGGGCTGATGGGGTCAGAAGGAGTAGCCCTTCCCTTTGTATAATCACCTAGATGCTGCTACTGACCAAGGCTTTGGGATTGAATGCCATGGGTCTGAGATTTCTGTGATATCAGGCTTCTGTAGTTGTAAGGTAGGCACAGCTGATGTGCCACCACGATCTCCATGGCATGACTGTACATCATGGAGTATTAATGCAAGACAATTCATGACTTACATAATTCAATAATTCATAATTACAGTTATAGTATGTCATGGTGGCTTAATTTTTTAAACAGGACAGAAGAAAAGGAGACTGCTTCATTGTGTTTTAATGGTAAATTTGCTCAAAAATTATGCAAAAACATGGTGTGAGCCTACAGTAGCATAACAAACCAGTAAGTAGCAAACCAGCAGCGGGGGCTCTACATCCAACACCTCCGGGTAATAAGTGACAGAAGAACAATCCATGAAGGGGGGCACGGACACCTCGTCCTCCCCGCACTGGACAACAGCAGCAGAGCTAAGGATCTCTGCCACTTCGGGCCATGACAGGAAGCCTGGCACCCACTCCAGCTGCAGGAGGACTCGCAGAGCCTCAGGACCCCAGGACAGGAGATCCTCCAGTGCCAGGCGCTGGGCCTCACTGTACAGGTCCGGCAGCATGGCGGGGCAGCAAGAGCCATGGGGAAAGTCATCCAGACACTGGGACAGGTGATCATGATTAAGAACCAGGAGGTCCAAAACATGTTTATCTGATGGGAGGTGGATTGTGGTGAAGTCCACTACGTTTTACTTGTCATGTGAATACTGGAATAAAGACACAGTAAAGTATGATCTACCACGTGCTGGAACTTTTTTTTGTTATACCTATGTGAAGAGCCGGCCTTGGCTTAAACTGTGCCCAGAAAAATTGGGTGAGCTGGACTAATACATTTTTTGTTTGGACTGGGACAGGTTCACCATGGCTGTAGCTGCCGGTATAACCAACTACTGACTCAGACAGCAGAGTAGGAGTGGGGAAGATGTGGAGGGATGTGTGGAGAAAGGTTGCGGAGGAGGTTCGGGCATAGTGTAGTGTCATTACGTACTTATGGTTAACACGGTCATCTACTGGCCTTGTTGTGTATTGCTGTTACAGTTCATAGTGAAAGAGGAGAAGTCGCGATTGGTTAGTAAAGCTATGAGAAAACAGTGATCACTAGCGCTGCTACAAATCATAATGAGGTGGTTATTATGGGGGACTTCAACTACCCATATATAGACTGGAAAACTGAAACTTGTATATCTCATAAAGGAAACAGGTTCTTGGCAATAACCAAAGACAATTACCTCTCCCAACTGGTTCAGGACCCGACTAGAGGGACGGCCATAGTAACCAATAGGTCTGACAGAACAATAGATGTGCAGGTTGGGGAACACCTGGGAAATAGTGGCCATAAAGTAATAACCTTCCAATTATCATTCAAAAGAGCGTTTCTGCAGGGAGGAACAAAAATACCAAACTTCAAAAAAGCTAAATTTAGCCAACTAAGAGAGGCCATAGGCCTAACTAAGTGGGACAAAGTCCTCAAAAATAAAAATACAGCCACAAAATAGGATAGCTTTAAAATCATACTAAAATCTCATTGTGAGAGGTACATACCGTATGGGAATAAAAAGTTATGGAACAAAAAGAAACCAATGTGGATAAATAAAACTGTAAAGAAAGCAATAAATGACAAAAAGAAAGCATATAAATCACAAACAGGAGGGTAGCACGGAAGCACTGAAATACTATAAGGAAAAAAATAAAACATGTAAAAAACAAATAAAAGCGGCCAAACTAGAGACTGAGAGATTAATTGCCAAAGAGAGTAAAACTAACCCTAAAATGTTCTTTAATTATATAAATGTTAAAAAGTATAAATCTGAAGGTGTCGGCCCTTTAAAGAGTAATAAGGGGGAGTCGCAGAGAGCGATGAGGAGAAAGAAAAGCTGTTAAATATTTTTTTTCTCCAATGTATTCACTGAGGAAAATAAACTGACATGCAGAATGTAAAAATAAATTCCCCATTAAAAGTGTCCTGTCTGACCCAGGAAGAAGTACAAACCGGATTCCAAAAAAGTTGGGACACTATACAAATCGTGAATAAAAACTGAATGCAATGATGTGTAGGTGCCAACTTCTAATATTTTATTCAGAATAGAACATAAATCACGGAACAAAAGTTTAAACTGAGAAAATGTACCATTTTAAGGGAAAAATATGTTGAATCAGATATTCATGGTGTCAACAAATCCCAAAAAGTTGGGACAAGGCCATTTTCACCACTGTGTGACCTCTCCCCTTCTTCTTACAACACTCAACAGACATCTCGGGACTGAGGAGACCAGGTTCTCAAGTTTAGAAATAGGAATGCTCTCCCATTCTTGTCTAATACAGGCCTCTAACTGTTCAATCGTCTTGGGCCTTCTTTGTTGCACCTTCCTCTTTATGATGCCCCAAATGTTCTCTATAGGTGAAAGATCTGGACTGCAGACTGGCCATTTCAGTACCCGGATCCTTCTCCTACGCAGCCATGATGTTGTGATTGATGCAGAATGTGGTCTGGCATTATATTGCTGAAAAATGCAGGGTCTTCCCTGAAAGAGATGACGTCTGGATGGGAGCATATGTTGTTCTAGAACCTGAATATATTTTTCTGCATTGATGGTGCCTTTTCAGACATGCAAGCTGCCCATGCCACACGCACTCATGCAACCCCATACCATCAGAGATGCAGGCTTCTGAACTGAGCGTTGATAACAACTTGGGTTGTCCTTGTCCTCTTTGGTCCGGATGACATGGCGTCCCAGATTTCCAAAAAGATCTTCGAATCGTTACTCGTCTGACCACAGAACAGTCTTCCATTTTGCCACACTCCATTTTAAATGATCCCTGGCCCAGTGAAAACTCCTGAGCTTGTGGATCTTGCTTAGAAATGGCTTCTTCTTTGCACTGTAGAGTTTCAGCTGGCAACGACGGATGGCACGGTGGATTGTGTTCACTGACGATGGTTTCTGGAAGTATTCCTGAGCCCATTCTGTGATTTCCTTTACAGTAGCATTCCTGTTTGTGGTGCAGTGTCGTTTAAGGGCCCGGAGATCACGGGCATCCAGTATGGTTTTACGGCCTTGACCCTTACGCACAGAGATTGTTCCAGATTCTCTGAATCTTCGGATGATGTTATGCACAGTTGATGATGATAGGTGCAAAGTCTTAGCAATTTTTCGCTGGGTAACACCTTTCTGATATTGCTCCACTATCTTTCTGCGCAACATTGTGGGAATTGGTGATCCTCTACCCATCTTGGCTTCTGAGAGACACTGCCACTCTGAGAAGCTCTTTTTATACCCAATCATGTTGCCAATTGACCTAATTAGTGTTAATTGGTCTTCCAGCTCTTCGTTATGCTCAAATTTACTTTTTCCAGCCTCTTATTGCTACTTGTCCCAACTTTTTGGGGATTTGTTGACACCGTGAAAATTTGAATCAACGTATTTTTCCTTTAAAATGATACATTTACTCGGATTAAACGTTTGATCTGTCATCTACGTTCTATTACAAATAAAATATTGACATTTGCCATCTCCACATCATTGCATTCAGTTTTTATTCACAATTTGTTTAGTGTCCCAACTTTTTGGGAATCCGGTTTGTACATCAGCGACTATAAAATATTAAAATAGACAAATCGCCTGGACCGGATGGCATACACCCCCGTATCCTAAGGGAATTTAGTAATTTCATAGGTCCAAAAACAGAGCCTGGAAACTATAGGCCGGTAAGTTTAACATCTGTTGTGGGTAAACTGTTTGAAGGCTTTCTAAGGGATGCTATCTTAGAGCATCTCAACGGAAATAAGCAAATAACGTCATATCAGCATGGCTTCATAAGGGATCGGTCATGCCAAACTAATTAAATCAGTTTCTATGAGGAGGTAAGTTCTAGACTTGACAGCGGCGAATCAATGGATGTCGTATATCTGGACTTCTCCAAAGAATTTGACACTGTACCACATAAAAGGTTAGTATATAAAATGAGAATGCTCGGACTAGGAGAAAACATCTGTATGTGGGTAAGTAACTGGCTCAAAGATAGAAAACAGAGGGCGCTTATTAACGGTACACACTTAGATTGGGTCACTGTCACTAGTGGGGTACCTCAGGGTTCAGTATTGGGCCCTATTCTCTTCAATATATTTATTAATGATCTTGTAGAAGGCTTGCATAGTAAAATATCAATTTTCGCAGATGACACTAAATTGTGTAAAGTAATTAACACTGAAGAGGACAGTATACTACTACAGAGGGATCTGGATAGATTGGAGGCTTGGGCAGATAAAAGGCAGATGAGGTTTAACACTGACAAATGTAAAGTTATGCACATGGGAAGGAATAATGCAAGGCACCTGTACATACTAAATGGTAAAACACTCGGTAACACTGACATGGAAAAGGATCTAGAAATTTTAATTAACAGAAAACTAAGCTGCAAAAAGCGTCAGGCAGCTGCTGCCAAGGCAAATAAGATAGTGGGTTGCATCAAAAGGGGCAAAGATGCTCGTGACAAGAACATAGTTCTACCACTTTACAAATCGCTAGTCAGACCACACATGGAGTACTGTGTACAGTTCTGGGCTCCTGTAAACAAGGCAGACATAGCAGAGCTGGAGAGGGTCCAGAGGAGGGCAACTAAAGTAATAACTGGAATGGGGCAACTACAGTACCCTGAAAGATTATCAAAATTAGGGTTATTCACTTTAGAAAAAAGATGACTGAGGGGAGATCTAATTACTATGTATAAATATATCAGGGGTCAGTACAGAGATCTATCCCATCATCTATTTATCCCCAGGACTGTGACTGACGAGGGGACATCCTCTGCGTCTGGAAGAAAGAAGGTTTGTACACAAACATAGAAGAGGATTCTTTACTGTAAGAGCAGTGAGACTATGGAACTGTCTGCCTGAGGAGGTGGTGATGGTGAGTACAATAAAGGAATTCAAGAGGGGCCTGGATGTATTTCTGGCGTGTAATAATATTGCAGGCTATAGCTACTAGAGAGGGGTCGTTGATCCAGGGAGTTATTCTGATTGCCCGATTGGAGTCGGGAAGGAATTTTTTATTCCCTTAAAGTGGGGAAAATTGGCTTCTACCTCACAGTTTTTTTTTGTCTTCCTCTGGATCAACTTTCAGGATAACAGGCCGAACTGGATGGACAAATGTCTTTTTTCGGTCTTATGTACTATGTTACTATGTTACATCTGTATAGAACCGATAGAATGTGACTATTTAAGATGACTATGTTTCCACTAATTCTTTCTTGTTCACTAATTCCCCTGTTTGGCTTGATGATCAGATCTTTTAATTTTTTTCTGGGTAATTTAATTTGGAAGGGTGGGGGGCACACATGAGATTGGTTAATCTTTCTGTCCCTTTTAATAAAGGAGGGTTCATGATTCCTAATTTATTTATGTAGTTATTGGTTTCTTAGCCTCAGCATTTCATGGGCTATGAGCTTCCCTTTTGTTTATGTGGTGTATGAAAGCTTTTTTACTTTGAAAATGTCTGTCAGGATTTGGAATCAGGTCAATTAGGGCAGGGAGAGTATAAGAAAGGGTGAGTTTTCAAAATGTTCGTCAAAATGTGGCATAAAACAAAAAAAAAGTTTTCTTTGAAACAATTTCATCTTGCTCCCATATGGAACAATCTGTATATTTCTGTTTGGAGAATACATCTCTTTCTGTATTCTGGAGATCTAAAGGCTTAAGTCTGGTGTCACGATTATTTAGCGAAGGAAACATTTAAGGTTTTCAAATACTAGCTGCAGATTTTTTATTAACCGAAAAAGATTTTATTAGACATTTACATATCTGTCATGTGATCTCTTCTTTGTCCTATATAAACGTTACTACTTGCAATGCACCTATCGTGGCTTTGATATCTAGTAACGCACGTAAAGGAAGGGTTTGATCTTTATAAGTATATTATTGTCATAATGCTTCTACAATGTCTAATAATTATAGGGGACAGTAGTAAAGGGACCTGGGACCTGTTTTAGAAGGGAAATAGGTGATTATGCAAAATGTTGTATATTTCTTTTCACAGAACCGTAACCATAAATGAACACAATACATGATTCTATATATGCTTTATTATTCTAGTCTGGACTTAAATTATTTTGTTTGTAGAGATTCCTGTCAGTATCGTAAATGTGATTTATTGGGAGATTAATTTTTTCATATGCATTGGCTGTGTCCGATTAGTAGTACTTGATTGCACAGGCACACTTGCAGTTCTTGCATTATTAATATGAGGGGTAAGTTTATCATCATACACCAATTGCTTTGTGTAAATACTTAGATGCAGCCATTTTTCCTAATTACAAATGGAAGTTTCTGTCGGTTGCATGTGCTTATTTATTCTTTTACATCAATTTTTTATTTATTTCCCAATGTATTCACAATAAAAATTCCCTATCTCACATACACACACTGGGGCACACATCTAACGAAGCATACATTAATAAACTTAACCCCTTAAGGACTCGGCCCTATTTGACCTTCTGGACTTTGCCATTTTTTGCAAATCTGACCAGTGTCTGTCACCACCAGACATCTGAGAAGCTCTGACAGACGTCTAGAACCTCCTACTTGAGGTTCCTTTGTTTTGCTTTCATTTTCTCATCCCGTTAGCCTCTCTCAGCTGTCATGTAGTTGCACTGATTGCATCCCTTTAAAACCTTTTCCCATAGTGCATCACTTTGCGGTTTATACAACTTCCTGGAGTGTGTGCATGCTGTTCCTACTTCTCAGTCTTCTACAAGATAAGTTTTGTTCATTTATTTGTGTTTTTCTGTTTGCTGGATCCCAGGTGACCCTGACTCCCTCCGTATCTAGTGTAGGGAGCCGGTGGTCGTGTCCCCTCACTATTATAGGGTGTTCAGGTGTTATACAGTCAAGGTATGAGGATATGCGATCATCTACCATTGGGATTTTCGCATAGGCTGAGCAGTCAGGGAGAGAGCCAGGTCTGATGCAGGGCTCTCCCTTTTTGTTCCTTAGTTTTGGATCCAGTCAGTCGTATATTCATTTAGTGTTTTCTAGTTTCCTGCACACCTTTCGTGACATTATAAACCGCCGAAACCGTCTCAAGCATGGATCCGGTTTCACTTTTGACTGAACGCATGCAGGGTCTTTCATTGGAGGTAGCAGATCTCCGTAAGACTCTTTCTCAGTTTCAAGTGACCGGTTCAGCTTGCGTTCATGGAGCTTGTTCTGAGCCTAAGATCTCGCTCCCGGATACGTTCTCCGGGGGTAGTGAGAATTTTGTGCGTTTTAGAGAGGCTTGCAAACTCCATTTTCGCCTACTTCCCCATTCCTCTGGTGATGAGGAACGGAGGGTGGGGATCATCATATCGCTGCTCAGGGATAACGCTCAGTCCTGGGCCTTTTTGCTGCCGGTGGGGGCATGGCCCCTCCGTTCAGTGGATGAATTCTTTTTAGCCCTGGGTCAGATATATGATGATCCGGATCGTGTTGCTCTGGCTGAGTCTAGACTACGTCTTTTATGTCAGGGTAAACAATCCGCAGAAATATACTGTTCAGAATTTCGGAGATGGGCAGCTGATACTGGTTGGAATGATGCTGCACTCCGAAGTCAATTTTGCCATGGTCTTTCAGAGGGATTGAAAGACGCATTTGCCTTTCATGAGAGGCCTACCTCCTTGGACTCTGCCATGTCTCGGGCCGTTCGTATTGACAGGCATCTTAGAGAGAGAGGAGAGATCACTCCTTCCTGTCATACTCAATCCCAGGACAGTGCGGCGGTCTCATTCTGTGCACAGGGGTCTCAGTCGCTGTCAACCCCTTCTGAGCAGGGGCCCATGCAGCTGGGTTTGATTGCCTCTAACAATAGAAGATTCAGCCCTCATGGGAAGGTTTGTTTCTGTTGTGGAGGTATAAATCATTTGGCAAATGTTTGTCCCTCTAGGACAGGGGTGTCAAACTCAAATTCATTGGGGGCCGCATCAGCAGTTTGGTCACCCTCAAAGGGCCGGTTGTATCTGTAGGACTATGTGTCCACTCTTTGTTATCATAAATTATTGTCACTGCATTCAATTATTACAGTTTTTTGTAATAATGTAAGTAATAACTAGCTCTGAAAGCTTGACCTGCAAGCGCTGACTGGGGTCACATAGCATTATACTGATTTATGATGCTATGTAACCCTTACAGTTCTGGAATGTGTTGGATAACACTGACATAATGCTGTCAGTGTTATCCAACACATTCCAGAACTGTAAGGGTTACTGTATTTTTCGCCCTATAAGATGCACCGGCCCATAAGACGCACCTAGGTTTTTGAGGAGGAAAATAAGAAAAAAAATATTTTGAACCAAAAGGTGTGCTTTTGGTGGGTTTTGAACTAATTGTGGTCTGTGGGTGGCACTGTTATGGGGGATCTGTGGGTGACGCACTGTTATGGGGGATCTGTGGGTAACGCACTGTTATGGGGGATCTGTGGATGACACACTGTTATGGGGGTACTGTGGATGACACACTGTTATGGGGGTACTGTGGATGACACACTGTTATGGGGGATCTGTGGGTGACACTTATGGGGGATCTGTGGGTGACACTTATGGGGGATCTGTGGGTGACACTTATGGGGGATCTGTGGGTGGCTCTTATGGGGGATCTGTGGGTGGCTCTTATGGGGGATCTGTGGGTGGCTCTTATGGGGGATCTGTGGGTGGCTCTTATGGGGGATCTGTGGGTGGCTCTTATGGGGGATCTGTGGGTGGCTCTTATGGGGGATCTGTGTATGACACATATATAGCATCTTATCTATGTGTCATCCACAGATCCCCTCCATAAGTGTCCCTGTAGTAGTGAATGACCCGGCATCTGCTTTTATAATGACAGCGGGTCCCGTGCAGTGACTATTCTACTGACGTATGACTCACACTGCCAGCGCCCGTCCTCCCAGCCTGCCTCCTCCCTCCTCTCGGCGAGCGCTTGTAGTAGTGATAATAAAAGGTGAAGGCTGGCGGCCGGCGGCGGCTACGCGGGCCACATGACGAGGTCTGGCGGGCCGGATTCGGCCCGCGGGCCTTGTATTTGACACCCGTGCTCTAGGAGATTCAGGCAGTTTTTTGAGAGTAATAAAGAAACAAAAAGAAAAAAATCCTTTAAAAATGTTCCATCTGTTACCATTGGCAGGGTTGATGCGGAAATTGAAGGTTTTCCGTTTGCTTGTAGTTCCCGTTATGTCCTACCTGCCAGGGTGGCGCTAGAGAGCAAGAACTTTTTTTGTGAGATTTTTGTAGATAGTGGAGCAGCTCTCAATCTCATTGATAATCAATTTGCTATAACTCATGGTTTCCAGGTATGCACTTTGGGAAAGGATATACCTGTTTTTGCTATTGATTCCGCTCCACTTTCTCAGAAATCATTAAAGGGCATAGTTCACAATATCCGTTTGATTGTGAGTGATTCTCATGTTGAGGATGTGTCATGTTTCGTCCTTAGCGGGTTGCCTACTCCTCTAGTGTTGGGGCTACCTTGGCTCACTAAACATAAACCCACCATTGATTGGCAAGCGAGGCAAATAAATGGTTGGAGTGACTTTTGCAGAGAGAATTGCCTCATGACATCTGTTTCTGAGGTTTCTACTAAGACTGTACCATCTTTTCTCTCTGAATTTTCGGATGTCTTCTCTGAGAGTGGTGTTCAGGACTTGCCCCCGCACAGGGAGTACGATTGCCCTATTAATCTCATCCCAGGCGCCAAGCTGCCTAAATCTCGTTTATACAATCTCTCCCAACCTGAAAGGGTCGCTATGCGTGCTTATATCTCTGAGAGTCTGAGAAAGGGACACATACGACCCTCGAAGTCACCTGTTGCCGCTGGTTTTTTCTTTGTTAAGAAAAAAGATGGTTCTTTAAGACCATGTCTGGATTTCAGGGAGCTGAACAGTATCACAATTCGTGACCCATATCCGCTTCCTTTGATCCCCGACCTGTTTAACCAGATTGTTGGGGCTAACGTTTTTTCCAAGTTGGATCTTAGAGGGGCATACAACCTGGTCAGGGTCAGAGAAGGAGACGAATCGAAGACTGCCTTCAATACCCCTGAGGGCCATTTTGAGAATTTGGTTATGCCTTTTGGTTTGATGAATGCTCCAGCCGTCTTTCAGCATTTTGTGAACAGCATTTTTTTATCATTTAATGGGTAAATTTGTATTAGTGTATCTGGATGACATTTTGATTTTTTCTCCTGATTTAAAAACTCATAGGGAACACTTACGTCAGGTTTTGCTCATCCTGCGGGATAATAAATTGTATGCTAAACTGGAGAAATGTGTGTTTGCGGTTCCAGAAATTAAATTTCTGGGGTTTCTTCTCTCCGCTTCTGGTTTTCGCATGGACCCCGAGAAGGTCCGCGCTGTGCTTGAGTGGGAGCTTCCTGAGAATCAGAAGGCGCTGATGCGTTTTTTGGGCTTTGCCAATTATTACAGGAAGTTTATTTTGAATTATTCCTCTGTTGATAAACCACTCACTGATATGACTAGAAAGGGGGTAGATTTTTCCTCCTGGTCGGTAGAGGCGCGTAAGGCCTTTTCTAATATCAAGGAGAGTTTTGCTTCCGCTCCCATCTTGGTACAACCTGATATTTCTCTACCCTTCATAGTTGAGGTTGATGCTTCTGAGGTGGGTGTGGGTGCGGTCTTGTCTCAGGGTCCCTCTCCTGCCAAATGGCGACCGTGTGCCTTTTTCTCGAAGAAACTCTCCTCCGCAGAGAGAAATTACGATGTGGGAGATAGGGAGTTGTTGGCCATCAAATTGGCTTTTGAGGAATGGCGCCATTGGCTAGAGGGAGCCAGACACCCTATTACCGTGTTTACTGACCATAAGAATCTGGCCTACTTGGAGTCAGCCAAGCGTCTGAACCCGAGACAGGCCAGATGGTCTTTGTTCTTTTCCAGGTTTAATTCTGTTGTCACGTTCCGCCCTGGGGTTAAGAATGTGAAGGCGGATGCCCTGTCACGTTGTTTTCCGGGAGGTGGGAATTTTGAAGACCCGGGTCCCATTTTGGCTGAAGGAGTGGTGGTCTCTGCTCTTTATCCTGAATTAGAGGCAGAGGTTCAGGTAGCCCAGTCAGAGGCTCCTGATCTTTGTCCTCCTGGGAGGTTGTTTGTGCCTCTCGCTTTAAGACACAAGATTTTTAAGGAACACCACGATACTGTCCTTGCTGGGCACCCGGGGGCAACAGCCACAGTGGATCTCATCGCTTGGAGATTCTGGTGGCCGGCGCTTCGTAAGTCGGTTGAGGGTTTTGTGGCAGCCTGCGAGACCTGCACTCGTGCCAAAGTCCCTAATTCACGGCCATCAGGTCCTCTTCTTCCCTTACCCATTCCTTCCCGTCCTTGGACACATCTGTCCATGGACTTCATTACGGACCTGCCTCGTTCCTCGGGGAAGACTGTGATTCTGGTGGTGGTGGACCGTTTTAGCAAAATGGTGCATTTCATCCTTTTTCCTGGCTTGCCCAATGCTAAGACGCTGGCGCAGGCTTTTATTGATCACATTGTCAAATTGCATGGTATTCCTTCAGACATAGTCTCTGATAGGAGCACGCAGTTTGTTTCCAGATTCTGGAAGGCTTTCTGTTCTCGCTTAGGGGTTCGGTTGTCATTCTCTTCTGCTTTCCACCCGCAGTCGAATGGCCAGACAGAGCGCGTCAATCAGAATCTGGAGACATATCTGCGCTGTTTTGTGGCGGAGAATCAGGAGGATTGGTGTTCTTTTTTGTCTCTTGCTGAGTTTGCTTTAAATAACCGTCGTCAGGAGTCCTCTGATAAGTCACCATTTTTTGGTGCATATGGGTTTCATCCGCAGTTTGGGACATTCTCGGGAGAGGGGTCTTCTGGTTTACCTGATGAGGACAGATTCTCCTCGTCTTTGTCATCTATTTGGCAAAAGATTCAGGATAATCTAAAGAGCATGAGTGAGAGATATAAGCGTGTGGCGGAGAAAAGACGTGTGCCTGGTCCGGACCTGAATGTTGGTGATCTGGTGTGGTTGTCTACTAAGAATATCAAATTGAAGGTTCCCTCCTGGAAGTTGGGTCCTAAGTTTATTGGGCCTTACAAAATCTTGTCCGTCATCAATCCTGTTGCCTACCGTCTTGATCTTCCTCAGACTTGGAAGATCCATAATGTTTTTCATAAGTCCTTATTAAAACCTTATGTCCAACCCATTGTACCCTTGTCTTTGCCTCCTCCTCCGATTGTGGTTGATGGTAATCTTGAATTTCAGGTCTCTAGGATTGTTGATTCTCGTGTTGTCCGCGGTTCTCTCCAGTACCTCGTTCATTGGGAGGGTTATGGTCCTGAGGAGAGGATGTGGGTCCCAGTGACGGACATTAAGGCCACTCGTCTCATCAGGGCTTTCCATAGGTCCCATCCTGAGAAGGTGGGCTCTGAGTGTCCGGAGTCCACTCGTAGAAGGAGGGGTACTGTCACCACCAGACATCTGAGAAGCTCTGACAGACGTCTAGAACCTCCTCCTTGAGGTTCCTTTGTTTTGCTTTCATTTTCTCATCTCGTTAGCCTCTCTCATCTGTCATGTACTTGCACTGATTGCATCCCTTTAAATCCTTTTCCCATAGTGCATCACTTTGCGGTTTATACAACTTCCTGTAGTGTGTTTATGCTGTTCCTACTTCTCAGTCTTCTACAAGATAAGTTTTGTTCATTTATTTGTGTTTTTCTGTTTGCTGGATCCCAGGTGACCCTGACTCCCTCCGTATCTAGTGTAGGGAGCCGGTGGTTGTGTCCCCTCACTATTATAGGGTGTTCAGGTGTTATACAGTCGAGGTACGAGGATATGCGATCATCTACCATTGGGATTTTCACATAGGCTGAGCAGTCAGGGAGAGAACCAGGTCTGATGCAGGGCTCTCCCTTTTTGTTCCTTAGTTTTGGATCCAGTCAGTCGTATATTCATTTTGTGTTTTCTAGTTTCCTGCACACCTTCCGTGACAGTGTCACTTTAAGTGCTTATAACTTTAAAACGCTTTGACTTATCTGGGCCATTCTGAGATTGTTTTTTTGTCACATATTGTACTTCATGACACTGGTAAAATGAAGTAATAAAAATTTATTTTTATTTATAAAAAAATACCAAATTTACCAATTTTTTTTAAAAAATAGCACATTTCCAAGTTTCAATTTCTCTACTTCTATAATATATAGTAATACCTCAAAAAATAGTTATTACTTTACATTCCCCATATGTCTACTTCATGTTTGGATCATTTTGGGAGTGATATTTTATTTTTTTGGGGATGTTACAAGGCTTAGAAGTTTAGAAGCAAATCTTGAATTTTTCTGAAATTTTCAAAAACCCAATTATTAGGGACCAGTTCAGGTCTGAAGTCACTTTGCAAGGCTTACATAATAGAAACCACCCCAAAATGACCCCATTCTATAAACTACACCCCTCAAGGTATTTAAAACTGATTTTATAAACATTGTTAACCCTTTAGGTGTTCCACAAGAATTCATGGAAAAATTTGGCAGATTTTCCATTTTAATAATATTTTTCCAGTTACAAAGAAAGGGTTAACAGCCAAACCAAACTAAATATTTATGGCCCTGATTCTGTAGTTTACAGAAACACCCCATATGTGGTCGTAAACAGCTGTACGGGCACACGGCAGGGCGCAGAAGGAAAGGAATGCTATACGGTTTTTGGAAGGGAGATTTTGCTAGACAGTTTTTTTTTACACCATGTCCCATTTGAAGCCCCCCTGATGCACCCCTAGCGTAGAAACTCCATAAAAGTGACCCCATCTAAGAAACAACACCCCTCAAGGTATTCAAAACTGATTTTACAAACGTCATTAACCCTTTAGGTGTTCCACAAGAATTAATGGAAAATAGAGATACAATTTAAAAATGTCACTTTTTTGGCAGATTTTCCATTTAATATTTTTTTTACTTTTACAAAGCAAGGGTTAACAGCCAAACAAAACTCAATATTTATGGCCCTGATTCTGTAGTTTACAGAAACACCCCATATATGGTCGTAAACTACTGTACGGGCACAGAAGGAAAGTAATGCCATACAGTTTTTGGAAGGCAGATTTTTCTGGACTGGTTTTTTGGACACCATGTCCCATTTTAAGCCCCCCTGATGCACCCCTAGAGTAGAAACTCCAAAAAAGTGGCCCCATTTTAGAAACTACGGGATAGGGTGGCAGTATTGTTGGTACTAGTTTAGGGTACATATGATCTTTGGTTGCTCTATATTACACTTTTTGTGAGTCAAGATAACAAGAAATATCTGTTTTAGCACCGTTTTTATTTTTTGTTATTTACAACATTCATCTGAGTTTAGATCATGTGATATTTTTATAGACCAGGTTGTCACGGATGCGGCGATACCTAATATCACTTTTTGTGATGTAAGGTGACAAAAAATTGTTTATTTAGCACAGTTTTTATTTAAATTTTTTATGGTGTTCATGTGAGGGGTTAGGTCATGTGATATTTTTATAGAGCTGGTCGATACGGACGCGGCGATACCTAGTATGTATACTTTTTTTATTTATGTAAGTTTTACACATTAATATCATTTTTGAAACAAAAAAAATAATAATCATGTTTTAGTGTCTCCATTTTCTGAGAGCCATAGTTTTTTTAATTTTTCAGGAGATTATCTTAGGTAGGGTCTCATTTTTTGCAGGATAAGATGACGGTTTTATTGGCACTATTTTGGGATGCATATGACTTTTTGATTGCTTGCTATTGCACTTTTTGTGATTTAAGGTGACAAAAATTGGTTTATTTAACACAGTTTTTATTTTTTATTTTTTATGGGGTTAGATCATGTGATATTTTTATCGACCAGGTTGTCACGGATGCGGCGATACCTAATATGTATACTTTTTTTTATTTATGTAAGTTTTACACAATGATTTCTTTTTTGAAGCAAAAAAAATCATGTTTTAGTGTTTCCATATTCTGAGAGCTATAATTTTTTCAGTTTTGGGGCGATTACCTTGGGTAGGGTATGATTTTTGCGGGATGAGATGACAGTTTTATTGGCACTATTTTGGGGTGCGTGTGACTTTTTGATCGCTTGTTATTACACTTTTTGTGATGTAAGGTGATATGGCCAGTCGATACGGACGCGGCCATACCTAATATGTATACTTTTTTTTTCCCCTTATTTTTTACCCATTTTATTTTTAGTTTATTTGGGGAAAATTACGTTTTTGTTTATTTTTACTTGACACTTAATTTTTTGGGGGGAAAACTTTATTTTTTAAACTTTTTTTTCACTTTATTTTTTGTCCCACCCTGGGACTTAAACTTTTGGGGGTCCAATCCTTTACAATGCATTCCAATACTTCTGTATTGGAATGCATTGGCTGTATGAGTAATGCTGTGTGTATTACTCATACTGCTTCCGGCCTGTGAGATCCAGGGGGCTGGATCTCACAGGCTCGTCACCAAAAGGCAGCGCAGATGCCTAAGGAAGGCATCGCGCTGCCTTCCATGCCATCAGGTCCCCCCTACAGCCCCATGGGGACCCGATGGCACCAGCGCCGCCGCCGCACCAGGTAAAAGCCGCAAACCACAGGTCTGAATTGACCTGTGGTTTGCGGCGATCACCAACACGGGGGGGTCACGGGACCCCCCCGCGCATTTAGCCCAGGTGCCTGCTCAATGATTTGGTGATCGGAACTATACATGCGGTGATCGGAACTATACATGACGTACCGGTAGGTCATGGGTCCTTAAGGACTCGGGAACCATGCCATACCGGTACGTCATGAGTCCCTAAGGGGTTAGGCAAATGTTGGCAGAGATTAAGGAAACTGGAGAATCCTGAGGAAACACACCCAAACATGCTCCAGTTCCAAATTCGTCTGCAGATTTTTATTGCATGTCAACAAAGATGTAACATGCAACCAATGTTTTAGCTCCTTGGGTATTCTACAACATAGTTACATCCTTGTAAAGGAAACCTGTCCCTAGGACATTGTTCTATATGCATTATATATCCATGGTGTCATAATAACAAATCAAACAATGATTATATCCATTAGATGAAACTTATATAATACATTGTTTTAAAATAATAATAATGTATAATAATATTGGTTTCTGATTCCTAAGTTTTTTTTCTACCAATTTCACTGAATTTAATGAGGATTTGTCAAAGAGACAGAGTATCTGTTAGATGCCCTTATTAAAATAAAAACTAATGGTTCCTGTTAAATTATAGGACAGACAGTTTTGTTCTAATTAGAGCTTCCCTCTCAAATGGCTGGCCTTGAAGCGATAATGCAACCTTCTCAATGGCCCGTGTACAAAAAAGTAAACGTATCCACTACCTTAGTTTAATCAGGACACATAATAGATGCCCTAATAGATGCCCTGATATAAAGAAGACAGATGACAGATCATTTTGATTTTTTTCCTAAACAAAAAGTAATCTGAAATATGCAAACCATCAAAAAGACAAAAAACTAGTGATTCAATAGAAAGACAACTTACATTCAGTAACCTGATAATTCTGGTCATTAGCCAGCTCAGATAATGAAAACTGATGTAGTGTGAAACACATAGATGCAATTTACAGACTTTTTCATAATGAGATCTTTCTACCATTCTTAGTAAATACAAAAGATGGAAATTAAATTGTACCCTTGTAACACTATCACTACTACCATGAATACAGAAAACTACCTATAAAAAGTCAGCACAGTCAAGTGGCCTTTTTTTCTGTGTACAGCTTATATATGACATCACATTCCTGTTTGTTAGTAATATAGGCCATGAAAAATGCAGCAGTCACCGCATATTTTATAGATCCCAAACACAAATTATTGCGATCGATTAGCTAAGGAGATTGGCGAAGGAATTATAGTGTAAAGGAAAAGTAATAAATGAATTGCTTATATACAAATTTTTTCAATTATCCCAAACCTTCACTTCCCCTCCTAAATAACTACTATTTCAAAATCCTTACAGCTAAGCACATTAGTAATCTGGAAAATTAATTAGCGCAAAATACCTAGTAATACCTATCTAATGTACATAACTCAATTATTGGTGCTTATTCTGTCTATACGACACGTCTTTTTTCAACTGTATTAACTATGTAACTATGACACAGTGGGATATTATTTTGCTATCTTCTCCTCCAACCAAACAGAACACAAAATAACTAATCGATACATCACTGCTGCAGTTTATGACTGACCACTGAGCTCATTGCGCGGAAAACATTGTGCAGGACAGTCTAGGAATTAAAAAACTGTAAGAATTTTTAGGCATCTAGAGAAGGTATGGGCTATGCAACAAATTGAGTACTGAAAATCATTTATAAAAAAATTCTAAGAGTAAAACTGTCTTTGTTGCCCATAACAAATGATCAGAACTCAGTTTTTGTTTTTACAGCGCAGTTTAAGAAATAAAAGATGACCTATAATTGGTTGCTATGGGTAAGAAAGACAATTTTAGACAACTTGATAAATTAAGCCCATTTATCATTAAGGGGTTGTCCCACCCTTTACAACTGATGTCCTATCCACAAGGATAAGTGGGGCTTCGTACTCCCCATTAATCAGCTGTTCTGCAGTGGCTTTGGTTACGAAAGTTGACATTACACAGTTGGAAGTTGGAATTACACAGCTCCATCAACTGTACAGTGAATGGAACTCTTTAGTGGTTATTACACTTTATTACACTGCTTGTAGCAAGATGAAGTCTTATTGCAGAATCAGCCTTGTCAGTTATCTCTACCTCAAACTACTTATGAAAAAAGTAGCTTGGTCATGAGTATATAAATGCTAATGTTATGTTTTTTATTAGTGTTGAGCGAAGTGAAGCATTTGAAGTGGAATTTGGTCAAAAATGTAGGAAAACTTTGATTCGCAACTAATCCGAATTTTCTCATGCTTTGTGGTAACAAATCAGTTTTCCTAAAATGGCGGCTGCACATGTTACAAAGCGAAACTAAGCGTAGAGGAGACAAGCCCGGGACCGCAAGATGACCCATAATGCCATGCAGCTGGCCAATCTGCAGATAGCCATCCCCTGTAATGTCGCAGCCCTATAAAACCCTCATCCTATGCATTTGCGCCATTGTCTTGTGAGCTGAGCATAGGGACAGACGTGGCAACCGCTCATGTGCTAGGGACAGTGTTGCTGAAAGCAATTAATAGAAGAATATTGGAGAGGAAGAGTATAGGGACAGAGAGACCTATGCTGCATCCATTTTATTTATTCCTACATTCACTTATTCCTATATCAGCCGTAAACTAAGATATGTAATTCAATACCAATAAAATGAAAACCTTTATTATTATTGTACCAGCGTGCCAACCAATACCATCCAGTCTGTACCCCTTAGGAGGGTCAGGTCTTAGTGATGACCATCCTCATCTTTTGCTGGCTTTACTTCTTTCAAATCATTCTTCAAAGTCTCCATGTCCTAGGAATGTCAGCAAGATGCAAAGAGGAGGAGCTGGATGTTCCTGATGACATATTCTCATCGATGTTAGACGAGTAGAAAAGGAGGAAAAGTAGATGTCAGAAGAAGGGCTCCCACCTGTAGGGCAGGAAAGTGCTGGGGTTGAAGAAGTAGGTACAGCAGTGTCAGACTGGGGTGCCTAGGGCACACCAGTATAATTTATTTTGGGGGCCCACCGTACGAATACATTCAAATATTACCTACTCACAGAGCAGCAAGATGCTACCAGATGACTGAATATGGAAGTCCTTGCAGCAACTTTGAAAAGGAAGGTCCTGGGGAAAAGAGGATACTGGCTAGTTCCTCTATACCTAGAAGTCATCTCAGTTATCTGATCATGTCTATAATAATAAACTGGGGAGTTTCTTTAATAATCTATACATTTTTATATGAACATAGGCTGGTTGAGGTGCTGTACACTGAATATATGTATGTAGTGAAGTAAGTCTACTGTGTTATGTGCCACTTGTGATGGGGGATGAAGACTAGGGACCCACCTTGCTCAGTTCCCACCTGTGGATTCACCTGTACCACTGTGGGCCAGTCCGAGATTGTGGTACAGCCCCTGTTTAAAGGAGCATTAAAGATGCCACATGGCCATTAACAATACAGATCGACTATACAATGTGGTCTTCATTATTAAATGCATGGCAGTGCAGGCTAGATGTTTGCGCAGTTCTTCACCACAGCATGGCCTCAACCCACCCACAGCACGGCCGCTCCATGGTAGAGGACGTACCCACTCCAGTATTGCTAGGTTTTTTGACTAGGCCCATGTGCAGCACGAGGCCCCAAAACGTCCTCATCTCGACTGCACTGACCGGAATCCAGCCACCGGCCCTAGCCAAAAAGGAGCCCGGGTGTTGAGCATCGAACTGTTGGGCGTACAGGTTCGTTTGCTCCACCATCAGGTTCACAAAGTGGTCACTGAAAAAAAGACTAAAATAGTCATATTCAGTGAAGCCCACTGTGGGAATCTGGATTCCTGGTTGGCCAACAAAATCAGGAATCGCAGGCTCTAAATTCTCTGGGGTACACCATGCAAGTTCACTGGTAGGGTAGGGGGTTTCGGTGGACTTAACCGGTGGGCCGCAAAACTAGTACGAGCCCCAGAGCTGCTCGTACTAGTGTGGGCCACAGGGTCCCTAGCAGGCGGTCCCCTTGCTCCACCTGGTGGTGTCTCTGCCGCATTGGGGGCTCATCATCATCGCTAGATGATGAGGAGGACGCGGATGACAAAAGTAAAATGCGGTCATCCTCATCCTCACTGGGGCTATCTGACTCAGAGGCAAGCTGGGCGTATGCCTCCTCGGCCGAGAACATCCGGCGGGCCATAGTGGAGTGTGTGTGTGTGTGTGTACCTGCGTGGAAATCTTTATTTGGTGTGCGTGTGTGTGGGGGCACGGGTGTTCATGTACTTATCCCTAAACCTAACAGAATTTTTTTTTTTAATACATTTGAATAAGGCCCAAAAATGTGAAATAAATAAAAACAAAATCTAACTCGCTCATCAGCCGCCCGAAGCTGATCAGCAGTGGGGTGTGCGATGCGCTAACAGTGGCCGGATGCTAAGAGTGCCGGCACCAGTCAGCATATGCAGAAGAAAAAAAAACTTATTGCGCACCAAAAAAAAGTTGCAGGGGGGGGGGGCAAGCTGCAGCTTCTTCTTTTTTTTTCCACTGAACTTTCCCTGAATATCCCTTCCTAACCTAACCTTTCCCTAAATACCTTTTAGTGCCAGATGGCACTGTGGAGGGCCTGAAAAATTGAGTATTTTGCCCAAAAAAGGGTGTTTTATTAATCGAAGAATATAAGCCCTGTATATACAGGGTGTATCTCATACGCCCTGACCCACACTAGGCCGCAATTAAAGATTTGTGTACAAAAGGCCGTATTTCAAATAACTGAATAGAAAACCTGTATATAAAGGGTGTATCTCACACGCCCTGACCCACACTAGGCCCCTATTAAATAATTGTGCCCAAAATGGCTTTATTTCAAATAAGTGAATAAAACCACACTATGTAAAGGCTTTATCTCACAATGACATAAAAACCTTTTTTTCCCCCAAACTCGTGTTTGTTTAATAACTAAATATGACAGCAGTATATAATCCTTGAATTTCACACGTGCAGATGCTGGAAGGCCAGAAAAATAGTGGATTTTGGCAAAAAAAGTGTGTTTTTAAAAACCCAGAAAATTATGGCTGTATTTCTAGCTTAAATTGCACACTCACTAATACAGATGTTGTATATTGCCAAAAAAGTTTTTTTTTTTGGTAACAGAATATGAAAGCGGTATATATTAAACTTGAATTTAACACTTGTAGATCTGTAAAATAGGGATTTTTGGCAAAAAAAAAGTGTGTTTTTAAAAACCCAGAAAATTAGCGCTGTATTTTTAGCTTAAAATGCACACTGACTAATACAGATGTTGTATATTGCCAAAAAAAGTGTTTTTTTGGTAACAGAATATGAAAGCTGTATATATTAAACTTGAATTTAACACTTGCAGATCTGTAAAATAGTGATTTTTGGCAAAAAAGTGGGTTTGTAAAAACCCAGAAAATTATGGCTGTATTTCTAGCTTAAATTGCACACTCACTAATCCAGGTGTTGTATATTGCCCAAAAAGTTGTTTTTTTTTGTAACAGAATATGAAAGCTGTATATATTAAACTTGAATTTAACACTTGCAGATCTGTAAAATAGTGATTTTTGGCAAAAAAGTTTGTTTTTAAAAACCCAGAAAATTATGGCTGTATTTCTAGCTTAAATTGCACACTCACTAATCCAGGTGTTGTATATTGGCAAAAAAGTGTTTTTTATTGGTAACAGAATATGAAAGCTGTATATATTAAACTTGAATTTAACACTTGCAGATCTGTAAAATAGTGGATTTTGGCAAAAAAAAAGTGTGTTTTTAAAAACCCAGAAAATTATGGCTTCTACAGAATACTTAGAGGGAATCAACAAGGTAAAAGAGGAAAGAATATTTAAAAGAAGAAAAACTGCTACAAGAGGACATAGTTTTAAATTAGAGGGGCAAAGGTTTAAAAGTAATATCAGGAAGTATTACTTTACTGAGAGAGTAGTGGATGCATGGAATAGCCTTCCTGCAGAAGTGGTAGCTGCAAATACAGTGGAGGAGTTTAAGCATGTATGGGATAGGCATAAGGCCATCCTTCATATAAGATAGGGCCAGGGGCTATCCATAGTATTTAGTATATTGGGCAGACTAGATGGGCCAAATGGTTCTTATCTGCCAACACATTCTATGTTTCTATGTTTCTATGTTTCTCCTCCCTATCTGCTGCTCCATGTCTCCCTCTGAACTCCCTTCCTCTTCCTCTCTTGTGGGCACCCATGTGACATCCCTCGACAGGTCATCATCATCACCTTCACCACCACTGACATTAGAGATCTCATGATAGGCAGCAACAGCGAGGACCACCCTCCTTGGGCTGATCTGGGTACTGTCGTCAGACCGCTGGGTGGCAGCCGTTGCCACCTCCTCTTCCTCATCTGATGCCAAGAATGGCTGCGCTTCAATAAGGTCTGGGAATGGATGGGAAAATAATTTCTCTGACTCGAGTAGAGGGGCTATGGTGGTGGTGGTGGTCTCTTTGGTGGTGCACACAGCAGAGGGTAATGAGGGTGCATTTACAGAGGATGAGGAGGGCGCAGAAGCGAAAGGCTGAGTGAGACACTCATCCAACTCTGGTGCGTCCTTTGATGTAATCGCACGCACCTTCTCCAACTTCCCACTTAGGCTCCGGCTTGGTGCACCTGCCCGACCCCTACCACCCGACCCCTACCGCAGCCGGTATATCATATCCCTCAATCAGTATTTTGTGGAAGCAGGTATATAGAACCCCTTAATAAGTATTCTGTAGAAGCAGGTATATTGCACCCCTCAATCAGTATTTTGTGGAAACAGGTATATAGAACATCTAAATCAATATTTGGTGGAAGCAGGTATAGTGCACCCCTCAATTAGTATTTTGTGGAAGCAGGTATATCAAACCCCTCAATCAGTATTTTGTGGAAGCATTATATTAAACCCCTTAATCAGTATTTTGTGGAAGCAGGTATATCGCACCTCTCAAGCAGTATTTTGTGGAAACAGGTATATAGCACACCTAAATCAATACTTGGTGGATGCAGGTATATCACACCCCTCAATCTGTATTTTGTGGAAGCATTATCTCAAACTCCTTAATTAGTATTTTGTGGAAACAGGTATATCAAAACCCTTAATTTGTATTTTGTGGAAGCAGGTATATCGCACCCCTCAATCTGTATTTTGTGGAAGCAGGTATATCAAACCCCTCAATCAGTATTTTGTGGAAGCAGGTATATAGAACTCATTAATCAGAATTTTGTAGAAGCAGAAATATCACACCCCTCAATCAGTATTTTGTGGAAACAAGAATATAGAACACCTCAACCAATATTTAGTGGAAGCAGGTATATCACACCCCTCAATCTGTATTTTATGGTAGCAGGTATATCAAACCCCTTAATCAATATTTTGTGGAAGCAGGATTATCAAACCCCTCAATCAGTATTTTGTGAAAAAATGTATATAGAACCCCTGAATCAATATTTGGTGTAAGCAGGTATATCCCACCCCTCAATCAGTATCTTCTGGAATCCGGTGTATCGTAGGCCTCAATCAATATTTGAAGGAAGCAGGTATAACGCACCCCTCAATCAGTATTTTGTGGAAGCCGGTGTATCGCAAGTAGAGTTGAGCGAACACCTGGATGTTCGGGTTCGAGAAGTTCGGCCGAACATCCCGGAAATGTTCGGGTTCGGGATCCGAACCCGATCCGAACTTCGTCCCGAACCCGAACCCCATTGAAGTCAATGGGGACCCGCACTAAAAAGGCTGTAAAACAGCCCAGGAAAGAGCTAGAGGGCTGCAAAAGGCAGCAACATGTAGGTAAATCCCCTGCAAACTAATGTGGATAGGGAAATGAATTAAAATAAAAATTAAATAAATAAAAATTAACCAAAATCAATTGGAGAGAGGTCCCATAGCAGAGAATCTGGCTTCACGTCACCCACCACTGGAACAGTCCATTCTCAGATATTTAGGCCCCGGCACCCAGGCAGAGGAGAGAGGTGTCAAGGAACCATGAACCAGACGTACAACAAGAGATAAGAGGAAATAAGAAGGCTTTATTGAAAATCAAGCTGTAAGCAAAAGTCCAAACGGATGGCTAAACCGAAGCAGGGTCTTGCGTAGACAGAGGTCAGGAACCAGGAGGGTAGTCAGACGAAGCCTGGATCAGGAACCAGCAGGGTAGTCAGACGAAGCCAGGATCAGGAACCAACGGGGTAGTCAGACGAGGCCAGGATCAGGAACCAGAAGCAGCAGCAGTCTTAGAAGCATGTGAACACAGGAGGACCAAGCAAGGAACTGAAGCCACAGACCTCCTATATATATGAGCTAGGCATCCAGCTCCTCCCAGTGGGAAGGAGAAGCCGCAGGGTGGGAGGCTACAAGAAACCCAGAAACCAAGATGGCCGCCAGCACATGTCAAACGAAGGAGAATAGTAAGAAGGTAAGACCATAACAGTACCTCCCCCTCAAGGGCCCCTCCTCCGCGGAGTAAGGAACGGTTTCTGAGGGAAGCGTGCGTGGAAGGCTCGGAGCAAAGCAGGAGCATGGACATCTGCGGAGGGAACCCAGGAACGCTCCTCTGGACCATAACCACGCCAATGGACCAAAAACTGCAACCGACCGCGGACCAGGCGTGAGTCCAGGATATTGCTCACCTCATATTCCTCACGATTGCCCACTTGGACCGGACGGGGCCGAGGAACCGAGGAAGTGAAACGATTACACACCAATGGCTTCAACAGGGAGACATGAAACACGTTGGAGATCCGCATGCCAGGAGGAAGCGCAAGGGCATAGGCTACCGGGTTTACCCTGCGAAGCACTCAGAAGGGACCAACAAAGCGAGGCGCCAGCTTGGGAGTGGGCACTCGAAGGTTGAGGTTGCGGGTGGACAACCATACACGGTCTCCGACCTGGTAGGAAGGAGCGGGCGCTCGTCTGCGATCAGCCTGGAGTCTCTGGCGCTGCGCAGAGACCTCAAGGGACCTCTGGATCTGTACCCAAGAAGCACGTAGGACGGAAAGGTGATCCTCCACAGCCGGAATATCCTGGGGAGAGAATACCTCCGGTAACACGGCAGGTTGGAACCCATAATTGGCCATGAAGGGAGACGTCCCAGAGGAAGAGTTCATCGCCGTGTTCCTGGCAAACTCAGCCCAAGGCAGGAGGTCAACCCAATTGTCTTGGTGATCGGAGACATAGCAACGAAGGAATTGCTCCAAGGCCTGATTGGATCGTTCTGCGGCCCCATTGGACTGAGGGTGGTAGGCCGAGGAGAAAGAGAGATGAATCCCCAACTGGGAGCAAAAGGCGCGCCAGAACCTGGACACAAACTGACTCCCCCGATCCGACACAATCTCCTTGGGCAAACCGTGCAACCGGAAGACCTCCCTGGCGAAAATCGTGGCCAACTCTTGTGCAGAGGGTAACTTCTTGAGAGGAACACAGTGGCACATTTTGGAAAACCGATCCACAATCATGAGAATGACCGTATGGCCTCGGGATGCAGGGAGGTCCACAATGAAATCCATCCCCAGGTGTGACCATGGGCGCTCCCCGGTGGCTATGGGTTGCAAAAGGCCCAACGGAAGGTGCCGAGGGGACTTACTCTGGGCACAAACGGAGCATGCCGCTACATATGCGGCGATGTCGGAACGTAGAGAAGGCCACCAGAACAGACGTGAAACAGCCCAGGACAGCTGATTCTTTCCAGGATGCCCCGCGGCCTTGGAGTTATGGTAGGTTCGCAACAACCGAGTGCGCAACTCCTCAGGCACAAAACACCTGCCGTTGGGTCTCCCAGAGGGAGCACCAGATTGAGCCGCCAAAATCTGCTCACCCAGGGGAGAGGTCAGGCTGGTGCGAATGGCGGCCAGGATCTGATTCGGAGGTATGACCGAAGTCGGAATCGACTCCTCCCCGGACAGCTCGGAGTACTGCCGTGATAAGGCATCCGCTCTGATGTTCTTGGAACCGGGTAGGTAGGAGACCACGTAATTAAAACGTGACAAGAACAGAGCCCATCTGGCCTGACGTGGTGTCAATCTCTTGGCCTCAGAAAGGTAGGTCAGATTCTTGTGGTCCGTCAGGATGAGAACCGGAACCACCGCACCCTCGAGCAAGTGCCTCCATTCTTTAAGGGCCTGCACGATGGCCAATAACTCCCTGTCACCAATCTGATAGTTGCACTCCGCGGAAGACAGTTTCCGGGAGTAAAACCCACAAGGAAGCAGAGGACCCTCTGGTGTTCTACGCTGAGACAGAAGGGCGCCTACTCCCGTCTCAGACGCGTCCACCTCGAGGACAAAGGGCAACCCAGGGTTGGGATGCGACAGAATCGGAGCTGACACAAAGGCGGACTTTAGAGCCTCAAAAGCTCGGATGGCCTCGAGCGGCCAGACCTGGAAATTACTGCCCTTCCTGGTCAGATCCGTTAGAGGCTTGGCTAGCATAGAAAAGTCCCTGATGAACTTCCGATAATAATTGGCGAAGCCCAAAAAGCGCTGCAGGGCACGGAGACCACTGGGCTGGGGCCACTGTAAGACAGCCGAAACCTTCTCAGGATCCATGGAGAACCCCTCAGCGGAAATGATGTAACCTAAGAAGGTTACCTGGGATCGGTGAAACTCGCATTTCTCAAGCTTACCGAACAGCCTGTTCTCTCGTAACCGTTGCAACACTCGTCTGACATCCATAATGTGGGCCTCCATGGATTCAGAATATACCAAGATGTCATCCAAATAGACCACCACACACTGCTGCAACAGGTCACGGAAAACATCGTTGATGAATTCCTGGAAGACTGCGGGCGCATTGCACAACCCAAAGGGCATAACCAAGGATTCATAATAACCGGTCCTGGTGTTAAACGCGGTCTTCCACTCATCGCCCGCCTTGATCCTTACCAGGTTATATGCCGCCCTCAGGTCGAGTTTGGTAAAGACCGTGGCCCCTTTGAGGCGATCGAACAGCTCGGAAATCAAGGGTATCGGGTAAGCGTTCTTGATCGTGATGCGATTGAGACCCCTGTAATCGATGCAAGGCCTCAACTCACCGCCCTTCTTTTTCACAAAGAAAAATCCAGCCCCTGCCGGGGACGAGGATTTGCGAATGTGTCCGCGTGAAAGCGCCTCCCTCACGTACTCCTCCATGGCCTCATTCTCCGCTACCGACAGTGGATAGACTTTGCCAAGAGGAGGAACGGCACCAGATTGTAACTCTATGGCACAATCGTATGGGCGGTGCGGAGGTAGGGCAACCGCGCGCACCTTATCGAATACATCCCGGTACTCTTCGTATTCAGGAGGCAACAGAGAGTCCGAGGAAGTACACAGCAACTTGACAGGCCCATGGATGCAACTAGCCCCACACTGCGGTGACCACGAGAGGATCTCGGCCGATCTCCAATCGAAAGTCGGATTATGCTTCTGGAGCCAGGGGTACCCCAAGACCACCGAGTAGTGTGGAGACGAAATCACCTGGAGACAGACCGACTCTCTGTGAACGGCACCAATGGCTATCCCCACTGGAAGGGTCTCATGAGTCACGTGTGGCGGCAGAAGGGGTCTGCCGTCTATCGCCTCAAGAGCCAGTGGGGAACCTCGAGGCTGCAGAGGAATGGAATTGGCAGCAGCGAACACACTATCAATGAACAAACCACCAGCACCAGAGTCCACCAACGCCTGGGTCGTCACCGAGCCCCCGACCCAGGAGAGGACAACAGTGATCAGTGGTTTGTCAACACGGGAAACCGGGGACGAGGAGACTCCACCCAAGATCTGCCCCCGACAGGATCTCAGGTGCGAGCGTTTCCCGGACGGTTCGGACATGCCAACCGAAAATGCCCACCGAGACCACAGTACATGCATCGGCCCTCGCGTCTCCGGAGTGCCCTCTCCCCCTCGGACAGGCGAGCAAACCCCAGCTGCATGGGTTCACCTACAGACAAGTCATCCCCAGGAGGCGTGGGAGGAGAGGGAGGCACGGGTGGGACAGCAAACGTAGGCGCCAAACTGTTAGAAGACCTCCGCAGGCTCTCCTTAAAGGAAGGTCTCTCCCTGAGTCTGGTGTCAATCAAAATCAGGAAAGAAATAAGAGACTCGAGCTCCACTGGTAGGTCCTTAGCTGCAACCTCATCCTTCAAGGCATCCGAGAGACCATGAGAGAAAGCAGCGACCAGAGCCTCATTATTCCAGCCCACCTCTGCTGCCAGGGTACGAAACTCAATGGCGTATTCAGCTACGGATCGTGAACCCTGTCTGATGGACATAAGGAGCTTCGCAGCAGAGGCAGCACGAGCCGGCACATCGAATACCTTCCGAAGAGAAGCAACAAAACCGGAAAACTCGGCAACCACCGGATTGTTGTTCTCCCATAAAGGGCTGGCCCAGGCCAAGGCCTTGTCCGAGAGCAGCGAGATCAAGAAGCCCACCTTTGATCTCTCAGTAGGAAAGGCATGTGGCAGCAACTCGAAATAAATGCCCACCTGGTTAAGGAAACCTCGGCACTGAGTTGGCTCTCCCCCAAAACGCTGTGGAAGGGGGGCAGAACCGGTCATACCCCGAGACACCGCAGGCGCAGCAACAGGTGTCGGGATAGACTCTGGCGCAACAACCGGAGCGGCAGTAGGAGCGGGCCCAGGAGCGACAACCGACCCATCGGCAACGGAAGCAAAATGAGCCGTGCGTTCAAGCAGGGTTTGCAACGCCACAGCGAACCGACCCAACAGGTGATCCTGCTGATCAAGTCTGGCAACCAGCGTAGGTAGCGAGGATGGCCCTGAACCGTCAGAATTCATGGCTTGGTCCTAATGTCAAGGAACCATGAACCAGACGTACAACAAGAGATAAGAGGAAATAAGAAGGCTTTATTGAAATTCTAGCTGTAAGCAAAAGTCCAAACGGATGGCTAAACCGAAGCAGGGTCTTGCGTAGACAGAGGTCAGGAACCAGGAGGGTAGTCAGACGAAGCCTGGATCAGGAACCAGCAGGGTAGTCAGACGAAGCCAGGATCAGGAACCAACGGGGTAGTCAGACGAGGCCAGGATCAGGAACCAGAAGCAGCAGCAGTCTTAGAAGCATGTGAACACAGGAGGACCAAGCAAGGAACTGAAGCCACAGACCTCCTATATATATGAGCTAGGCATCCAGCTCCTCCCAGTGGGAAGGAGAAGCCGCAGGGTGGGAGGCTACAAGAAACCCAGAAACCAAGATGGCCGCCAGCACATGTCAAATGAAGGAGAACAGTAAGAAGGTAAGACCATGACAAGAGGTCCCGTAACAGAGAATCTGTCTTCATGTCAGCAGAGAATCAGTCTGCATGTCATAGTAGAGAATCAGGCTTCACATCAGCCACCACTGCAACAGTCCATTGGCATATATTTAGGCCCAGCACCCAGGCAGAGGAGGGAGGTCCCGTAACAGAGAATCTGTCTTCATGTCAGCAGAGAATCAGTCTGCATGTCATAGCAGAGAATCAGGCTTCACGTCAGCCACCACTGTAACAGTCCATTGGCATATATTTAGGCCCAGCACACACACAGGCAGAAGAGAGAGGTCCCGTAACAGAGAATCTGTCTTCATGTCAGCAGAGAATTAGTCTGCATGTCATAGCAGAGAATGAGGCTTCACGTCAGCCACCACTGCAACAGTCCATTGGCATATATTTAGGCCCAGCACCCAGGCAGAGGAGGGAGGTCCCGTAACAGAGAATCTGTCTTCATGTCAGCAGAGAATCAGTCTGCATGTCATAGCAGAGAATCAGGCTTCACGTCAGCCACCACTGCAACAGTCCATTGGCATATATTTAGGCCCAGCACACAGGCAGAGGAGAGAGGTCCCGTAACAGACAATCTGGCTTCATGTCAGCAGAGAATCATTCTGCATGTCATAGCAGAGAATCAGGCTTCACGTCACCCAACATTGGAACAGTCCATTGGCATATATTTAGGCCCCAGCACCCATACAGAGGAGAGGTTCATTCAACTTTGGGTAGCCTCGCAATATAATGGTAAAATGAAAATAAAAATAGGATTGAATGAGGAAGTGCCCTGGAGTCCAATAATATATGGTTAAGGGGAGGTAGTTAATGTCTAATCTGGACAAGGGACGGACAGATCCTGTGGGATCCATGCCTGGTTCATTTTTATGAACGTCAGCTTGTCCACATTGGCTGTAGACAGGCGGCTGCGTTTGTCTGTAATGACGCCCCCTGCCGTGCTGAATACACGTTCAGACAAAACGCTGGCCGCCGGGCAGGCCAGCACCTCCAAGGCATAAAAGGCTAGCTCTGGCCACGTGGACAATTTAGAGACCCAGAAGTTGAATGGGGCCAAACCATCAGTCAGTACGTGGAGGGGTGTGCACATGTACTGTTCCACCATGTTAGTGAAATGTTGCCTCCTGCTAACACGTTGCGTATCAGGTGGTGGTGCAGTTAGCTGTGGCGTGTTGACAAAAGTTTTCCACATCTCTGCCATGCTAACCCTGCCCTCAAAGGAGCTGGCATTGACACAGCTGCCTTGGCGACCTCTTGCTCCTCCTCTGCCTTGGCCTTGGGCTTCCACTTGTTCCCCTGTGACATTTGGGAATGCTCTCAGTAGCGCGTCTACCAACGTGCGCTTGTACTCGCGCATCTTCCTATCACGCTCCAGTGCAGGACGTAAGGTGGGCACATTGTCTTTGTAGCGTGGATCCAGCAGGGTGGCAACCCAGTAGTCCGCACAGGTTAAAATGTGGGCAACTCTGCTGTCGTTGCGCAGGCACTGCAGCATGTAGTCGCTCATGTGTGCCAGGCTGCCCAGGGGTAAGGACAAGCTGTCCTCTGTGGGAGGCGTATCGTCATCGTCCTGCCTTTCCCCCCAGCCACGCACCAGTGATGGACCCGAGCTGCGTTGGGTGCCACCCCGCTGTGACCATGCTTCATCCTCATCCTCCTCCACCTCCTCCTCATCCTCGTCCTCCTCGTCCTCCAGTAGTGGGCCCTGTCTGGCCACATTTGTACCTGGCCTCTGCTGTTGCCAAAAACCTCCCTCTGAGTCACTTCGAAGAGACTGGCCTGAAAGTGCTAAAAATGACCCCTCTTCCTCCTCCTCCTCCTCCTCCTGGGCCACCTCCTCTTGCATCATCGCCTAAGTGTTTTCTCAAGGAGACATAGAAGTGGTATTGTAACGCTGATAACGGCGTCATCGCCACTGGCCATGTTGGTGGAGTACTCGAAACAGCGCAACAGGGCACACAGGTCTCGCATGGAGGCCCAGTCATTGGTGGTGAAGTGGTGCTGTTCTGTAGTGCGACTGACCCGTGCGTGCTGCAGCTGAAACTCCACTATGGCCTGCTGCTGCTCGCACAGTCTGTCCAGCATGTGCAAGGTGGAGTTCCACATGGTGGGCACGTCGCATATGAGGCGGTGAGCGGGAAGGCCGAAGTTACGCTCCAGAGGCGGAGGAAGAGGCCGAGGCGGCAGCAGCAGAAGAGGCCGAGGCGGCAGCAGCAGAAGAGGGAGCAGGGGGAGCCTGAGTGACTTCCTTGGTTTTAAGGTGTTTACTCCACTGCAGTTCATGCTTTGCATGCAGGTGCCTGGTCATGCAGGTTGTGCTCAGGTTCAGAACGTTAATGCCTCGCTTCAGGCTCTGATGGCACAGCGTGCAAACCACTCGGGTCTTGTCGTCAGCACATTGTTTGAAGAAGTGCCATGCCAGGGAACTCCTAGAAGCTGCCTTTGGGGTGCTCGGTCCCAGATGGCGGCGGTCAGTAGCAGGCGGAGTCTCTTGGCGGCGGGTGTTCTGCTTTTGCCCACTGCTCCCTCTTTTGCTACGCTGTTGGCTCGGTCTCACCACTGCCTCTTCCTCCGAACTGTGAAAGTCAGTGGCACGACCTTCATTCCATGTGGGGTCTAGGACCTCATCGTCCCCTGCATCGTCTTCCACCCAGTCTTGATCCCTGACCTCCTGTTCGGTCTGCACACTGCAGAAAGACGCAGCAGTTGGCACCTGTGTTTCGTCATCATCAGAGACATGCTGAGGTGGTATTCCCATGTCCTCATCATCAGGAAACATAAGTGGTTGTGCGTCAGTGCATTCTATGTCTTTCACCGCTGGGGAAGGGCTAGGTGGATGCCCTTGGGAAACCCTGCCAGCGGAGTCTTCAAACAGCATAAGAGACTGCTGCATAACTTGAGGCTGAGACAGTTTCCCTGGTATGCATGGGGGTGATGTGACAGACTGATGGGGTTGGTTTTCAGGCGCCATCTGTGCGCTTTCTGCAGAAGACTGGGTGGGAGATAATGTGAACGTGCTGGATCCACTGTCGGCCACCCAATTGACTAATGCCTGTACCTGCTCAGGCCTTACCATCCTTAGAACGGCATTGGGCCCCACCATATATCGCTGTAAATTCTGGCGGCTACTGGGACCTGAGGTAGTTGGTACACTAGGACGTGTGGATGTGGCAGAACGGCCACGTCCTCTCCCAGCACCAGAGGGTCCACTAACACCACCACGACCATGTCCGCGTCCCTTACTAGATGTTTTCCTCATTGTTATCGTTCACCACAACAACAAAAATATTATTTGGCCCAATGTATTGTATTCAAATTCAGCTGGATATAAATTTGAGGCCTAGTATTTAGGCGCTGGGTGACAGGTATGGGTTTAGTGACAGAATTAGACTTGGAAATGCACAGTAGCGGGTGTGTGAAGTTATTCTGAATGACCCTATGTGCACCTTCAATATGATCTACCCTTTTAGGGATAGATTTCAAATAGCTCTGATACAGCAGAAACCACTAAATTTTTAAATTGCTAAATTGGGAATTGTATTTCAACCCAGAACAAAAAATGTGCTTTGACGGACACTAAATAACTTGCCCAGCAACAACAGTACAGCGGTAACGAGAGATTTAGCGGGATATAAATTTGAGGCCTAGTATTTAGGCGCTGGGTGACAGGTATGGATTTAGTGACAGAATTAGACTGGGATATGCACAGTATCGTGTGTGTGTGAAGTTATTCTGAATGACCCTATGTGCACCTTGAATATTATATACCCTTTTAGGGATAGATTTCAAATAGCTCTGATATAGCAGAAACCACTAAATTTTTAAATTGCTAAATTGGGAATTGTATTTCAACCCAGAACAAAAAATGTGCTTTGACGGACACTAAATAACTTTCCCAGCCACAACAGGACAGCGGTAACGAGAGATTTAGCGGGATATAAATTTGAGGCCTAGTATTTAGGCGCTGGGTGACCGGTATGGATTTAGTGACAGAATTAGACTGGGATATGGCCAAAAAATAACCACACTATTGCTGGTTAAATGCACTTGGTGACGGGCGCAGCTTGCCCCTGATGTAGTATATGGCCAAAAAATGAACAGACTATTGCTGGTTAAATGCACTTGGTGTCACAGCTTGACCAACCACACTACTGAGGGTTAAATGCACTTGGTGACGGGCGCAGCTTGCCCCTGATGTAGTATATGGCCAAAAAATGAACAGACTATTGCTGGTTAAATGCACTTGGTGTGATAGCTTGACCAACCACACTACTGAGGGTTAAATGCACTTGGTGACGGGCGCAGCTTGCCCCTGATGTAGTATATGGCCAAAAAATGAACAGACTATTGCTGGTTAAATGCACTTGGTGACAGGCGCAGCTTGCCCCTGATTTAGTATATGGCCAAAAAATGAACAGACTATTGCTGGTTAAATGCACTTGGTGTGATAGCTTGACCAACCACACTACTGAGGGTTAAATGCACTTGGTGACGGGCGCAGCTTGCCCCTGATGTAGTATATGGCCAAAAAATAAACAGACTATTGCTGGTTAAATGCACTTGGTGTGACAGCTTCACCCTGATGTAGGCTTTAGCCAAAAAACAAACGCACCATTGAGGGTTAAATGCACTTGGTGACAGGCGCAGCTTGCCCCTGATGTAGTATATGGCCAAAAAATAAACAGACTATTGCTGGTTAAATGCACTTGGTGTGACAGCTTCACCCTGATGTAGGCTTTAGCCAAAAAACAACCACACCATTGAGGGTTAAATGCACTTGGTCGCAGCTTGTGCCGGCGCACCACAAGACACAAAATGGCCGCCGATCACCCCAGAAAAATGTGACTGACAAACGGTCTGGGCAGCCTAAAAACAGTGAGCAATTGAGGATCAGCAGCTCAATGATCCACAGCTGCAG
Organism: Bufo gargarizans; assembly: GCF_014858855.1. Classification (NCBI taxonomy): domain Eukaryota; kingdom Metazoa; phylum Chordata; class Amphibia; order Anura; family Bufonidae; genus Bufo; species Bufo gargarizans. The sequence continues at coordinate 99,119,882 of NC_058080.1, forward strand.
ATCGATCAGTTAATCAAGTCCTTTGGAGGAGTTAATCTGCCTAATCTCGCCCTACTGTCGCAGCCGCAACCTCTCCCTACGCTAATCAGAGCAGAGTGACGGGCGGCGCTATGTGACTCCAGCTTAAATAGAGGCTGGGTCACATGGTTCTCTGGCCAATCACAGCCATGCCAATAGTAGGCATGGCTGTGATGGCCTCTTGGGGCAAGTAGTATGACGCTTGTTGATTGGCTGCTTTGCAGCCTTTCAAAAAGCGCCAAGAAAGCGTCACAAAAGCGCGAAGAAAGCGACGAACACCGAACCCGAACCCGGACTTTTACGAAAATGTCCGGGTTCGGGTCCGTGTCACGGACACCCCAAAATTCGGTACGAACCCGAACTATACAGTTCGAGTTCGCTCATCCCTAATCGCAAGCCTAAATCAATATTTGGTGGAAGCAGGTATATCACTCCCCTCAATCACTATTTTGTGGGAGCCGGTGTATCGCAGGCCTCAATCTATATTTGGTGGAAGCAGGTATATCACACCGCTCAATCAGTATTTTGTGGAACCAGGTATATCGCACTCCTCAATCAGTAATTTGTGGAAGCAGGAATATAGAACCCCATAATCAGAATTTTGTAGAATCGCACGCCTCAATCAGTATCTTGTGGAAACAGGCATATAGAACACCTGAATCTTTATTTGGTGGAAGCAGGTATATTGCAGCCCTCAATCAGTATTTTGTGGAAACAAGTATATAGAACCCCTGAATCATTATTTGGTGGAAGCAGGTATATCGCACCCCTCAATCAATATTTTGTGGAAGACGATATAACGCAAGCCTCAATCAATATTTGTTGAAGTAGGCATATCGCACCCCTCAATCAGTATTTTGTGGAAGCAGATATATAGAACACCTGATTTAATATTTGGTGGAAGCAGGTATATCACACCACTCAATCTGTATTTTATGGAAGCAGGTATATCAAACCCCTTAATCAATATTTTGTGGAAGCAGGAATATCGCACCCTTCAATCAGTATTTTGTGGAAGCAGATACAGCATGTGGTATGCTGGTCGGGCATAGTGTTGAGCGCGAACATTCGTAAAGCGAATTTTTATTGCGAATATCGGCACTTCGAGAATTCTTGAATATTTAAAATATAGTGCTATATATTTGTAATGACAAATATTTTTTTTTTTTTTTTTTTTACACAGTACACATCAGGTGATCATCCCTCCCTTCTTCTAGCTTGTGGGCCAATGAGAAGGCTTTGTCATAGCTTAGCAACATCCTTAGCAACCAATAGAAAAGTTGCCTACCCCACGCCAGTATTTTGCGCGCATTACACGTATAATACATTGCCGATTTTTGCAATCAAGAATGTATCTTGAATTTTCAAATTCACAAATATATGACGAATATTCTACAAAATATTTAATGAAATATCGGGAATTCTAATATTGCCCCTGTCGCTAGTTGGGCACTGGGACTTGTCCCGACAGTGGAGGCTGCGGACACGGTGCAGGATGAGGAGGCAGTTGATGGTGTGGCTGTGCAGGAACCACATTCACCCAGTGGGCTGTAAAGGACATGTACTGTCAATGACCGTAGTTGCAGCTCCACATGTCGGCGCTGCCGTGCACTTTGGCAGACACCGACAGGGTCAAGGACTGGCGCTCCTTCTGTTCTACATATTTGTGCAGGGCTGGCACTGCCTTTTTGGCAAAGAAATGACGGCTTGGGAATCTCCAACTTGGCTCGGCATAAGCCATTAGTTCTGAAAGGTGCAGAGTTCACCACTTGGAAATGGAGGGACTGCAGCACCAGCATCTTGGACAGGAGCACGTTCAGCTTCTGTGCCGTTGGATGCGTGCACGCATACTGCTGTCTCTCGACAATCGCTTCGGAGATCGATTGCTGACGGAATGCGTGACGAGGAGTAGGAAGAGTAGAAGCATCTGGACCAGCAGAAGATGGTATTGACAGACAGCTCCCTTCGGCTAAGGTGGTGGAGCCCTGACTGGCTGAAACCGGGTGCATGCCAGTGGGTGTTGCAGCGGTTGCTGCGGCAGGCTGGACCACCACATCGGAGCCACGGTTCTCCCAGGCCACAGTCTGGTGACGCTGCATATGTTGATGCATGGCCATAGTGCCAACATTGGCCCCATGGCCCCGCTTCACTTTCTGCCCACAGATCCTACATATGGCCACGTTCACCTCCTCCGGCGGCTTCACAAAAAACTGACACACCACCAAGTAGTTTTTTTTCTACAATAAGGTTTTTCAAATCGCTCCCCCTAGTGCCTTCTCACGTCTGTCCCTGCACTCTGAACGATGGAAAATGTCTGAATCCGCGATGGTCACTGTATTTATAGGGCTGTGACATCACAGTGCTGGCTGGTCGCTGAATGGCTGCATGCATGCATGTCAATCTGGGTGATCCCGCCTTCCCAGAGTTTGTTGCCCCATGTCCTCAGTCCTCACACTTGTAGCCACCATTTTAGGAAAAATGCAATTCATTACCACGAAGCGCAATGAAATTCGCATTCGTTGCGATTCAAATTTTTTATGACATTCCGAACAAATTCCACTTTGTCAGCTTCAATTCGCTCATCTCTAATGGCAACCATCGGCCCCCTGTCAGCGCAGCGCAGGGGGGCGATGGAGTCAGAGGGAGCCACCTCCCTTATGTAAACCCCTCCCTATGTGAAAGGGTTAATCCGCCAGCATCACTGTATACAGCGATGCCGGCGGATGCAGCAAGGGCCCGGCTATCAGTAACAGCCAGGCCCGTGCTGTGTATCGGGCGGGTGCAGCTCCTGCACCTGCCCGATCACATCACGTACAGGTACGTGGGAATGCAGTAAGGCATCACATTCCCCCACTTACATGTATCTGATTTTGCTTGAAGTGTTAATAGGCGTGAAGGCCTTACGACCAGACGTGTCGACAGTGGTGTGCAGAGGATGCTGGAGGTGGTCCCACCTGAGCTGAATTAAGAGGAGTAGGACAGGACAGCAGGTGTATGTAGGGTGAGTAGTGCGGCACCCATACCCGCAGGATAGAGCGAGGCACAACAGCATCATGGTGTGGGGGTGTTTTTCAGTGGTTTCGAGAGGGAGAGGGTTTTGAGAGGGAGACTAGTCAGTGTTGAGGAAAACAACACAGCAATGGCTTAGGGACAACTCTGTGAATGTCCTTTAGTGGCCCAGCCAGAGCCCTGACTTGAACCCAAGTGCACATCTCTGAAGAGACCTGAAAATGGTTGTTCTCTGTCGGTTCACAACAAGCCTGACAGAGCTTGAAAGGATCTGTAGAAAAGAACATCCGAAAATCCGCAAATCCAGGAGTGCAAACCTTGTGGCATCATACCAAAGAAGACTGGGGACTGTAATTGCTGCCAAAGATGCTTCAACTAAGTAATGATTAAAGGGTCTGAATACTTTTGTCAGAGCAATTTTTTTCTTTTTAAGAAATTAGCAAAGATTTAGAGAATTCTGCTTTCACTTTACCATTATGGGGTATTAACTGCAGATTGATGCGGAAAAAAACACAATTTTTCATTTATTTTAGCACAAGGGCTCACCATAACAAAATGTGAAAAAGTGAAAGGGTTTCAAGACTTTCCTAATGCACTGTAAAATGAACAGTTATTCTGTCTCAGGCCATTAAAGACAGAAATACAACACTGAAGAGTTGAAGAAACTGTTAACATAACAAAAAAAAGTAAATTCCTATCAAAGCCATTAACCTAATTCTATAATTTCCTTTGGGAAGCTATTAGGATGAAGACAGGTATATTATAATGTTATTACTAATGACAAATCATTAAACTACTTAATTATAGTACTGTACATTAAACTATAAGCAAATACTAAATTTTTATTACTAATTGGAAAGTTTTAAAATTGTCAACAGTCCCTGACAATGAAACTTATGTGGCCATCATAAGCGCTTTGTATTTAGATGGAGAACAATTATTGTTTTATTGTTTAATTTTTTTATATGATGTATTTTTATCAGGTTAGGCCCAATTCACACATAGCATTTTGATGCATTTTCGATGGAGTTTTTGTGTGAGGGGGGTGGACACATATTTAAAGTTCATTCATGTTCATTGTTTTTGGTGTCTTTGTAGCATTCTTGAGGTTGGAGGTATTTTTTACAAAATGCAGTAGGGTCTAACAATGTTGATTTTCTTCTGGTGTTTTCATTCATAAGCGCCTCCATAGAACCTAAGAAACTCCAGGAAAAAACAAAGGATGTACAGAAAATGCTAAACTAAAAAAAAAAGCAAACAAATTAAAAAATTACAGAAAAATGCTTGAAACACTTGAAAGAAAATTTCCCTACCCCATATGCCAGTTGCAAAAAGTCACAAGCCCCCAATTTTAAACTCCAGTGAGATTAAATTTAGTTGCAATTGATGTTTTTAAACTGCCCTTACCACTTTCCAAAAAATGCGGCATGGCAAGGACCGGGTATCTTACATCTTAAAAAGTGAGGTACCTACATTTTTAAAAATTTTCATTTTATTACAATAGGAGTGGTGGCTGCTCGGATGGCATTTCTGATGCTAAACTTCACTCACAAAAGAGAAAGATAAAATAATTATAAAAGTAACAAAATGAAGAAATGCTGAAAACTGTAGAATTCCAAAATTGAGACAGTAGGGTATTGGGAAAAGTGAGTTATTTTTTTTAAATGTTCTGATTCCTGGAGACTGGTTGATATAATGCACTGTATGCATTTCCCTACAGAAGAAAGAGAAATGTCACTTACATAGCATTGATTCACCAGGGACTGAACTCTGAATTATTAGTATTTACTATTCATCTCTGATGTACAATTGAACATGATAGAGTAGATAATGGAAGTGAAGTATGTCTCAGAACAAAGTTTTCTCATCCAATATGTTAACAAATTTGAGCTAATATCAGAGGTGGTAGTTTCAAGAATTATATATTATACACTATATACTCCTGCATAAAACATTTATAACTTCCTTCCTAATTTATAATCTAAAAAATTATGGTGGTCATTTATTATCAGATATATGCCATGTTTTGGTGTATATCTTGCCCATATTGTGGCGCAAAGGTTATTTGTGCTGCAATCTGTGACTTTTCCCCGCTCACGCCAGGTCTAAAAAAGGAGGCATGCCGTCTTATTTATCATTTTCTAAACCTGTTTTAGGCATAGAAAATGTTCTTTAGACAAGTGGTGGATAGAACGAAGTTATGTAGAGTCTGGCGCCTCAACATAACTTTGGCGGATCAGACGCCAGCGGAGGGGTTATTAAGACCACAATTCCTGACATTTAATTCTAGCACATAATAAACAAATACAATCAATTCAAAAATAAAAGCAAACAACCTTGTGGAGATGCTGGAGGAAACAGGTACAAAAGTATTTATATCAACGTTTTCTATATCGACATGTCCTTAAAGTCCATTTATCAATGGAGAAGCCACAGCTCCAAAACTGAAATAGGAAGGCCAAGTCACAGTTTGCAGCTGCCCATAGGGGTAAAGTACTTACTGGAGAAATGTCCTTGGTCTGATGAAACAAAAATGGAACTGTTTAGTCATGAGGGAGAGGCTTTCAAGCCAAAGAACACCATCCTAAGGGCTCATGCACACGAACGTATTTTCTTTCCGCTTCCGTTTCATTTTTTTGCGGACCGTATGCGGAACCATTCACTTCAATGGGGCTATAGAAAATATGGAAGTTACTCCGTGTGCATTCCATTTGTCCGCATGGCCGTTCCGCAAAAAAGTTGTAGTGCATGTCCTATTATTTTCTTCAAATCACGGTCCGAGGCCCCATTCAAGTCAATAGGTCCGCAAAAAATACGAAACGCACACGGAACACATTCGTATGCCATCCGTATTTCATCCCTATTTTGTGGATGCATACTGTAGAAATGCTATGCCCAGCCCATATTGATCATGTGTTTGGTGATTAATAAGTTACTGTTTCTGTTTCTGATCCGCAAAAAACTGATCAAATACGGAAACCATACAGATATGTTTTGTGCAATAACGGAACGGAAGAGGACTTAAATCAGAGGAAAAAAAACCTCAGATACAGAACAACGGATCTGTGAAAAACGGACTGCAAAACAACAATGGTCGTGTGCATGAGCCCTAACTGTGAAGCATGAGGGTGGCAGTATCATGTTGTGGGGGTGCTTTGCTGCAGGCGGGAGTAGTGCATTTAAAAAAATAAATAGCATTCAGGAGAAGGAAAATTATGTGGATATTGAAGCAACATCTCATGATATCAGGAAGTTGAAGCTTCATACAAATAGATCCTCCAAATGGACAAGGACCCCCAAGCACACTTCCAAAGTTGTGGAAAAATGGCTTAAGGTCAAAAAGTGAAAGTAATAGAGTTTACATCACTAATTTTTAACCTCAAACTTTTAGAAAATGGATGGGCAGAACTGAGAAGTATTTTAGCTACCCAAAGCATGATGATCTGCAAAAAAGAAACAATATAAAATATGTAATGGCTAACTAAAATAATTGATGCTATAAGACAAGCTTTCGAGACTCTGGGGTCCCTTCTTCAGGCCAGAGTCTTAAAAGCTTGCCATTAAAAGGTATCAAATTACAATATTTTATACTGTTTCTCTTTTGGAGAGCATCAAGACTTTTCACTACTGGCTACCAGTACCAAACTTTTTTATTTTTACCCAAAACATGTGATCCAAGTTAGACAACTTAAAGGCAATGCAACCAAATATAAATTTCATGTACATCAACTTAAAGGGGTTCTACAGTTTGTTTTAACTGATGATCTATTCTCTGTATACAACTGAACGGAGCTTACCGCGCCCAGGCCAGTTGATACTAGTCATGACGTCACTGGACCAGCGGTAAACAGTGAGAAGGCTGCCTTCTCAAACAGCTGATAGGCGGGGGTCCCGGGTGTCGGACTCCCGCCGATCAGATGCTGATGATCTATCCAGAGGATAGATCATCAGTTAAAACAAACTGTAGAACCCCTTGAAGTCGTTGGAGATTTGATGAAAGAAATAAAAGCTGAAATAAATACTTGTCTCTAGAATTATTCTGACATTTCACATTCTTGAATACGGCAATGATCCTCACCAACCTAAGAGAGCATATGTGTGCTAGGATTAAATGTAAGCAACTGTGAAAAGTGATGTTAATAAATGCATAAATGGTGCATGTAACATTTTGGCATCACTCTCTAAATCACTCACAAAATATCCTTGCATTGTGCCCAGATAAATGTTGCCATACTGCACAGATTAATACTGCTCTAGAGCTGCCATTTAAATATTGTAGTACACCAACGGTTTATCTCTGAATGGATGTTCTGAAACGTCCATTCAGAGATTGCAGCTGCATGCTAATCATGCAGCTGCCGAGTGGGGGGCCCGCACTCAACGAGCGCTGTATATACAGATCAGGAACCGCTATGCCGCTTCCTGTCCCAGCTCAGTGGTCATGTGAACGCCAGGTCCGGGGGAGTGCAGGAGCTGTTGGGCCTTCCATACACCACGATCAGCCCTGCACTGAGGCTGTACAAAATAAATAAATAAACATTGCGCCAAAACAAACTTTTTAGTGAGCTCACCTCTCAAAAAACATAATGTTTATCAATCAAAAAGTCGGATGTACCCCAAAATGGTAGCAATAAAAATGTCACCTCATTCCACAAAAAATGAGCACCATAACCAGAAAAATAAAAAAATATGGCTCTATAAAAAATTGCAACACAAAAACATGATTTATTTTTAAATGGTCTTATTGTGTAAAATGCAAAAAATAAAATAAAAATAGACATATTTGGTATCGCCGCATCTATAACAATTGGTTCCACAAAAATATCACTTGATCTACCTAATCAAGTGAATGGTGTAAAAACCAAATAAAAATTATGCCAAAACAATTTTTTTAGTCACCTCACCTCACATAAAACATAATATCAATCAATCAAAAAGTCTTATGTACTCCAAAATGGTAGCAAGAAAAACGTCACCTCGTCCCGCAAAAAACAAGCCCTCACACAAGACTTTAGCCATAAAAATGAAAAAATATGGCTTTAAGAAAATGTCAACACAAAAATATGATTTTTTTTCTAAAAATGTTTTTACTGTGTAAAACATAAATAAAAATTGGATATATTTTGTATTGTTGCGTCCATCATGACCAGATCTATAAAAAATATCACATGATCTACCCTATCAAGTGAACGTTTTTTTTTGGTGACTTCACCTCCCCAAACTGAGATAAAAAGTAACCAGAAAGCCAAATGTACCTCAAAATGGTGCCAATAAAAACTACTTGTCTTGCACAAAATAAGCCCTCACAAAGCTGATTCAACAATAAATAAAAACAAGTTATTCTTCTTAAAAACCATGACAGAAAATTCCATGTTAGAAAATCCAAATGCCGCTCCTTCCCTTCTGAGCCCTAGCATATCCCCAAATAACGATTTATGACCACAATTGGGGTGTTACTGTATATATGAGAAAGTGGGTAGCAAATTGGGGGGGATATTCTACTGTTATCTTTTGTGAAAAAGAAAGTTTTAGCTTAAAGCACAATTTTCTTGTAAAAAAAACTGTAATTTTTCATTTTCACACCCAAGTATTAAAAATTCTATGAAACAGCTGTTGAGTGAAGTGCCCGCCTTAAAAATTCCTTGTTGGTGTAGTATACAAAATGTGGTCATTTTTTAGGGGTTTTCACTGTGGGGTTACCTGAGGGCCTCTTCAGATGCAACATGGTGCCCAAAGACCATTCCAACAAAAAATCTGCCCTCCGAAAACCATATGGCGCCCTTTGCCTTCTGTGCCCTGTCGTGTGCCCAAACAGCAGTATACAACCACATATGGGGTGTTTATGCAAACTGCAGAATCAAAGTAATAAATATTGAGGTTTGTTTTGTTGTTAACCCTTCATGTGTCCCAGGATTTTTTTTATCAAAATGGAAAATCTGCAAAAAAAGGTGACATTTTGAAATTTCACCTCTATTTTTCTTTAATTCCTGTGAAATACCTAAAGGGTTAAAAACATTTCTAAAAAACAGTTTTGAATAGTTTGAGGGGTGTCATTTCATAAATGGGGCAATTTATGGGTTGGTTCTATTAGGTAAGCCCCACAAAGTGACTTTAGAACTGAACTGGTCCTTAAAAAAGTTGAGTTTGGAAATTTTTTTAAAAATAAAAAAAATTGCCTCTAAAATTCTAAACCTACTAGCATCCTAAAAAATAAAATTACATTACTAAAATGATGCCAACATAAAGTAGACACATGGGGAATGTTAATTAAATATTTTATGAGACATTACTATCTGTCTTAAGGCTCATTCACACAAACATGTGATGCCCGCTGCCGTATTGCGGACCGCATTTGTGGATCCGCAATACACGGGCACCATTCCGTGGCCATTCCGCATTACGGATGCGGACCCATTATTTCAATGTATCTGCAAATCCAGAGATGCAGAACAGTGCAGAACGGAAGAACGGAACACTACAGAAGCACTATGGAATGCTTTCTGGGGTTCCATTCCGTGCTTCCACACTGTTTTTGCAGAACGGAAGGATTGCGGACCCATTCAAGTAAATGGGTCTGCGATCCCCATGCGCCTGCCCCATGGACGGTGCCCGTGCATTGCGGATCACAATTTGCGGTCCACAGCACGGGCACGGGCTTCACACGTTCGTGTGAACAAGCCCTTAAAAGCAGAGAGATTCAAATTTAGAAAACAGTGAATTTTTTCACATTTCCGTTAACTTTTGGATTTTTTTTAAAACAAATGGACTCAAATTTACAATTAACATGAAGTACAATGTGTCATGAGAAAACAATCTCTGAATGGCTTGGATAAGTAAAAGCATAGTGGTTAATGACCTCCTGGGGGACATATGTGCCAAAAATTAATAAAAAATATAATAATAATAAAAAATACAAATAAAAACATTTTTACATTTTATTTAAAAATGCTGTCGCTAACAGAAACTGTCACGATAGTCGCCTCATTCTCTCAAACATATACATGTTATATATGAAAACGATCATCACAAAATTGGAAGCCTATTGCAATAATCCATTTTTGTGTCATTTTTAATATTTAAGAAATAAAAAGCTCTAATTAAAAAAAAAAATACTTTAATAATAATTAGCAGTTTTCCTCCAAATTAAACCTAAAAATAGAAGAAAAAAAATTCCTAAGTGTCAAGTAAAAAAAAAAAAAAACACAAAAATTATAAAAAAGCTATGGTCACTAAACCACCACGTGTACAAAATCACAAAATGTTGCCTGGACATTCAGGCCTTTTTTGGGCCCGGTCATGAAAGGGTTAAATCACATTTTTATGTTTAAAAAATATTTATACAGAATTTTTGGCCACTAAGCCTAATAATAGTGATTAATGATCAAAATAAAAACAAAACATTTTGATTCTCGTGTCCCTTTAAGCATTTGCCTACCAATTTACCAACTACAATGTTGGTATACACTCACCTAAAGAATTATTAGGAACACCATACTAATACGGTGTTGGACCCCCTTTTGCCTTCAGAACTGCCTTAATTCTACGTGGCATTGATTCAACAAGGTGCTGATAGCATTCTTTAGAAATGTTGGCCCATATTGATAGGATAGCATCTTGCAGTTGATGGAGATTTGAGGGATGCACATCCAGGGCACGAAGCTCCCGTTCCACCACATCCCAAAGATGCTCTATTGGGTTGAGATCTGGTGACTGTGGGGACCATTTTAGTACAGTGAGCTCATTGTCATGTTCAAGAAACCATTTTTCCAGTCTTCAACAGTCCAATTTTGGTGAGCTCGTGCAAATTGTAGCCTCTTTTTCCTATTTGTAGTGGAGATGAGTGGTACCCGGTGGGGTCTTCTGCTGTTGTAGCCCATCCGCCTCAAGGTTGTGCGTGTTGTGGCTTCACAAATGCTTTGATGCATATCTTGGTTGTAACGAGTGGCTATTTCAGTCAACGTTGCTCTTCTATCAGCTTGAATCAGTCGACCCATTCTCCTCTGATCTCTAGCATCAACAAGGCATTTTTGCCCACAGGACTGCCGCATACTGGATGTTTTTCCCTTTTCACACCATTCTTTGTAAACCTTAGAAATGGTTGTGCGTGAAAATCCCAGTAACTGAGCAGATTGTGAAATATTCAGACCGGCCCGTCTGGCACCAACAACCATGCCATGCTCAAAATTGCTTAAATCACCTTTCTTTCCCATTCTGCCATTCAGTTTGGAGTTCAGGAGATTGTCTTGACCAGGACCACAACCCTACATGCATTGAAGCAACTGCCATGTGATTGGTTGACTAGATAATCGCATTAATGAGAAATAGAACAGGTGTTCCTAATAATTATTTAGGTGAGTGTATATGTTTTGTTGTTAACAGTTGGCATTAGTAGAATTTTTCTAGATTTGTCTGTGACAAAAGTCCAATATGCATCAATGTCCCATTTTTAGCATGGATTGAAGGCTGAGATTCTCAGATCAGGCACATGGATCTGTGAAAAATGCGTGAATAGCCTCATAGAATTTTTTGAATCAGTGCGCTATCTGTTTAAAAAAAAAAAGTATCACGCTGAAGAAAAATAAGGTCACGAGGCCTTAAGCAGTATAATTTAGTTATTTATACTGGAGATAGAATTATTGTAGCCATCTACTGGAGATTAAGGGTATATTCCCATGTGGCAGATTTATTGCAAAAATTGTTGCGTATAAAGATAAGTTCCATTCATTTGAAAGCGGTTGTATTGATGGCAAGTACATGAATTTCTGAAAGCCTTATTCAGATGTACAGGACAGTCTCAGAAACGTCAGCAAAAAGTCTGCTGCTTGTGAATATACCCTTCGGCCCCTTTCACACGGGCGAGTATTCTGCGCGGGTGCAATGCGTGAGGTGAACACATTGCACCCACACTGAATCCTGACCCATTCATTTCAATGGGGCTGTGTACATGAGCAATGTTTTTCACGCATCACTTGTGCGTTGCGTAAAAATTGCAGCATGTTCTATATTCTGTGTTTTTCACGCAATGCAGGTGCTATAGAAGTGAATAGGGCTGCATGAAAATCGCATAGCATCCGCAAGCAAGTGTGGATGTGATTTCTACAGATGGTTGCTAAAAAGACGATTGATGAGCGACCCGGAACCCCATTTACTTTATTATTTTCCATTATAACATGGTTCTATCTTCATTCAGCAGGACCTGCGCTGATGTCACTGAGCTCACCACGTGGTGAGCGCGATGATGTCAGCGATGGTCCTTTTGCAGGTCCTTCAAAAAGAACAAATAAGAGGATCCCGGCTGCGCGATCAAGTGGATGGGGTGAGTAATGTTTTTATTATTATTTAACCTTCAATTGACTTTTAACTGCATTCTGTATTAAAGAATGCTATTATTTTCCCTTATAACCATGTTACAATGAAAAATAATAAAATCTACAGAACATCGAACCCAAACCCGAACTTAAGTGAAGAAGTCCGGGTTCGGGTCTGGGTACCAAACATTCAGTTTTTTATCACACGTGTGCAAAACGCATTGCACTCGCGCTGAAAAAACTGAAGAACACAGCGATTTTCCCTGAACGCACCCGCATCTTATCCGCCCGTGTGAAAGAGGCCTTAACCTCCAATAGATACTAATGAAAGAATCCAAAGAATACATGAGACAAAAAAATTATAATAATAATATTAATAATAATAATAATAAATTGTTTGTAAAAAATATTGATGCAATCGTAATGTTAGATTTACTGCTATTGTGCTATTTTATACAGTGAGTATACATTAAACCCTACTGCATATGTTACCAAAAACGGAGCCATAAAATCTAACGCATTTCCTCTTTATACAGCTAGGTAGACAATATTTTATAATTAAACATCTTACAAAAAGTATGCAGAGAGGCAAAATTCTTTTGGTCCTTCAGGGCATATTTGGCTTCATCCTTATTGGGTTAATCCTGTAGTCCAAGTATTATTCTCTAAGAATTATTCTCACCTGCTATAAAAATACAAAGTTTTGCTCTGATACGTAGGAAGACAATCTTGGTGAACAACCTTGCTTTAAAAAAATAAATAAAAAAACTTAAAACACATAATAAAGCTATATTAGACTGGAAGCAAGTCAAACTAAATCTATTATTATTGATACCAGCACCAACAAAAGATAGACACGTCAACTGCTGCCTCAAAGTTACAACTGAGAGTCCCCACCATGTTCACATGACCACTAAAATGCACAGGCTGGATTAGTGAGAATTTAATTAACTACTCAATATGGGATTGGGCTGTGGGAGGTATTCATGGCAACTAAAGAAAAAACATAAAAATATACAATAAGCCATTCTTCATACGTCAGAGATTCACATCTGTCTTAGTTATCTGCAAATTTTTTTTAAATCTTAATTTTCTCTTATCTTGGATGACATTTTGGGGCTTTGGAACCGATTACTCAACTTACAATGGTTTCAACATACAATGCTCATCCTGGAACCAATTAATATTGTATCTTGAGGGACCACTTTATATGCCAACATTATATATGTACTAAGCCCTCACTCTAATGATAAAGTCTGAGACTCTCAGCCAATATATTTTGATCAAAACACATCTGTGCCCACCTACCTGCGCCACGGTGGTCTCAGTCAGGCAGGTCTAATAATTTTAGTGCATTATTTTCTGTGATTTTATGAATGGAAAAAAAACAGAAGCATGCACAACTTTGGTCCATGTTGTGGACCAAACACACCAAATCAAGTCTATTGGCATCCATGTTTGGCCTGTTTTTCACTGATCATTCCACAAAAAATTTATACTAATTTTGTAAAAAAAACACAGACATGTCCTGACCTTGGATATTTGCAGATGCAGAACTTGGATACAACATGGTCTAATTATTTGCATTAGCAAAACAGACTTGGATGTGTGAATAAGCCCTGAAGACCTAACAGAGGGACAACAAGGTCAAGGTAAAAAGCAATAAAATAAGCCCCCTTTCACACAAGCGTGATGGATTAGGTCCGGATGTTCAGTGAAACTTGCACCATTTTGCAAGCAAGTCCAGTAAGTTTTATCTGCAATTGCGTTCAATTGTTCAGTTTTTGCCGCATGAGTGCAGTGCGTTTTGATGCAATTTTCACGCTCATGATTAAAAACTAAAGGTTTACAAACAACATCTCATAGCAACTATCAGTGAAAAATGCACTGCATCCTCACTAGTTTCCGGATGCAATGCGTTTTTCACTGAAGCCCCATTCACTTTTATGGGGCCAGAACTGTGTGAAAAACGCAGAATATAGAACATGCTACGATTTTCACACAACGCAGAACTGATCCGTGAGAAAAAAAACACTCATGTACACAGACCCATTGAAATGAATGGGTCAGGATTCAGTGCAGGTGCTATGCTTTAACGTCACGCATTTTACCCACACGGAAAACTCGCTCATGTGAAAGTAGCCTAAGAGTCAATAAAATTGAAATTGATTCTAATAAGAGTTTTCTATCTTTTCAATAATTATTGATTAATATTTAATTTTAATTATTGGAAAGAACTAGAGTAGAGCTTTTACTGATCTGAAAATAAACTCAAAATTGGACATGTATAATATGGGCAACTTTCTAGCATTCAGTAAAAGATAATCCAAGTGGCAAAACAAGTACAATTATATTTCAAGAAAATAGCATATGTACATTAAAAAAAATTATATCAACTAAAAAGGGTACATGTGTGATATTGATGTAATATCATGCTTAAAGGGTTCCCTGGGTGGTTTTTCACCCTTTTATTCATTAAGAAGGGCTTTCCAGTTACTTACATTAAAAACTAAACTTAAAGGGGTTGTGTCACTTCAGCAAATAGCATTTATTATGTAGAGAAAGATAATACAACCACTTACTAAAGTATTGCTATTATCCATACTGCTTCCTTTGCTGTCTTGATTCATTTTTCCATCACATTATACACTGCTCGTTTTCATGGTTACAACCACCCTGCAATCCATCAGTGGTGGTGGTCATGCCAGCACACTATAGGAAACAGTGCCGACCTCTCTGGTGGTGTAGACTGTGGGACCGCACATAGGCTAGTGCAGGGATGGCCAACCTGAGGCTCTCCAGCTGTTGCAAAACTACAACTCCCAGCATGCCTAGACTGACTACAGCTATCAACCTAAAGAAGGGCATGGTGGAAGTTGTAGTTTTACAACAGCTGGAGAGCTGTAGGTTGGCCGTCCCTGGGCTAGTGCTTTTTCCTATAGTGTGCAAGCATGGCCACAGCTGATAGATTGCAGGGTGGTCGTAACCATGGAAACGAGTAGTGTATAATGTGATGTAAAAATGAATCCAGCCAGCAAAGGAGGCAATATGGACAATCACAATACATTAGTAAGTGCCTTGTGTTCACTTTCTCTACATGATAGATGCCATTTGCTGAAATGAGACAGCCCTTTAATTTCCAACAAATGCAACAAAGTGAAAGTATTTTGATGAATTAAGTATAAAGCAGACAGCACCACTTGGTTTTCATTTAAACACTAACAGAATTGTTAGAATAAGTACATGGAATGAAGATTTGAGAGGATTTAATGGTGCCCTGCAGAGATATTTAAATGGCGTTTAAATTGAGATTAAAGTACAATATAAAATATGTTTACAGTTTCTTTATTATTAGACTGAAAACTAAGTTATGTTCCTGGAGGAAGAGAACAAAAAGTCAAAGTTGAAAATTGTCTCTTGAAGAATGTAAATAGCAGGAAATAGTAGAAAATAATGCATATTTTCACTAAACAGTTCGCTTTTATTCTGTTTAACATAATAACTGTCTACATGATATATACATCCTCAACTTTTTCTCAGCAATATTTTAAAAAATATGTTTTCTTGAAATCATTTTAACAGCCAGATGCAACAATCAAGCTACTGTAGCATAACATCTTCCTAATTACAACTGTCTGAAAAAAGCTATGATATATAGTCCATTTTTCTTCTACTGACAGTTCTGATGACACAGAGATAAAGGAAAGGCCGATGTGACTCTAAGCTGTATTCACTTAGTTGTCTTCTTATTTCAGGAGTGCAGTTATGGGGGATCAGTGGAACATGGTGTGCTGGATGAACAAGTGCAGTGACCAGGAACGGGTACACTGATGCCACTTTACTGCATTGGCAGGGTCAGGTGGATAATATATTCTGTATTTGTCATGAGGCCAATTGCAGCGTGCGCAGGGTACTATCTCAGGGCCCTTCCAAGGTGTTATAACGCACGTCCCAGATTAGGAATGCCAGAGTGGTGTGATGGCCTATAAATCTATAATGTCTCTGTAGGATAGTGATAATTGTGTCACGGTGTCTCCTACCTGGGTATGGCCAGAATTCTGGCTCCTGGCTCACTTGCAATAAATTTAAGTGTAGTGATAGCAGGAGTAATAGAGGAATTTAGCAAAATAAATAATGTCCAGACCTTTAGATGAAGTTCAAACGTTTCTTTACTTGAAATAACTTTCATCCAAGCAGTATACAGCTTTGGTCTCTTGGTCCCAGCAGGTTTTGGCAATCATTGGCAGGAATGAGTACTTCTGCTTTAAATGTGGAGCTTGCAGCATAAAACGTCTGCTTAATAGCTCTGTAATTGTGGCAGGGTTAGATTCTGCACTTATCTCGTACCTTCTGCTATGTGGGGACAGACTAGTTGAGGAGGAATTGACGTCTCCTAGGCACTGGACTTATCTCACAGATGGCTTCTCAGGGGATGCTTTCTTCCTGGAACTCTGGAGTTTGTCTGTAGTTTTCTGCTTTCCTTATCCGGCTGAGCTGAAGGTGCTCTAGCTGGGTATATGGACAAGTCTCAGCCGAGACTAGGTACTTGCTGTCTTCCCTATGCAGGGGTTCTCCTGGACACTATCACATAGTCTTCCCCAACAGGGGTGGCTGGTACACTAACTCTAACTTCCTTCTTCACCCCTGCTGTAGGATGTAGCACCAGCCCACCTCTCCACAGAGGGGGAGCTAAGCTGGAATAAACCATTCCAGCTTAGATGCATTAAACACTAAACTTGCACCTGCCAATGTGTTGCTGCCACCTACTGGTAAACAGGCAAATTACATGAACAATTGCATTTAACATGGTTTTGTATGCACATTTCTGGAAGACATGAGCAAAATCATATCTTATGACAGTACAAAAGGCTCTTAGAATATAGTAGGGGGTAGAGGCGTGTAATAACACAACTCTGGGGTGTTAAACAAGCAAAGAGCTATGCCACAGACAAGAGAAGATTAATTGGTATTGTGCATTAAAGAAGTTGTCTGCTTTTTACTATTGATGCTCAGGATCCTCAGGATATGTAATCAATATCAAGTCAGCGAGGGTTTAACTCCACTCACTGCTATGGGACAGCTCTGTCTGCTCAAGTGAATACTACAAAGCCTTCCCACAGAAGTGAATGTGTAATTACACTGCTCACCACTGCAATTGCTAGCAGATAAACAGAGCAGAGAAGGCATTGCTCCTACCAGCACTGTCTCCTCTTCAGGCAGCCTATTGGTATGGGGGCGCCCAGAGTAGGACCCCTGCCAATCTGATATTGATGACCCTTCTGATACTAAAGACGTTGTCCAGGCAGTAACATTTTTTAAGTGTCAGAATGGCTTGAAAATAATCCGATCCTCCACCAAACGTCTCCAATTTTTCACAGGTCCCCTGTTGGTCCATACTTCCTGGTCTCAATGGTGACCCATCTCAGCCACTGATTGGCTGAGCAGGTACATTTCCTTGTAGATACCTGTGGGGAACCGGGTAAGCATTGGAATGTGTCTTTAATTTTTGAAGCTATTGTGACCTTTTTTTTAAATTGTTACCAACCATACAACCCCTTTAAAATAAGAAAAGTAAAGGGATGGATTGCCGCTAGAGATGAGCGAAGTTAATGAGTTAATGAGGATACTCACCTCACTTCATAACGCTCACCACAGGTCCATTGGCAAGTTTTCTTGAATCAAGATGGGAGCAGATGGCTTATGGATGAAGTGAGTATAATTTTTTAATTTTCAGCCACCATTTTAGGAAAAATTGATTTGTTACCACAAATAACCAGCTCCATCTGCTACCTAACAGATGGAGCTAATTGGTTCTGCCTGGAAGATGCCTGCAGCCTACGCAAGTGGACAAACCCACAGTATTCATGGCGCATGCACCGTGAATACATGAGATAATTCACAAACTGATTTTTTTTTCTGCTGGATGCTAAGGACAGCAGAAAAAAAATCCTGTTTTTGCGGACTGTCTGTAAATCTACGGGCGGCTGGCAACCCTGGCCACCACTCCTGACAGATTTTAGTAAATAATTGTATTCCACATGAATTGACAATTCTGGAGCATTTATTCTTCTAAATCTTTGTTGTGCTATCTCTCTGTTATTAGAATTACTAGAATTTTATGACTAAAGGTACAGATGGGTGTCACCTGTGAGGAATGTGTCCCTGCACAGTCAGACACAATCCAATTATCATTGCTGCCAGTGTCAGACTGTACAGGGACACCCACCATCGTGTAACACCCATTAGTACCTTTAGTCATAAATTTCTAGCAAGAACAGAGCAACGGCACAACGTTTAGTTATAAGAAGAGTTGCTCCAGAATTGTTATTTCACGGGAAATGCCAGTCATTTCTAAAACAGATTTGTCAGGAGAGGAAACAGGTCCTCTTTTACTACAACAGTCTGATATCTATCCTTAGAAGTTGTGCAGTCAGTACCTATTGATGACCTATCCTCACGATAGGTCATCAATATCTGATTGGTGGGGTCCAACACCCGCAGCCCCGCCGATCAGCTGTTTGAAGAGGAGTCGGCACTAGTGCGACAATTACTTCTTTGTCAAGATTACATTCTGCATGGTTTCAGAAGTCTCAGCAGCGCAGTGTAATTATAAGCACGTGTTCCATTCACTTGAAACTAAGCCCATTGTAATCTTGAAGGGAAGCAGTGCTCGTACAAGCCTGACTGCTCTTCAAGCAGTTGATCATCGGGGATGCCAGGAGTTGGAACCCTACCGATCAGATATCAATAACCTCTCTTGAAGATAGGTCATCAATATGTACTGGCTGCACAACCCTTTTAAGCCAACTAAAAATCTACTGAACTATCCAGGGATTAAGTCCAGTTTTCAATAACGTACTATTCAGCTCTTTATATGGCACTTTATCAAAATCTTTGTTGATATTCAGATAGGAGGCATCCACAGCACCACCTTTATCCAACACTTTGGTAACATAGTCAAAGAAATCAATGAGATTAGTTTGACATGATCTTCCTTCAAATCATGTCAAACTATACATAATATACTGTGTAACATTAAAGGCTACAGTATGTGCATGTAAGTTTTACTCAGCAGTGCTTACATTATAATCTTCTGTTATGAATCCCAGACCAGGCTTAGCAACTGTTAAACAGATTATATGAGATTAGAAAAAGGTATTTTTTCAGGAACGGTGCTACTCTTGTTCAGGGGCTGGTTTTGGTATTACAGTTTTGCTGTATACTCTGAGACGCATAAACTGAGGAAGTTTTATTCAAATATATGGAAACAAGGGTACACATTAAATGGTAAAACATTGGGCAAATCTGACATGGAAAATTACTTTAGCTGGAATTTTAGTTCATAGAAAACTTAACTGTAGCAACCAGACTAATAGGATTATGTGGTGCATTAAAATAGGCATAGATGCACAGGACTAGAACATAGTCCTGCCCCTATACAACTCACTAGTCAGACCACGCATGGAGTACTGTGTACAGTTCTAGGCTCCTGTGAACAAGGCAGACATAGCAGAGCTGGAGGGGGTTCAGAGGAGGGCAACTAAAGTAATAACTGGAATAGGTGGACTACGGTACCCAGAAAGATTATCAAAATTAGGGATATAGCTCATTCTGGGACGACTTACATGAGAAAGGAGTTTTTGGGTTGCATCCAAGTGGCAATAGATTTTGCTTTGGAATTGCCAGTCGGCGAGTCGAGGTTCCAAGTTGTTATGGGGGGGAGGGGGGGATGTTGGGTTAGAAAATAGAAAATGGGAAGAAATAAGAATGTCGGTGGGAGAACTGGATAGATTCTAATCTATGGATGAGAATTGTATATCGTTTTGATACTGTCCTCATATGATCATTCATTTTTGTAATGCTGATTCCATTGATGTCAGTGTACATTTGATTATTTCCTTATTTTTCCTGAATACATTTTTTTACAAAAAATAAAAATAAATAAATAAATAATATAAAAAATTAGGGTTATTCAGTTTACAAAAAAACGACTGAGGGAAGAGCTAATAAAAATGTAGATATATATTAAAGATCAGTACAGAGATCTCTCCCATCATCTATACCCAGGACTGTGAAAGTGACAAGGCAACATCCATTATGTCTAAACGAAAGAAGGTTTCTACACCAACATAGAAGGGGATTCTTTACTGTAAGAGCAGTGAGACTATGGAACACTCTGCCAGAGAATTTTCTGATGATGAACTCATTATAAGAATTCAAGAGGAGTCTGGATGCATTTCTTGAGTATAATCATTTTACAGGTTCTAGTTACTAGATTTCTGGAGAAGAGTTGTTAATCCTGGGGGTTAGGCCTCATGCACACTCGGCCGTTCCGTGCATTGGGGATTGCAATTTGCGGTCCCCAAAAAACTGGCAACATCCGTACCGCTGCCACAATGGATCCAGACCCATTCAATTTTTTTGTGGTGCGGAGGCACGGAGAGAAATCCGACGGAAGCACTTCCGGATTGCAGACCCATTCAAGTAAATGGGTCCACATCCGTGTGCATGGGGCCTTATTCTGATTTTCTGATTAGAGTCAGGAAGGAATATGTTTCCTAAAATGAGGAAAACTGAATTCTACCTCACAGTTTGTTTTTCTTTTCTCTGGATAAGCTAGTCTAAAATGTTTGAAAAGGTTTTTTTTTCTGTCCTTACAAACTGTGGGGGAAAATTATCATGTCCTGTAGTCCAGAATTCTGGCTTCAAAATGCAGCAAAATATGATTTTTGTGACTTTTTGAGCTTACTTGCACAAACATTTGTGACATTTTAAATTTTTATACCACTCACTCCAGTAATGAAAAGTGGTTGAGCGAATGCGTGTGGTTAGCAATGTTAATTTGTTTAAACTTCAGATTTATCACCGTGACTGAAAAGTTGCAAACTCATTCCAGTAGGGAAGTGGTGTAAAAAAAGACTAGAGTAGCATTTCTAGAAAAAAATATTAGGTTTAAAGATGCACCAAATTTAACAAACAAATGGCTATTTGTTACAGTTCATTGTACATGTACCTTGCCTTTTGTGGCTCAGAAAAAACGTTCAACTACCACGGGGACAAAAAAACTAAAATATTGTCCAAATGAGAAGACGCAGTCAAAAAACATAAACAACTCAGACATATAAGGCACTAAATTGAAACTCTTCAATTATATATTTTTTTATAAAATAAAACAATGAGGTTCCTCATTACACTAGTACATTTCCAAACTTGCTTAAAATCTCCCTCTTTAAGTGTTGATAGGTTAGTGGGTTACCATTCTATCTACACTTATTTTTGGCCTCTCAACTTCAAAAGACTGATCTTAAAGGGAACCTGTCACCGGGATTTTGGGTATAGAGCTGAGGACATGGGTTGCTAGATGTCCGCTAGCACATCCGCAATACCCAGTCCCCATAGCTCTATGTGCTTTTATTGTGTAAAAAAAATTATTTGATACATATGCAAATTAACCTGAGATGAGTCCTGTCCCTGACTCCTCTCATGTACAGGACACAGGTTAATTTGCGGGTTTTTTTGCACAATAAAAGCACACAGAGCTATGGGGATTGCGGATGTGCTAGCGGCCATCTAGCAACCCATGTCCTCAGCTCTATACACAAAATCCCGGTGACAGGTTCCTTTTAATGCCCACAATCCAAGGTATTACCTTTTATTATGGTCAGATTGTGTACTGGCAACAATGGACATTTTCTCTCTTTGCCCCAATTTGCTAATTAAAATTGTAGGAAGGAGAAAAGGTCCGTCGTTGACACCAAGGTTCCTGGCCTCAGTGAAGTAAGAGCTGGTATTTTCAGATGTCAGCAACAGCTAATGCTGATTGACACTTTACTTTTTTAGTATGGCTGTATAGCTGATCCTGGACAGCTCTTACTGGGAGTAGGCAAAGTGTTGGGTGGGTGACTACTCCCCACGTTCCAGGCCAGGTCTTGACTGGTCTTTAAAAAACCCAGCTGGCAGTGTCAGCTGGAAGTGATTACCTCTCTCTGACAGAGGAGCTCTGGCAATCGCTGGTGTGGGAACTGAGCTCTGTGCTGGGCTGGAAAGCTGAGACCTATGTGTTGGAGTGCAGGCCATCTAAAGCCTTCATTTGGACTGCTGAAGGTATAACCGCTGACAAGGTGACTTTTTTTATGCACAAACTTTCTACTCGGTGTGAACAAACATCAACCTTGCAAAGAGTGTTTTTGTTTGACCTTATGTGTAAATAAACACGGATATTTGAATTACGAACTTGTACTTTGCCTATGTACTGCCGCTAGAACATCCGCAATACCCAGTCTCCATAGCTCTGTGTGCTTTTATTGTGTAAAAAAAAACGATTTGATACATATTCAAATTAACCTGAGATGAGTCCTGTCCCTGACTCATCTCATGTACAGGACAAAGGTTAATTTGCATATGTATCAAATCTTTTTTTTTTTTTTACACAATAAAAGCACAGAGAGCTATGGGGATTGGGGATTGCGGATGTGCTAGCGACCATCTAGCAACCCATGTCCTCAGCTCTATACACAATATCCCAGTGACTGGTTCCCTTTAAGATCAGTTTTTTGAAGTTGAGAGGCCAAAAATAAGTGTAGATTGGAAGGGAATCCCAACTACCAGAGCCAATCCCCACAGTATACAAGGATTACTGTAGACGCCAACAAAGTGTTGGTGCCCAGTGAAAGCAGCTATGCACATTGCTTATCAAGCCTCCTGATAATACCCAACATTTGTTGAACATTCTTGTAACAGAAAACTGTTAAAAGTTGATACTTTCTTCAGATTTCCTTGGCAATCTATGCCATTGGCATGCACATGCTATTACCAGGGGAATCCGCAATCATACATTTCCTCTATGGTGGCCACTCATGGTTGTCCATGGACGGGCCAGGATCTGTCAGTGGGTCTACCCTCTGAGTCACAGCCAGGTGGGAGACCCCTGGTATCTCCTCCTTAATACTCTAATAGGACATTAGAAAATGGTTGACAACTGCTTTAATTCCAAAAAGGCCACCTTTGAAAATATACAATTCAGGAAAGCTACAATGCTGGACTCTGTATTATAATTAACATTTTAATTAATACAGTATTTCCATAATGTATTTTAGAGAATAGCAAATCAATTCTAAACTAATCAGATTCATAACAAATTAAGCAAACATTTGTCCGCAAAACAAACCCAGTTTTTTAAGTGTTTCAGAAGAATCTCATAAATACAGCACCTAGCACCATTTTACTCTGAATATTGGTGGGGAAGAACAAGAGGGAGGAAGAAGATGTCAAATCACATGAAACTGTGAGGAAGTGTGGGGCTGACAGATAGCCTGGATCAGGCAATCCAGGGCAGAATTGAGGAAGGCTCTTTGCAGAGAACATCACAGAAGTAGTATTCTGTGTTCAGCTCCTGCCCTGCAAGGGTGTCATGTGGCAGTGTCTGACACAAAGCTATTGCAGACACAAGCCACTAATGTAGTGTGATAGTGACACTATAGGTAGAGTATAGGGAGCGAATAAGAAGATATAATTGTGTAGATTGCGCAGTTCTTTCCCTGAGGCTGATTCCAGCACAGGGAAGAAACACTATACCGGCACTGCGCATGCCCGAGCTCGCGCATCGCGAAATTACGGCAATCTATAGTTGATGAAAGGGGGACATAGGCAGTGCTGGGCTCCTTCACAGGCGGGCATGGCTGGGCACGGCTGGGCTCCAGGAAGGTTAGTACAGCCCATTGCACACATACAAGACTCATTTACATATCTATAAAATCCTTTTTTAAAGAAATTAAAACCACACAGCCCTATAGGACAGATATATTGCGGACATGCTAGCGGCGATCTAGCCGTGCATGTCCGCAGCTCTATAGCCCAAAACTTGATGACAGAATCCCTTTAAAGCAGGGGTGTTATATACCAGTAATATACTTTCTATATAGTGCATTTGGGTAGTGCAGCATTTGTCTACGGTTTTGCTGCGTTACCGCATCTACACAGAGTGACAAACGCTATTGGAACCAATAATTTCTACTGGTGTGATTTACCAGTTGCCCCCCAAAAAACTAATTGAAGCAGGGGTGTTATATACCAATAATATACTTTCTATATAGTGCATTTGGGTAGTGCAGCATTTGTCTGCGGTTTTGCTGCGTTACCGCATTTAAACAGAGTGAAAAACACTATTTGAAGAAATAATTTCTACTGGTGTGATTTACCAGTTGCCCCCTGAAAAAACGATTGAAGCAGGGGTGTTATATACCAGTAATATACTTTGTATATAGTGCATTTAGGTAGTGCAGCATTTGTCTGCAGTTTTGCTGCGTTAACGTATCTACACAGAGTGGAAAACACTATTTGAAGAAATAATTTCTACTGGTGTGATTTACCAGTTGCCCCCCTAAAAAAACGTTTGAATCAGGGGTGTTATATACCAATAATATACTTTCTATATAGTGCATTTCGGTAGTGCAGCATTTGTTGGCAGTTTTGCTGCGTTACCGCATCTACACAGAGTGACAAACACTTTTGGAACCAATAATTTCTACTGGGGTGATATACCAGTTGCCCCCCAAAAAAACTGATTGAGGCAGGGGTGTTGTATTCCAATAATATACTTTCTATATAGTGCATTTGGGTAGTGCAGCATTTGTTTGCGGTTTTGCTGCATTACCGTATCTACACAGAGTGAAAAACACTATTTGAACAAATAATTTCTACTGGTGTGATTTACCATTTGCCCCCCCAAAAAAATGATTGAGGCAGGGGTGTGATATACCTTCTTCCACAACTACTGCTCTTCTATAGGGACTTTTGTCACAGGGTCATTTTGAAAATGACAGGCAGAGGAAGAGGCAGGCCGTAGGGGTGGTAGGGGCTGGGCAGGTGCACCAGGCCGGAGCCAAAGTGGAAAGTTGCAGAAGGTGCGTGCAATTATGTCAAAGGACGCACCAGACTTGGTTGAGTGGCTCACTCAGCATTCAGCTTCTGCACCCTCCTTATCCTCTCTATCTGCACCCTCTTCACTCTCTGCTGTGTGCACCCCCAAAGACACCACCACCACCATATCCCCTCCGCTCGAGTCAGAGGAATTAATTTCCCATCCATTACAAGACCTTACTGATGCACAGCCATTATTGGAATCGGATCAGGAAGAGGAGGTTTCAACGGCCTCCACCCAGCAGTCTGATGACAGTACCCAGATCAGCCCAAGGAGGGTGGTCCCCGCTGTTGCTGCCTACTCCGAGATCTCTAATGTCAGTGGTGGTGAAATTGAAGAATCCGATGATGACGTGTCGATGAACGTCACGTGTGTGCCCACAAGAGAGGAAGATGAGGGGAGTTCAGAAGGAGAGATAAAGCAGCAGATAGGGAGGAGAAGGAGGAGAAGCAGGCAGAACTTACAGTGCACATGAGGAATAAAGCAGACTGCTAATGTATCTATAACGAGCCATCCACCATGCACGGTCACATCTGGCGCTCCCAGGAAGGCGGCACATGGCTCTGCAGTGTGGGATTTTTTTAAAGTGTCCGCTGCTGACAATAGTGTTGCCATCTGCAGCCTGTGCTGTCAACGCATAAGTGGCGGTAAGCCCAACACTCACCTAGGGACGACCACCTTAAGAAGGCACCTGGCCTCCCATCATCGAGCCCAGTGGGAGCAACACCGTCAGAACCCACAAAGCCACACTCCCGGCACTCCTCGTCCTGCAGCTTCTGCTTATCCTCTCTCCTTCCAGTTTTCCTTAACTCCACCTTCCACTGTGCCATCATCGCGTTCATCTGGCAAAAGGCAGGCTTCCTTGCCCCAAATGTTCGAGTGAAAAAAGATGATGACGCTGGATAACCCTCTTGTCCATTGGCTGACTGCTGGCTTGTCAGAAGTGCTAGCCTACCAACTACTGCCATATAAACTGGTGGACTCGGAGGCCTTTATAAAATTTGTGGCCATTGGAACACCGCAATGGAAGGTCCCCGGAAGGAAATATTTCTCCCAGAAGGGCATCCCAGAGCTATATGGCCACGTTTAGCGGCAAATGAATGTATCTCTGGCACACAGTGTCGGTGCCAAGATACATCTGACCACAGACACATGGTCTAGCAAACACAGGCAGGGTAGGTACATGCACACGTCCTGAACTTAGTCGTGCAGCGATTTGTTGCCAAATACTCTGGCCATTTTAGAAGATCTTACAAGGCCATGGCTCACCTTGCTGACATTCAGCAGCGACACTACCTGCCCGTCAGACGTCTGATTTGTGACTGCCCGACGCGATGGAACTCCACCTTGTATATGCTTGATAGGCTGCTCCAGCAGAAACATGCAGTTAACGACTACCTGTACGAACTCTGCGGCAAGACAGGTTCTGGGGAGCTTGTTTTTTTTTCACTGCGCCAGTGGCTGCTCATGACTTCTGCGGCTATTTGATGAGATCACCAAACTGGTCAGTCGCAGCCAGGGCGCCATCAGTGTCATCGTACCTTACGCCTTCTTTCTGGAGTGTGCATTGCGTTGAGTCATTGGGGGGGCTACTCCATCTGAGACAAGTCAACAACAGGAGTCTGAAGAGGAGTCAGAGGAGGTTGGTGCTGGGGCGGAGGAGGAGCAAGAAAAGCATGCTTTAAACTTTTCTGGGATCCCTGGTGTTGTCCGTGGCTGTGGGGGAGGAGAACGAGGACAACATTATGCTGATGATGAGCAGGAGCCAGGCCACTCCACTGCTTCCAGTTTAGTGCAAATGGGGGCCTTCATGCTCCAGTGTTTGAAGAGGGATGCCCGTATAAAAAGCATAAAGGGCAAGGACCAGTACTGGGTGGCAACATACTTAGACCCCCGGTACAAACACAAAATGGCGGACATGTTATCACCATCACAGAGGGCTGTCAGAATGCAACACTTCGAGGCCTTGCTTCGAGAAATTCTGCATTCTGCTTTTGCGGGCGCTGGCAGAGGAATTTCCACTCACAGAGAAACAGTTGTGGGTACCAATCCAACAGCGCATGCAAGAAGAGGGCGGTTTGAAGATGTATTGGTGACTTTGAATATGAGATCATTCTTGCAACCAACCCATCGACAGCCGTCCCCCGGATCCAGCCTCAGGGAACGCCTAGACCGACAGGTGCCCGACTACATCGGGTTAACGGCCGATGTGGACACTCTGAGAAGCGATGAACCCCTGGACTACTGGGTGTTCAGGCTTGACCTGTGGCCAGAGCTGGCACAATTTTCCATGGAACTGTTTGCTTGCCCCTCATCCAGTGTCCTGTCCACATATGACGAGTCAACCACGTTTGATTAAATTTCCTCATGACAGCCCACAAATATCCGACCATGACCACCCAGAACAAATCATGGTCCATGTCTTAGGTAAATACAGGTGCATAAAAGGCCTTTTATGTCCATTGAATGCCTAATTTTTGGGGCCTGTACTGGCCGACAGTTACATATTTATCCTGTGACCGCCTAATGTACCTCCAGCCACAGAATCCAAAGTTCTTTGCTGTCAGGTGAATGCCTATTGCCTAATTATTGGGGCCTGTACTGGCCGACAGTTACATATTTATCCTGTGAATGCCTAATGTACCTCCAGCCACAGAATCCAGGTGAATGCCTATTGGCTAATTTTTGGGGCCTGTACTGGCCGACAGTTACATTTTTATCCTGTAACAGCCTAATGTACCTCCAGCCACAGAATCCAAAGTTCTTTGCTGTCAGGTGAATGCCTATTGGCAAATTTTTGGGGCCTGTACTGGCCTACAGTTACATATTTATCCTGTGACAGCCTAATCTACCTCCAGCCACCGAATCCAAAGTTCTTTGCTGTCAGGTGAATACCTATTGCCTAATTGTTGGGGCCTGTACTGGCCGACAGTTATATTTTTATCCTGTGACCACCTAATTTACCTACAGCCACAGAATCCAAAGTTTTGTGCTGTCAGGTGAATGCCTATTGCCTAAGTTTTAGGGCCTGTACTGGCCGACAGTTCCATTTTTTATCTCTAGCAACATAATCTCACCCATGTCACTCCTCTGCCTCTCATTATGGTGGCGCATTCACCATAAGGACCTTCTAATGTCACAGGGTCATGTGACTGTGCCCCCCACCCTGTACTGTGCCCCTCACCCCGTACTGTGCCCTCTTATACCCTGCATTGTGCCCTCTTACCACACCCTGTGCAGTGCCCCTACTCATTCCCTGTACTGTGCCCTCTTATACTCTTTTATCTGGTCACGGTATGGCGTGTTATCCTGTCACTGTGCAGAGGTGAGGTGTTATCCGGTCAATGTATGGCGGTGGTATCCAATATCTGGATGGCCATAACTGTATCCCTTTCCCTGCCCACGACATCCTTTTTTAGACCTGGCATAAGCGGGAAAAATATGCAGATTGCGGTGCAAAGGACCTTTGCGCCACAATCTGTGTCAGAAATACGCCTAACATAGACGTATTTCTATATAATAAATGATCACCTAATTGTATTATCATTCGGGGGTAGGGCTAATAGCTTTATATTATATAGATTCTAGTGTATTATATTGTGCCCTGTATTTCCCAGTAGAAAATGATCCTTGGGAAACACAGTCCAAATCCATGACCACCAGAACCAGGTAGCGCTCTGTCAGTACATGGCAGCCTCCCCTATCCGCCACGCTGCTCCGATGTGTACTCGTGCTTATTCTGACACTAGGGCTGGGTTCACATCCTATTTTTGCCATCCATTTAATGCATACCAAAAATGTATGCGTTAACAGATGCCTCAATCAATCAGCTCGGCAGCAGACCCTCACCCCTAATGTTTTAGAAGGTCAGATCGGCAGCAGACCCTCACCCCTATTTTTTTAAATGGTAAGCTGAGCAGCAGACTCTCATCCCTAATGTTTTAGATGGTCAGCTTAGCAGCAGACCCTCACCCCTAATGTTTTAGATGGTCAGATCAGCAGCAGGCCCTCGCCCCTAATTTTTTAGATGGTCAGCTCAGCAGCAAACCCTCACCCCTAATGTTTTAGAAGGTCAGATCAGCAGCAGACCCTCACCCCTAATTTTTTAGATGGTCAGCTCAGCAGCAGACCCTCACCCCTACTTTTTTAGATGGTCAGCTCAGCAGCAGACCCTCACCCCTAATTTTTTAGATGGTCAGCTCAGCAGCAGACCCTCATCCCTAATGTTTTAGAGAGCCAGATCAGCAGCAGACCCTCATCCCTAATGTTTTAGAGAGCCAGATCAGCAGCAGACCCTTACTCCTAATTTTTTAGATGGTCAGCTCAGCAGCAGACCCTCACCCCTAATGCTTTAGATGGTCAGATCAGCAGCAGGCCCTCACTCCTAATGTTTTAGAGGGTCACCAGCAGGCTCTTTCTCCTAATGTTTTTGAGGGTCACCAGCAGGCCATCAATCATAATTTTTCAAGGGTGTGTATGATGCCCTCCTTTATGTGTAGTAAAGGGTGTTTTGGAGTGCCGATTCCTTGTAATTTTTGGCAGCTCTTTCACTTAGTGCATAGGCGTTATGAGTGTAGGAGTAACTCTACCTGAACAATTGTACCACAATGCGAATGAGGCCCTTTTTTATGTGATATACAGATTGTATTGGAGTGCCTCTTCCTTGTGATTTTTGGCAGCACTTGCACTTTATATACGTAAATATATAGGAAAGAATATTTCCTAACAATTTTTCCCCTAAAATCGATTTTATCTTTGGTTTTGTGCGTAATATTGTCAGTCTGTAAAAGTGGCATACTACTCGGACAACATCGTTCCCAGCAGCGGCCTGCGAGACCAAGATGCATCCAGACATCCTCCCAATGCTGTTCCCGGACCATTTCAGTGGTGTTTCCATCAATTTCTGACCTTTTCATGTAAACCAGACACCGTCCCCTCTTCAGGGCAAGGGGGTGCCTGGTTTAATGATCGGGTTCTCCCGTTGACTTCCATTGTGCTCGGGTTCTCGGTAGAGCACCAGAGCATCCTGAGGTGTTCTACTCGAGCACCCGAGCACTTTGGTGCTCGATCAACACTGATCTACTGCCTTGTCTGTTCCATGCTGCGCTGCAACTGCTGCTGCTACTATTGTGGCCACATGCCAGTATTATCCTACCCTTTCCACCTCCACACTGTACTGATGCTGCCCTCAATTAAAATAGATAATTTTTCCAGGCTCGTTCAGAACATGTCACTGTTTCTTCGAACAATTAACACTTGTGTGTGTATACTGTATTTTTAACTCTATAAGACACATCTGATCATAAACGCACCTGGGTTTTAAAAGGAGGAAAATACATGAAAAAAATATTTTGACCCAAATGGTGTGCTAAAATATTTAATAAAATAACAGAATAATATTTCAACGATATAAAGGTCAACAGCAGCATTAAGAACTGTTGCTGACACACTGTTATAGGGAGTTTGCGGATGACACACTAATATGGGGGATCTGTTAATTACACACTGATATATGGTATCTGCTGCTGACATACTGTTATGGGGAGATCTGCAGATGACACCGTTATGGGCAATCTGCTGCTGACACACTGTTATGGGTGATGGGTGGATCTGCGGAGGACACTCAGACCCCTATTAATGTGGGACCTCCACAGACCTCATTAAAGTGTGTGTGACACAGTGAAGGGTCTGTTAGTAGATGGGAGGTATTTTCTTCCCAGCATATGCCGCAGAGACTAGAGTGTGGGATATAGCTGTCTGTGTTAAGGTAAGAGGTTTGTTCCTGGATGAATGCTTGAGACCTGTTTGGGGAAGACAGGTCGACTAAATCCTGGACTTTGGTGTGGACCTGTTTGCAAAGTGTGAATACACACCAGGACTTTCAACTTAGGTGAAGTTGTTTGCTGAGCTGTTAAACCTGCTCGTGTGAATAAAACACTGGAGGTTGATTAAGAACTGTTTTTGGTGCGTCTGTTCTGCGTCCGCTCACCCTGCCTACCAGAGCGAATCCCCACATGTGTCAGCAAGTGTGTCAGCATTAGTATTGATCTCAAATATTCTAATCGCAAATTTTTATTGTAGGCCAATGAGAAGGCTGCAATATCTTTGTCAGAGCTTAGCAACATCCCTAGCAACCAATTGGAAAGTTGCCTACCCCTTACTATATAAGAAACTCCCCAGTAGCCATTTTCTGCAGTTTTTTGCCGTTCTGAGAGCGAGAGCAGTGTCATTGCTTTCATCTAGATCCTATTCCTTATCCAATTACATTCGATAGCTAGTTAGCTCATATATATGTAATACAGATAGTTAGTTGGATATAGTCAGTGTAGGTTAGATAGTGATGATAGGTTGCAGTGCAGGGTGTTAGGCAGTGTTATAGGAACTACTGTTTCTCTGCTGTCCATAGATACATGCTACAGACATAGTGCTGTGATGTCACAACAATACTTAGTGCACCAATCAGTAATATCTACTCAGACCTAATAAAATGTGAAGTTGCATGTATTGCGCAAAAAATATGCGCATCATTAGTGCCGATTTGCGCAATCGCAAAAATAATGACGAGATCACGAATTCTAGAATTTGTGAATTTATTGCGAATATTATGTGAAAAATGTGCGCAATATTGCGAAAACGAATGTTGCCTATGCCGCTCATCACTAGTCAGCATCAGAACTCCCATGACAGTATGTTCAATGCTGGGAAGGCTATATATATTCATACATCACTACTATGCTTATTGCTGGTAGGGCAGTATATACACATACACTTCTGAGCTCCTGACAGTACATAGCACCACCAGATTTTAAAAAGTTAGCTTATGGCCTCATGCACACGACCGTTGTTCTGGTCCGCATCCAAGCTGCAGTTTTTGCGGCTCGGGTGTGGACCCATTTACTTCAATGGGGCCGCAAAAGATGCGGACAGCACTCCGTGTGCTGTCCAAATCCGTTGCTCCATTCTGTGGCCCCGCAAAAAAAGACAACATGTCCTATTCTTGTCCTTTTTGCCGACAAAAATAGGCATTTTTACAATGGCCCGCCTGTTCCGTTCTGCAAATTGCGAAAGGCACACGGGCAGCTTTCTTGTTTTGTGGATCCGCAATTTGCGGACCGCAAAAACAGACCGGTCGTGTGCATGTAGCCCATATCTAATGTATTAAATTTTTTTGTTTTGTATAATATTGCACTATGCGCTTTAGTGATAATTATCATCTCAAGAGGAGAAACACAATACTAATTGATGTCAATGTGTAACATTAGCACATTTATATAAGAATATCTGCTATTCTTTGTAATCCATGAGAGATGTGAGATGCAGCTATTTATTAATGCTGCAATCTGCATACAGGCGTCTGTAGTGACTTCATATGCGAATCTATTATGATACAGCATCTGTTTCTTTGTAATAATTACAATTACTCCACTCTCTTTTCAGCTCCCACCAATGAATGATGGCAGATTTTCCCTCTGCATCTAGAAGTATCTATAAAATACTGAAAGGTGAACTGGAGTTGAATTAACAAAATATTTTCATTTTCTTTAGCGACATTCATACCTTACATTCAACTGTAATTTCTCAATATAATTTTCTTTCCGAATAAATGAATTATGTTATGAACGAATAAACCAAGGAAAAAGCTGTTCCATCATGTACTGAGTTCTTTTTTCCTGAAAAGAAATAGATTATTCTTCTGGGTTTATAAATCAAAGGGAGGACAAAAAGAATTAACAGATGAACCCTTCTCTTTCCAGACTGTGCTGTCTGTTTACTAAATGTCAATACATTCTGCAGTCAATGATAATGAAGAAACATAGAGGAGAGCACCACAGAAGTAACATGCCTTGCATAAAATATTAAGCAAATTGGCCTCTTAATGACCAGGCTTGAGAAGGCCTTCCCGTTTGCACCAAAATCCTTAAAAACAACCATTTATGGAGATAACTGTAATTTTGTAATGTATTTCTTTTACTTTTATTGCTCCTAAGTCCTATCTTCCATTCTGGGCTGTGGTTACATGACCATGTCCATGCAGCTCTTTCTTGTTTCCTGTTATGTCAATGGACATGTCAAAGCAGGGGATAGGGGAGTGTCTATGTAACTAGCCGGGGAAAATATACATGAGGTAATCAACAACAAAAGCATATATTTTAAAAACCATAGTAATCCCCCCCCCAAAAAAAATTTTTTTTTAATGACCAGCAACATTTTTCCACTGTGACTATTCCAGTTTGACTTTAGCCTATTTCTGAGGGCGTTATCCTGGCAGTCCCCTGGTTTTCACCCTTTAACCCCTATACAGAGATCTGTTTTTTGCTGCAGAGGAGCCACCAGGCTACTGCCTCTTGGAATAGTCCAAGTGTAGTTGGCTGTTGACTCACAGGAGTCAGAAATTCTGATGCAGAACACCAAGAGATCAGACTATACTCATAGTCGGGAAAAAAGCCAAGGTCATGGCAGACAGAGTATGTGCAAATTCTAATACAGAAAGGTTAGGGCAGGAGACTCATGGTCAGCACGGTAAGCAGGCATGGGTCAGGTTGGGCGGCAGAAAATCAGTCCAGGAGACAGATAGATTCCGGTAAACAGGCAAGCAAAAGGATATAGCTCTTTTACTAGTCGAGCAAAACTGAGAACCTTTTGCTTAGGCAATCACTAAAGGAAATAGCCAGGCATATATAAGGGCAGATGATTAGTGATTGGACACAGCCATGCAGCAGCTTATAGGGCAGAAAATTAATCCTTGCAGTGTTTCAGACTGAGGTTCAAAGAATGCAAGTCCTAATACAGACAGGACACTGATGCCCTGACCTGTTATCAGAGTGCTGGAATTACAACAGAGACAGGGTGAATGGAGCGGCAACCATTCCCAACTGGGAGAGAAGACAACAGTGGATATGAGCTGCCAGCATAACAGTACCCCTTCCCCCTCCACACCCTTTCTTTATTGGTGTGGAATACAAACACTGCTTCAGAAGAACAGGGGCATCAAAACTCTCAAGAGATCACCAGGATCCCTTCTCAGGAACGACACCTTCCTTCTTCATATCCAAGATGCTTTTTACTCTCTAGACACACTCAGTGCAGATGGGAGAAATAGCAGAATCAGAACATGTGTCATTCTGGTCTTGTTCAGTAACACTGTTCACAGGAGCTAAGATCTGCAGTAGGAAAGACTTAGTCACAGGCCAAATCTGAAAAAAATAACTGGCAGAAGCGACTAAAGCAGGGAGAGGCACTTTACTCTGGCTCTTAGCCAAACAAGTTTTTACACCTCTCTTAAAGAGGACCTTTCACCTGGATATCTATAATCAAATTATTATACTACCTTATAGTGCGTCCCCCAGTGATGTCTTGGCCATTTAATATTTTTTCTAAAGAAACCCCCGTTCGTCCGCTGTGGCCCCCGTATCTTTTATAGGCCTCATATGCCAAGAACTTGAGCTCCTTCTCCCTGGCTAAGAACGATGGCGCTCTGATTGTATGCGCTCGCAGCCAGGGAGAAGATAACTGCGCCCAGGAGAACTTCAAGTCCATGCCTAGTATAACCAAGTTGCCTCATTAGCATATGAGGTGCCAAAAGATATGGAGACCACAGTGGATGAATAACGAGGTTCTTTAGGAAAAAAAATTGCCAAGACATCACTGGGGGATGCACTATAAGGTAGTATAATAATTAGATTATAGATATCCAGATGAAAGGTCCTCTTTAAGGCTCTCTGAGACAAGTTCAGACTTAGTGTGGGCTTTAGGCATAGCCAAGGGGCATACTCAACCCTTGGGTGGATTAGTATCCGAAATAGGGACAAGTCTCCAGTCCTCTTCCTCATAAAGACCTCTGTACAACAGACATACAGTCATGTGAAAAAATTAGGACACCCTTTGAAAGCATGTGGTTTTTTGTAACATTTTTAATAAAAGGTTATTTCATCTCCGTTTCAACAATACAGAGAGATTAAAGTAATCCGACTAAACAAAGAAAACTGAAGAAAAGTCTTTTCAAGATCTTCTGTAAATGTCATTCTACAAAAATGCCTATTCTAACTGAGGAAAAAGATAGGACACCCTTGCCCCTAATAGCGAGTGTTACCTCCTTTGGCTGAAATAACTGCAGTGAGACGGTTCTTGTAGCCATCTACCAGTCTTCGACATCGGTCTGAGGAAATTTTACCCCACTCCTCAATGCAGAACTTTTTCAGCTGTGAGATGTTTGAGGGGTTTCTTGCACGTCCAGCCCTTTTCAAGTCACCCCACAGCATCTCAATGGGATTCAAATCTGGACTTTGACTTGGCCATTCCAGGACTCTCCATTTCTTCTTTTTCAGCCAATCTTTGGTTGATTTACTAGTATGTTTTGGGTCATTGTCATGTTGCATGGTCCAGTTCCGCTTCAGCTTTAATTTTCTAACTGATGGTCTCACATGTTCTTCAAGCACCTTCTGATACACAGTAGAATTCATCGTGGATTCTATGATGGTGAGCTGACCAGGTCCTGCTGCAGCAAAACAGCCCCAAACCATGACACTTCCACCTCCATGCTTCACAGTTGGTATGAGGTTCTTTTCTTGGAATGCTGTGTTTGGTTTACGCCAAACATGTCCTCTGCTGTTGTGTCCAAATAATTCAATTTTGGACTCATCTGTCCAAAGAACATTATTCCAGAAGTCCTGGTCTTTGTCAACTTTATCTCTGACAAATGTCAGTCTGGCCTCGATGTTTCTCTTTGAAAGCAAAGGTTTCCTCCTTGCACACCTCCCATGCAAGTTAAACTTGTACAGTCTCTTTCTGATTGTAGAGGCATGTACTTCTACATCAACAGTAGCCAGAGCCTGCTGTAGTTCTCGAGATGACACTTTAGGGTTTTTGGAGACCTCTTTTAGCATCTTGCGGTCTGCTCTTGGGGTGAACTTGCTGGGGCGACCAGTCCTGGGCATGTTGGCAGTTGTTTTGAAAGCCCTCCACTTGTAGACTATCTTCCGGACAGTGGAATGGCTGATTTCAAAATCTTTTGAGATCTTTTTAAATCCCTTCCCAGACTCATAGGCTGCTACAATCTTTTTTCTGAAGTCCTCTGACAGCTCTTTTGCTCTCACCATGGTGCTCACTCTCACTTCAACAGTCAGGAGCACACCAAACTAAATGTCTGAGGTTTAAATAGGGCAAGCCTCATTCAACATGCAGAGTAACGATCTACTAATTATGTGCACCTGGTGTGATATACCTGTGTGAGATCTGAGCCAATTTAAGAGGGAATACATGTGAGGGTGTCCTATCTTTTTCCTCAGTTAGAATAGGCATTTTTGTAGAATGACATTTACAGAAGATCTTGAAAAGACTTTTCTTCAGTTTTCTTTGTTTAGTTGGATTACTTTAATCTCTCTGTATTGTTGAAACGGAGATGAAATAACCTTTTATTAAAAATGTTACAAAAAACCACATGCTTTCAAAGGGTGTCCTAATTTTTTCACATGACTGTATGTGGACAGCAGACCTTGCGGATGTTGGGGTTATGGACAGGCAGAACAGTTGACAAGCATAACCCCAATGAATAATCTGCTCAGATGGAGTAGACAGAGCTAAGACAGTCCCAGAAGTGTACTAGTACACTGGCAGAACATATAGAAATTTTATCCAAAAAAGACGCACTCACTTGAAGCTTCAAGGGCTAAGTGACGTACTGGATGGTTTCAGAAAGAGTCTTTCCATTGAGGTAGGTATATGGTACTGGTTCGCAAGGACTGAGGAAGGAAGTTTTCTGACTAGCCAGAGTAATAAGAAAGGCCTGTGTGGCAAACTGCCTACCACCACAAGACAAAGACACAGAGAAGGTCAACTTAGGAGAGAGCTGGTCTTCATCTAGGGCCATCTCCCCTATGGTCGCTAAGCTAGGTTCTGCCTTGTGAGGACAAGTGCAGACATGGTGCCACAACACCACAATACATGCATAAGCCATTGGAATGCCCACACAGATGCTCCTCTTTGGTCAACTTTGGACCAAACCCTCCAGGGTCGCCAGAACTTCACCATACATCAGTTCATTCTTAATACAAGCTGACAGGCCCTCACAGAACGCTGCTTGCTCAGATGACAGTGGCGAATTGTATGGCATGTTGCATAACAGAAAGATTATTCTGGCAAAGTTGCAGAAAGGAGGAGGTGGTAAAAAGTATGCCTGGGTTCTCTAAAGACTGTACAGAACATGTTTAGAAATTATTGCAAATCACCTGTTGAAGGATCGCCTCTCTTATAATCAATTAGAGCAGGCAAGGGCCTCGCCACACAGGAATGAATTCATAAAGGCAACAGAAAACAGATGTGGCTGCAGCAGAAAAAGGACACTAGTTAATGAAGCCATGACACAGCTTGGGATCTCCACCATAATATATGAGAAGTGAGTGGCATAAACTGGAACCTTCTGCACACAAGACTTAAGATGGAGGTTGGTGAGGCAAAGATCAATGTGTTCAGGCAAGCAGAAATTCTGCGTATGAAATCCAGCAGTCGTGCATACTTCAGGCAAAATCATCTGGGTTATCCATGGTCTGTGGACACACTATGTCAAATAACCTTTGCGCTAATCCTGAGGTCGTTGTCTTGGCAGTAGTTTGGTTTTCAACCTTTCACCCCTATACAGGGATCTGCCATTCACTGCGGGGGAGCCACCAGGATGCTACCTCGTGAAATAGTCCGGGTGTACTTGGCACCTGAACTATGGGAGTCAGAGACTGTTGTCAGAGCAGGCAGAAAATGTGCAAATCCGAAAAAAGTCCAGAAGTTAGGGGAGGAGGCTCAGAATCTGTAAACAGGCATGGGTCAGGTGAGGTGGCAGAGAATCAGAGTCCAGGAGACAGGTAGATGTCGGTACTCAAACAAATGGCTATAGCTCTTTTATAGGTCAAGCATACCTGAGAACCTTGCATGATCTGTAGAGACCTAATACTTAGGCAACCACTGAAGTAAACAGCCATGTACAAACCGGATTCCAAAAAAGTTGGGACACGAAACAAATTGTAAATAAAAACTGAATGCAATGATGTGGAGATGGCAAATGTCAATATTTTATTTGTAATAGAACGTAGATGACAGATCAAACGTTTAATCCGATTAAATTTATCATTTTAAAGGAAAAATACATTGATTCAAATTTTCACGGTGTCAACAAATCTCAACAAGGTTGGGACAAGTAGCAATAAGAGGCTGGAAAAAGGAAATTTGAGCATAACGAAGAGCTGGAAGGCCAATTAACACTAATTAGGTCAAATGGCAACATGATTGGGTATAAAAAGAGCTTCTCAGAGTGGCAGTGTCTCTCAGAAGCCAAGATGGGTAGAGGGTCACCAATTCCCACAATGTTGCGCAGAAAGATAGTGGAGCAATATCAGAAAGGTGTTACCCAGCGAAAAATTGCTAAGACTTTGCACCTATCATCATCAACTGTGCATAACATCATCCGAAGATTCTGAGAATCTGGAACAATCTCTGTGCGTAAGGGTCAAGGCCATAAAACCATACTGGATGCCCGTGATCTCCGGGCCCTTAAACGACACTGCACCACAAACAGGAATGCTACTGTAAAGGAAATCACAGAATGGGCTCAGGAATATTTCCAGAAACCATTGTCAGTGAACACAATCCACCGTGCCATCCGCCGTTGCCAGCTGAAACTCTACAGTGCAAAGAAGAAGCCATTTCTAAGCAAGATCCACAAGCTCAGGTGTTTTCACTGGGCCAGGGATCATTAAAAATGGAGTGTGGCAAAATGGAAGACTGTTCTGTGGTCAGACGAGTCACGATTCAAAGTTCTTTTTGGAAATCTGGGACACCATGTTATCCGGACCAAAGAGGACAAGGACAACCCAAGTTGTTAACAACGCTCAGTTCAGAAGCCTGCATCTTTGATGGTATGGGGTTGCATGAGTGCGTGTGGCATGGGCAGCTTGCATGTCTGGAAATGCACCATTAATGCAGAAAAATATATTTAGGTTCTAGA
Organism: Bufo gargarizans; assembly: GCF_014858855.1. Taxonomy (NCBI): domain Eukaryota; kingdom Metazoa; phylum Chordata; class Amphibia; order Anura; family Bufonidae; genus Bufo; species Bufo gargarizans. The sequence goes on from NC_058080.1 coordinate 99,159,126, forward strand.
ACAACATATGCTCCCATCCAGACGTCATCTCTTTCAGGGAAGACCCTGCATTTTTCAACAAGATAATGCCAGACCACATTCTGCATCAATCACAACATCATGGCTGCGTAGGAGAAGGGTACTGAAATGGCCAGTCTGCAGTCCAGATCTTTCACCTATAGAGAACATTTGGCGCATCATAAAGAGGAAGGTGCAACAAAGAAGGCCCAAGACGATTGAACAGTTAGAGGCCTGTATTAGACAAGAATGGGAGAGCATTCCTATTTCTAAACTTGAGAAACTGGTCTCCTCGGTCCCCAGACATCTGTTGAGTTTTGTAAGAAGAAGGGGAGATGCCACACAGTGGTGAAAATGGCCTTGTCCCAACTTTTTGGGGATTTGTTGACACCATGAAATTCTGATTTAACATATTTTTCCCTTAAAATGGTACATTTTCTTAGTTTAAACTTTTGTTCCGTGATTTATGTTCTATTCTGAATAAAATATTAGAAGTTGGCACCTCCACATCATTGCATTCAGTTTTTATTCACGATTTGTATATGTCCCAACTTTTTGGGAATCCGGTTTGTATGTACAGGGGCAGTTGATTAGTAAATGGACACAGCCATGCAGCAGCTCGCAGAGCAAAAGATTAACCATTGTAGCGTTTTAGACTGAGGTTCAAAGAACACAAGTCCTAATACACACAGGACACTGAGGCCCTGACCTGCTGCCAGAATGCTGGAACTACCACAGACACTGAGTAAGTGGAGCTGGACAGCAGTGGACAGAGGCCACAAGCGTAACACGATATATATATATATATATATATATATATTTATATATACAGTACAGACCAAAAGTTTGGACACACCTTCTCATTTAAAGAGTTTTCTTTATTTTCATGACTATGAAAATTGTAGATTCACACGGAAGGCATCAAAACTATGAATTAACACATGTGGAATTATATACATAACAAAAAAGTGAAACAACTGAAAATATGTCATGTTCTAGTTTCTTCAAAGTAGCCACCTTTTGCTTTGATTACTGCTTTGAACACTCTTGGCATTCTCTTGATGAGCTTCAGGAGGTAGTCACCTGAAATGGTTTTCACTTCACAGGTGTGCCCTGTCAGGTTTAATAAGTGGGATTTCTTGCCTTATAAATGGGGTTGGGACCATCAGTTGCGTTGTGGAGAAGTCAGGTGGATACACAGCTGATAGTCCTACTGAATAGACTGTTAGAATTTGTATTATGGCAAGAAAAAATCAGCTAAGTAAAGAAAAACTAGTGGCCATCATTACTTTAAGAAATGAAGGTCAGTCAGTCTGAAAAATTTGGAAAACTTTGAAAGTGTCCCCAAGTGCAGTCACAAAAACCATCAAGCGCTACAAATAAACTGGCTAACATGCGGACCGCCCCAGGAAAGGAAGACCAAGAGTCACCTCTGCTGCGGAGGATAAGTTCATCCCAGTCACCAGCCTCAGAAATAGCAGGTTAACAGCAGCTCAGATTAGAGACCAGGTTAATGCCACACAGAGTTCTAGCAGCAGACACATCTCTAGAACAATTGTTAAGAGGAGACTGTGTGAATCAGGCCTTCATGGTAGAATATCTGCTAGGAAACCACTGCTAAGGACAGGCAACAAGCAGAAGAGACTTGTTTGGGCTAAAGAACACAAGGAATGGACATTAGACCAGTGGAAATCTGTGCTTTGGTCTGATGAGTCCAAATTTGAGATCTTTGGTTCCAACCACCGTGTCTTTGTGCGACGCAGAAAAGGTGAACGGATGGACTCTACATGCCTGGTTCCCACCGTGAAGCATGGAGGAGGAGGTGTGATGGTGTGGGGGTGCTTTGCTGTTGACACTGTTGGGGATTTATTCAAAATTGAAGGCATACTGAACCAGCATGGCTACCACAGCATCTTGCAGCGGCATGCTATTACATCCAGTTTGCGTTTAGTTGGACCATCATTTATTTTTCAACAGGACAATGATCCCAAACACACCTCCAGGCTGTGTAAGGGCTATTTGACTATGAAGGAGAGTGATGGGGTGATGCACCAGATGACCTGGCCTCCACAGTCACCGGACTTGAACCCAATCGAGATGGTTTGGGGTGAGCTGGACTGCAGAGTGAAGGGCCAACAAGTGCTAAGCATCTCTGGGAACTCCTTCAAGACTGTTAGAAGACCATTTCAGGTGACTACCTCTTGAAGCTCATCAAGAGAATGCCAAGAGTGTGTAAAGCAGTAATCAAAGCAAAAGGTGGCTACTTTGAAGAACCTACAATACGACATATTTTCAGGTGTTTCACACTTTTTTGTTATGTATATAATTCCACATGTGTTAATTCATAGTTTTGATGCCTTCAGTGTGAATCTACAATTTTCATAGTCAGGAAAATAAAGAAAAATTTTTGAATGAGAAGGTGTGTCCAAACTTTTGGTCTGTACTGTATGTATATATATATATATAGAAAAATAAATACACCGCAGCACGTCCATAAGGTGAAAATGTGGGATCCTTTATTCACCCAAACAGCGACGTTTCGGTCCGCTTGCTGGGACCATTTTCAAGCTTGAAAATGGTCCCAGCAAGCGGACCGAAACGTTGCTGTTTGGGTGAATAAAGGATCCCACATTTTTACCTTATGGACGTGCTGCGGTGTATTTATTTTTCTGGTTATTGGACACTGTGGTATAGTGTCGATACCGCTGGCACCCGACATCTGCCACAAGGAGTGCTGCCCTGAACTTTCATCTATATATATATATATATATATATATATATACACATTCATCTATCTCATATTTATAAAATCTATTACATTCAATGACCCATAAAGTAGGTGTGAGAGTAATGGGGTCATTGTCAGAAATTCTCCATAATATGAATGACTATATTATGCATATATTCATATAGGTAAAGTTTAGTTCTCAAAAAAGTATATTCACTGTGAAATTATCATTTATTCCACTGTTCATAATTTCTAGAACATATTCTGAAGGCCATCTGTAATTGTGCAATGAAATGAGTAGTGATGGATGAAAATCAGCCGGGACGGTTCCCGAATTGGATCGCGCGAATGCGGGCCCCATTCACTTTAATAGCAGGTGAACCTAAAAAAAACTTCAGCTCATATTTGCAGCCACCAAATACTTAGTAGAAGTGTACAAATAGTCCCACACCATGGACAGTGACATACTAGAGGGGGATCAATGACAAAAAATCCAAAAAATATGTATCTTAATCAGGGGACATTTTTATGCGTCTTAAAGGGAAATTCTCTGAAATGTGCCCTGTTGGAGCCTAGGAAAGTTTAATTTTAGGCCACAGGAGTACGGGCCTTAAAAATTAGGCATTGCTTCATGAGGGATAGGTCATGCAAAACTAATTTAATCAGTTTCTATGAGGAGGTATGTTCTAGACTTGACAGTGGCGAATCAATGGATGTCGTATATCTGGACTTCTCCAAAGCATTTGACACTGTACTACATAAAAGGTTA